>NC_071994.2:125872500-126192500 GCF_028885655.2 Pongo abelii
TTTCTCCCTGATAACTGCATTCTGCTCTCTGTGCCCCTCTCTCTGGAGTGCCCAGAGGGGTGCAGGGCCTGAGAAAAAGCAGACCCAGGGCAGAGAGAGCACCACCCAAGCTGCTGACTATAATAAATGGCAGGGGCTGGGAACTGGAAGGGGTACCATATGGTTGTCTTCTGATTACTTTCAAATGGAATCAGACTCAAGCCTAAGAGAGAGAGTGGGGAGAAAAAAACCACACTCAAGAATGGATCCTCTCTGCACGGTGACAGACTCAGCCAAGCAGAATGCAGAGCCATTGCCAGGAGAATGAGATGACTATGATCCTCATTGAACTGAACACTTTTGTCATTTTCATGGATGGATTCTCCCAGGGGCCACTTTGTATTTGCCCAAAGGCTTATGGAGAATCTCTGGTTTTTCTCTTTTCCCTGGAGGATGGGTGGGTAGATGTGGCAGTGATCGCGGTCCTCTGGACCCTCTGCCCGGGGCCCTCGGTATGTGATAGGTGATCCCTTTTCTTGTTTAATCTTGCTCACATCCCTGTTTTCCTGGTGACTTTGCAGTCATGCTCTTTGCCACCTACTATCTATGACGGTGAGGCCCATGGTGAAGTGTCCTAGATGAACATCCAGAAACTGTCTGAGCTCTTACTGTGCATGCAGCACCCTGCTAAATTCTGTGCAGTTCTCCAGAGGAAAAGGTAAATGTCAGGTTTTTCCCGTCTGGCACTCTGAAGTCAACTGCTCTTTTGAGCTGGCTGCACGTTCTCCACAGTGACCCTCGGAGGGCAGGCCTGCCTTTTTTTTTTTTTTTTTTTTTTTTATGAGACGGAGTCTCGCTCTGTCACCCAGGCTGGAGTGCAGTGGCGCAATCTCGGCTCACTGCAAGCTCCGTCACCCAGGTTCACGCCATTCTTCTGCCTCAGCCTCCCGAGTAGCTGGGACTACAGGCGCCCGCCACTACCGGCTAATTTTTTTTGTATTTTTAGTAGAGACGGGGTTTCACCGTGTTAGCCAGGATGGTCTCGATTTCCTGACCTAGGCCTGCCTTTTTGAGGCCTGCTGGGATTAGAGGTGTGAGCCACTGCGCCCGGCTCGTGTGTGTTTCACTCTGTCTCCCAGGCTACAGTGCAATAGCACGATCCTAGCTCATTGCAGCCTTGAACACGGGCTCCAGTAATCCTCCTGCCTCAGCCTTCTGAACAGTGAGAACTACAGGTGTGCTCCACCACACCTGGATAATTTTAAAATTTATGTTATTTTTATTTTGGTAGAGATGGGGGGGTCTCACTACATTGCCCGGCCTTGTCTCAAACTCCTGGGCTCAAGTGATCCATTCACCTCAGCCTCCCACAAGTGCTGGGATTACAGGCATGAGCCCCTGCGCCCAGCCTGAACCAGTATTTTTGGACAGCACGAGGATGCTCTCACTGCTTCATAGGTGTGCTTCTCTGTTCCATAGCATTTGGCTTTTCTGTTCCTGTTTTTGTTTTGTTTTTCACAGTGCTTTATGGTCAAATTCTTCTCCTCTCCCTTTAAAGAAGACTCTTCAGGACTTGATATTTTAGAGAGTAAATAAACGGAAAGGAAGAAAGATATGAGGCAGTTACAGTGGTGGGGAGCCGTTTACTAGTATGCAATAGTGTAATTCTCAAATTGGTACAAAACAAAAACAAACAATTTGTTTTCTTGCAAAATACAACCAAAGTGCTGGTTAAATAAGAGGAGGGTAGTGCCTTGAGCCCAGCACCTGAGGCAAATAGATTGCTCAGGGGCACCTTTTAAATTAAAGGGACATCTTCCCTTCTGTGGAGTCACCAGCTGTTTGGGTGACACTTCCCGTTGTGCTCCCAGCCTCTGTGGAAGCATAAACATTCTTGTACATAAAGCAACTGTGGCAATGAACTCCACCAGGACCAAGGCTGTTCTCGTGCAGAGTGGGAAGCTGAAAGAACCACCGCTGTAGCCTCTCACGGCAGTCTGGAAAATGCCAGGGGGAAGCCGACTGCACAGATGGCCAGAGGCAGCTGAATGCTTCCGATTTCTTTCAGGTTTTGTTGGATGAACCTTCTCGGTGATTCAGGTAGCAGGATTGTTTAGAATCCTACTTCCACATTGATGGTGCTCCTTTCAAAAACATTTACAGAGAGCGTTCGCTCCCTAAGTGTTTATTCCTTTACCTTGGGAAGAAATCTGCCTCACTGGATGCTTTTGTGTACAGTCTATTTAGACACAGACATGTGGAACAATGCAGGGTCGCTGGAGTTCTCAACCACGGCATCTGCAGTTTCGTTTTTTTTTTTTTTTTTGAGACAGAGTCTCGCCCTGTGGCCCAGGCTGGAGTGCAATGGCACGATCTCGGCTCACTGCAACCTCCGCCTCCCGGGTTCAAACAATTCTGTCTCAGCCTCCCGAGTAGCTGGGATTACAGGCACTCACCTCCACACTCAGCTAATTTTTGTATTTTTAGTAGAGACGGGGTTTCACCATGTTGGCCAGGCTGGTCTCGATTTCCTGACCTTGTGATCCACCCGCCTCCGCCTCCCAAAGTGTTGGGATTACAGGTGTGAGCCACCGCGCCCGGCTGCAGTTTCGTTTTGAATCAACTTTTCCTTGAATTGCCTGGTTGCTCATTTTTTTTCTCCTCTTTTTCCCTAATCAGATTTTACCCATCCTGGAGAACTAGTTCCACTGTAATGCATCTGGCTCCTCTTCCCTTCTTTTCACTTTCTCTTCCCCTCCTCTCTCACTCTCCTCATCTCTTCTGCCACAAGCCTTATTAAGCTTCACACCCTGTGAAGCAAGCCAGGTTAAGGGGATTACCCCAAATCACCTACGAAGATGCACAGTGATCTGCCCAGGGTCCTCAGCCACTTTCTCCATGACAAGTCCCCTGGTAATGGCAATCTTTTTTTTTTTTTGAGAAAGAATCTCACTATGTCACCCAGGCTGGAGTGCAATGTCGTGATCTCAGCTTACTGCAACCTCCGCCTCCTGGGTTCAAGTGATTCTCCTGCCTCAGCTTCCTAAGTAGCTGGGATTACAGGCATGCACCACAACCACACCTGGCTAATTTTTGTATTTGTAGTAGAGACGGAGTTTCGCCATGTTGGCCAGGCTGGTCTCAAACTGCTGACCTCAGGTGATCACCTGCCTCAGCCTCCCAAAGTGCCGGGATTGCAAATGTGAGCCGCCGTGCCCAGTCCATTCTTTCTCTTTCTCTGTATATGTATGTATATACTGTACAGACACTTCACACATTTATGTGCAACTGTAATATCCTATTATAACAGGAGTTGAGAGTAAAAAGATAATTAGCTATAATCTCCACCCTCAGGAAACTGGCAATCTAGGGTGGAAGATACACGATTATGATAAAGCGTGGTAAATGCGAGGCAAGAGACAGAAGACGGAAGACACATCAGTGTGGGAGGCTGAGGGTCATAAACCAGACGGGGAGCACACGATTACATCTGAAGCACCAATAAGACAGGAGCAATACTCTTCAGTTTGAGAGGAGAGGAAAAAGTCTGAGAAGGCCGGTAGATAGATAAAATGATTTAATATTATGCCCCAGGGGTAAGATCCTGCTTGGAAGAAACCTCCAGAGGTAGACACTCAGAAATCTTTAGCTGGAATTGCTAGTAGGGCTCACCTAGTCTAGTACCCTTTTTCTTTACACTTAAGTAAAATGAGACTAGAAAATGAAGTGATATTTTCAAGATCCCACACGGCTAGTCTGTGATAGAAACCAGAGCTTAGGCCTGCTGATCTCAGTTGAGACCACGGTTTCTTTTTTCCACATCAGGCTACTTCTCTGAGTCCAGGCACCTAGAGACAGCTTTCTTTTGTTCTTTCTTTTTGAGATAGAGTTTCATTCTTGTTGCCAGGCTAGAGTGCAATGATGCAGTCTCGGCTCACTGCAACCTCTGCCTCCTGGGTTCAAGCGATTCTCCTGCCTCAGCCTCCCAAGTAGCTGGGATTACAGGCGCCTGCCACCACACCAGGCTAATTTTTTTGTATTTTTAGTAGAGTTGGGGTTTCACTATGTTGGCCAGGCTGGTTTTGAACTCCTGACCTCAGGAGATCCTCCCACCTCGGCCTCCCAAAGTGCTGGGATTACAGGCGTGAGCCACCACGCGTGGCCAAGACAGCTTTCTAACAAGGTTTTGGCTCTGTTTTCTGGAGGAATGGGAGGATCTGTTGTCTGAATTAGCCTTTTCATGTGGTTTTCTCTGTCTTTTCCTTTTGCTCCTCTCTTGCTTCTGGCCTCTTGTTTGCATCTCAGCCTGTAGAAGACAAAGCTAACCTGTCCATAGGCCATGGGAGTGGGCACCTCTCTAGGTGGGTGGGATGCTCGGGTGAGAAAGTGCCACTTGTACCAGTGATAGGATATTGAAGGGATAGACAGTGGTCTCAGTCACCCATCCATGAGGGTAAGAAGAAGCGATATTCTGCTACAGCAGAAAGAAAACTGGCTTTAGAGACAAAAGACTTGGCTCAAGTCCTGGATCTGTCACTTTCTGAGGATGTGGTTTTGAACGTTATTTCTATAGGTGGCTGCATCAAAATGAGGCAGTGGATATAAAAGTAATAAAAACCACAAAAATCATGCACATGCAAAGTGATAGTATTGTTACCAACAATTGGGTCCTGGTACTTTGAGGCTCTCAAAGTACTGTGAACTGTTGGTTTTGTGTGGTATTTAGTGGGCTATTCTAGTCTTCTTCCTTGCCAAGCACCACTGTTTCAGAGAGGCTAATTCCGTCAGCGTGAGGAACAGAAGGAGTCACTCGAGAAGCCATCTCTACCAAAGTAAACACATCCTTCTGGAAGCTTAAATTTTCACTTTATCTCTTGGGAACTAGGGACATGAGTCATAATGAGTTAGCAAGTGGCTTTTGTGAAATACAAGAGGCTTTGTGAAATGCAGCAAATATAGCCAAAAGCATGTGTAGTAGCTTCCTATGGCTGCTCTCACAAATTACTACAAATTCAGTGGCTTACAACAACACACATGCATTCACATTTATTCAGTTGGGAAGTCAAAAGTCTGAAATGGGTATCATAGGCTAATGTCAACGGGTCAATAGAACTGTGTTCTTCCTGGAAAGAATGTGTTTCCTTGACTTTTTCCAGAGTCCGCCTCCATCCCTTGGCTAGTGGCCCCTTCCTCCTCCATCTTCAAGTACATCACTCCAAGCCCTCCTCATCATCATCACCTCCCATCTCTGTCTCTGACTCTCCTGCCTCACCCCTTTCCTTGTAAGGGCCATAATGATTGTATCTTCCCAGCTCAAGCTCCTCAGCTGAATCACATCTGTAAAGTCTCTTTTGCCATGTAAGGTCACATATTCACAGGGTCTGCAGATTAGGACATGGACAGCTTTGGTGACTATTATTCTGTCAGCCGCAGCATGTGTGTGTATAAGCACTTGGTCTGCCTTTCCCCTGAGTTCATGACATTTCTGTTAGTAACTTGTCACCCTTACTATTTCCAACCCAAGCACCAGGTAGTCATAGCTAACCTTCACTGGGTACCTACTGTGTGCCAGACAATATTTTAAACACTTAACATATGTATTATTTTGTTTTATTCTTCATAACAACCCTATGAGATAGGAACTATTATTATACCCATTTTACAGATAAGAAAACTGAAGCACAGAGATTTTAACTTGCCCAAAATCACACAGCTAGAAAGTGGTAGAAACCAGGATGCAAACCCCAGGCAATCAACTCCACACTCAAGAGTTCTTAGCCAGCACCCATGGTATTGGCATGTAGCTAGTGTTCAGTAAGTTTTGATGAACAGCAGAAGGAAGGAAACTTGAGATCCAAATAAATGATATGAAGTCTCTAGATTACACGGAACTGGGGTCAACAGGGCAACCTGACTTGCCTATTGGTTTGTTCTTTGACTTGGCCCCAGCTAAATGCAGTGTGGTTGGCTGTCTAGTGATGTGGTCTGGAGTTGGAATGGTTATCACACTTTCTGGAATAGTGTGTGTGTGTATGTGTTTCTGAGTGTGAATGTGTGTGTGTGTATATACACTGCCCATCTCAGCTCCCAACTGTGAGAAGATGGGGACAGGATTGTACTTACGGGTCACAGAGCACCAAGTCTCTGCCAACCACCTATCCCAGCCTCCACCTGCTGCTGCCAGATGAAGCTCTGTGGTAGAAATAGGAAGCATGTTCCTATTCTTGTGGCCTCAAGAAAGGGCTCCTGGGGCAGCATAGTGGTGTGTCTGGTACTTGAGTGTATGATCAAACTGATGTACATTCAAATTCCTGCTCCACTTAGGTTACCAAATCCCTCTAAGCTCAGTTTTGTCTTCTGTTAAATGAAGGTAATAGTCTTATAATACATATAAGAATGGTGAGTGCAGAGCCTGACCTTAAGTGCATGATAAATGGTAGGTATGGTGGTTGGGCTTACAGTGTTGAGTACAGAAGGGGACTCTGGGTATGTTAATAAACTATTGTAAGTCTTTTTGTAAGAGTGTGTTTCTGTTTCCTCCCCAACCACCTCAAGACCTGGATGGAGCCTAGGAATAATTTATTATTTATTTATTCATTTATTTATTTATCGAGACTGAGCTCTGTTGCCCAGGCTGGAGTGCAATGGTGCGATTGTGGCTCTCTGCAATCTCCGCCTCCCCGGTTCAAGTGATTCTCCTTCCCCAGCCTCCCGAGTAGCTGAGATTATAGACGTGCTCCACCACGCCTGGCTAATTTTTGTACTTTTAGTAGAGAAGGGGTTTCGCCATGTTGCCCAGGCTGGTCTCGAACTCCTGACCAGAGGTGATCCACCCACCTTGGCCTCCCAAAGTGCTGGGATTACAAGCGTGAGCCACCACACCCTGCTAGAAGGAATAATTAAAATAGCATTCAGTTTGTGTGATGAGTGTTCTGAGGAGGGGAACAGAGATGCGGGGAGCTGGCTTAGGAGTGTGGTGCTCCTCCTCAGTGCGCAGTGGGAGCCACACCACTCCTGCCTTCTGCCTGGCCTCGCAAGTTCAGAGCTGTTGTCTTGTGAAGAAAAATCCATGGGCCAGGCGCAGTGGCTCACACCTATAATCCCAGCACTTTGGGAGGCTGAGGCAGGCGGATTGCTTAAGGCCAGGAGTTCGAGACTAGCCTAGGCAACATGGCAAAACCCCATCTCTACAAAAAATGCATAAAAATTAGCCAGCATGGTGGTGTGCACCTGGTCTTGAAAATCCACTGAGCAATCAAGATACCCTCCTGGGACGTCAGGCCTCAGATCTGCAGCAGCTTTTCTACATCAGGTTGGAGGAGAATATTTGAAGTTCTTATCTTCCTCCAAACGTAAGACCACAGGCCCACAAATGGAAGGCTGAACAGACAGCTGTGTCCCCTTGCTGTCTGGCTGCCTCAGGCGCCACAGATCTCCCGGTATCACTTTATCCATCAGGCCCTGGCAGGGAGGCCACAAGTGGGCTGTCTTGTTCCGGCCTGTGGCTGCCAGCCCTACAGACCAATGGAGCGGGAGAGATGGGCCTCAGAGGAAGAGCGGTGGGACACCAGGAAAACTGCCTCGGCGAGATGGCCTGCATTGTGCGTGACTGGTGAAGACTTCCGAATGGGATGACTCCCAGGGGGCATTGAGTAAACAGATGGTTGCTGTTTGCTGTGCAGCTGGCTCCGAAGGATATGGAGGATGGAATCTCAGTATGTGAAGTTTTTTTTGTTGTTGTTTTTTGTTGTTTGGCTTTTTAATGTTCCTTTTCCATCTTCTGCATGCTGGGGCACCAGCCGCTGCCCCAGAATGGGTTGTCCTGGGAAACAGGTCGTGCAGGGCTACCGATGTGTAGTCTGGAAAAGACATGCAGAGATAAGGAAGATGTTGAGGCAGGACAGAACCAGGCTCCTGTTAGTCCAACAGAAATTTACTGAGCAGTGACTTTGTGTCAGGCACCTGGGAATTGTGCCACATTCTGAAGGTACAATCACGAATAAGACCCTGACCACGAGGAGCCCCCAACCTCTTGGAGAAGACAGACTCAAGCAGATGACTTCAACGTAATGTGGTATGATGGCGAGGGAGGGAGGGCATCTCTCCTCTAATAGTGAAAGGGCTGTCATCTGAAAAACGGATGCCTATTTTGTGAACTTTTTTTTTTTTTGGAGATGGAGTCTCCCCGTCACCCAGGCTGGAGTCCAGTGGTACGATCTTGGCTCACTGCAACCTTTGCCTCCCAGGTTCAAGCAATTCTTCTGCCTCAACCTCAACCTCTCGTGTAGCTGGGATTACAGATGCACACCACCACGCCCAGCTACTTTTTGTGTTCTTAGTAGAGATGGGGTTTCACCATGTTGGCCAGGCTGATCTCGAACTCCTGACCTCAGGTGATCCACCTGTTTCGGCCTCCCAAAGTGCTGGGATGACAGGCGTGAGGCACCGTGCCTGGCCTGTTTTGTGTTAATGAGTGATTGTAATTGCTGGGGACAGCGTCAGATTTCAGTTCACAAGAAAAAACAACTTTTGGAAACCATTGGCCCACGTACAGATGCTCGACCTCCTCAGCGAGAGTTTTCTCTGGTTCTGAGTGAGCACAGCAGAGCTTCCTGGTTAGCCTCCTCAGAAGGACCCAAGCATTCTGTGTTGGAGTCAGGAGCATACCTAAAGTCCCTGGGGGACCAGGCTGGGCCAACCTGCAGTGGGGACATGGCTTCTAGAGGTGTCCTCTATGGATCAGCTTCTGGATAGCGGCTTTCATGGGCATGATTCTCAGATTGGTTAGGGATGGATTATCCATACCTCAGGGCTGAGGAGATGTGCAGTGATGAACTGATGGAATTGAGCAGTGGCCTTAGGAAAGATGAGCCCTCAGCATTCACTGGTTGGAAAAGCATTCACTGGCCAGCCACTGTCTGGCCTCTGGGCATGTGACAGTGAGTTGCGCTCAGCATTTTGGGAAGGGGTTAGTGCTGAGAGAGGCCTCAGCAAAGGAGATGGGAAGCAAGTCCAGTGTAACCAAGCCAGGGCAGAACAGCCACCTTAGGAGGAAGAAAAGGAACTGTTGAGCTGGGGGTGCAGGCACTTGAGACTCAGAAGGATTTGAATTTGTAACAGTTAGGAGGCTGAAGTTTTCAGCAGTAAAAGGAATAGCCTTAGCCAACCTTTAACTCCTTACCATAGAAAGTTCCAGGGCTGGGCACGGTGGCTCACGCCTGTAATCCCAGCACTTTGGGAGGCTGAGGCGGGAGGATCACAAATTCAGGAGATCGAGACCATCCTGGCTAACACAGTGAAACCCCATCTCTACTAAAAATACAAACAAACAAACAAAAAAATTAGCCAGGCATGGTGGCAGGCGCCTGTAGTCCCAGCTACTCAGGAGGCTGAGGCGGGAGAATGGCATGAACCCAGGAGGCGGAGCTTGCAGTGAGCCGAGATCACGCCACTGCACTCCAGCCTGGGCGACAGAGCGAGACTCCGTCACTTAAAAAAGTTCCAGAAGGCCTGGTGCTCTTTCTGTTGTCACTGCAATTTCTGATGAAGGAGAGAATGTATATTGCAACCCCTTTTTTCGCTAAAGAGTCCAATACTCTCTCCTTGTTTGGTTCTCTTTGCTCTGGAATTGCTCTTTCTGCAGAGGGGATTTTCTGCTTTAAAAGAAAAAGATCATGATGAAGAAGGAAGTACTCTCAAATTTCTTCAGCCTTTCTCAGCTTACTGCTGGACTCCTGCCAGAATATTAGAGTATCTTTTTAGAGCTGCGTATCTAGGGTTCAGGATGCCTCTTTTTCTTCCCTCCACTAATTTCCTGTTAATAGGGCTGTTTTTTTTTTCCCACACACATTTATTAAGTGTGTGCTCTGCTAGGATCAAAAGAAACAGATATGGATAGAGAATGAGCTGCCACCTTGGTGCTCCCAGTCTAGTAGGGAAAACAAAAATAAAAATTAAATTATCTCAAAATAAAAAAGGAAAACCAAATAAGTATATAGCAGTCTGCTAAGTGCCCACAAACACAGAGATGTAAATGGTGCTATGGAATCATGAAAGAGCTAGTGAAAATAACTCCAGTTGGGGCCCCTTATTCCTCTGAAGAGCTGGATTTTGTCAAGTGAATTCATGTTAGATTCTCAAAGGTGTTGGAGGTAAATACCATTCAATCATCTCTTATGTGCCAATCATAAGCCATGGCACCTTACAAACTTTGTCTTTTTTTTTTCTGAGATGGTGTCTAGCTCTGTCGCTGAGGCTGGAGTGCAGTGGCGCGATCTCAGCTCACTGCAAGCTCCGCCTCCCAGGTTCACGCCATTCTCCTGCCTCAGCCTTCCCAGTACCTGGGACTACAGGCGCCCGCCACCACACCCGGCTAATTTTTTTGTATTTTTAGTAGAAATGAGGTTTCACCATGTTAGCCAGGATGGTCTCGATCTCCTGACCTTGTGATCTGCCCTCCTCAGCCTCCCAAAGTACTGGGATTACAGGCATGAGCCACCGCGCCCAGCCCAAACATTGTCTTTCTTACTCAGCACAGCAAAGCTCTCCAGTTAGTTTTCTTTTTTTGAGGCGGAGTCTTGCTCTGTGGCCCAGGCTGGAGTGCAGTGGCACAATCGCAGCTCACTGCAACATCCGCCTTTTGGGTTCAAGCGATTCTCCTGTCTCAGCCTCCTGAGGAGCTGGGATTACAGGCATGCACCATCACACCCGGCTAATTTTCGTATTTTTAGTAGAGACAGGGTTTCACCATGTTGGCCAGGCTGGTCTCGAACTCCTCACCTCTGGTGATCCACCCAACTTCGTCTCCCAAAGTGCTGGGATTACAGGCGTGAGCCACCGTGCCCGGCCTGCAGTTAGTATTAATAGACCCATTTTACAGACGAGGAAACTGAGTTTATTAAACACGCACCATGATTAAGTGGCAGAGCTGGGTCCCTAACCCAAGTTTTCCTGGCTCCAAAAACCTTTTATTAGACCCATGTTTACGGTGCCTTGATTTCTGCTTTGCTGGTTTATTTTTGTTCCTGGATCACAGCTTTAAACTTGCACACAGAGCTCTAGCACCCTGACTGGCAAATAAGCATTACTGGCAATGCAGCCAGCTGCTGTTTCCTGTGTTTAGAGACCACATTGCAGGAAAGTGTTTTAAGAGTTGTTTTGAGTGTTGGTTCTGTTCCTCTGTGTGAAAGTGTGGATGCTGTTCTGAGATAGAGAAAGGTGACACGGATGCTCAGCGTTCTGTGGCAGTTCCCATTTGGTGGGGATTTGGAGAGGAATTGATATGTCACTGGATGAGATCAGAGTCTTTGTTCTGTTTGGTCTGAGACCATGTGGCATCATGAAATCAATGGACTGTGAGGTCAAAGTTCTAGAACTAGCTCAGCCGCTGTTCTGTCCTGTGACTTTGGGTAAGACAGTTTATGTCTGCTTTGCCCATCTGTGCAATTTAGTTCTTCAAAGCTGCAAGAAGCACCTCTGATGAGCCAAGCACTGGGGTCCATGGCCCCCAGAGATAAACAGGATGTAATCCTGGCCCCAGTGAATTCCTGAGATTAGGAAGGAGATAGACACATACACAG
This sequence comes from Pongo abelii, assembly GCF_028885655.2. Taxonomy (NCBI): domain Eukaryota; kingdom Metazoa; phylum Chordata; class Mammalia; order Primates; family Hominidae; genus Pongo; species Pongo abelii. The sequence continues at coordinate 125,884,059 of NC_071994.2, forward strand.
TAGATAATCACAAAACAAGGAGGTACCTGCTGAAGGCGGAGCCCATTTTCCTCCAGTTTCTAGCGGACCATCTTGGAACTGCAGGGTATTTGAAGCTTCTTTATAATTAAATAGAGGGAGAGTGAGAGCTTACATTTGTTCTGAACCTACTATGTGTAATTTTACTCCTTTCTCAATCCTGAGGAAAGTAGTAAGCAGTACTTCCATTTTACAAATGAGAAAAGCAAGACAGATACATTAAAGGATTTATCCCACTCAGAAGTGACTGTGCCAATGCACTTAAATTCATCTGGCTTTAGACCCCTCAGCTCTCCCACCTCACCCTAATGGCCCTTGTAAGATTTCATTACAAAAATTTTTGGCTGGGCATGGTGGCTCAGGCCTGTAATCCCAACACTTTGAGAGGCTGAGGCAAAAGTATCACTCTGAGCCCAGGAGTTCGAGACCAGCCTGGGCAACAAGGAGAAACCCCGTCTTTACTAAAAAAATACAACAACTGGCTGGGTGGGATGACTCACAGCTGTAATCCTAGCACTTTGGGAGGCCGAGGCAGGTGGTTTTCCTGATGTCAGGAGTTCGAGACCAGCCTGGCCAACACGGTAAACTGTGTCTCTACTAAAAATATAAAAATTAGCTGGGCGTGGTGGCAGGTGCCTGTAATCCCAGCTACTCAGGAGGCTGAGGCAGGAGAATCGCTTGAAAACCGTGAGGCAGAGGTTGCAGTGAGCCGAGATTGCGCCAGTGCACTCCAATCTGGGCAACAAGAGCAAAACTCCATCTCAAAAAAATAATATATACAAAAACTAGTTGGGCATGGTGGCACAGGCCTGTAGTCTCAGTTACACTGGCTGAGGTGGGAGGATCGCTTGAGCCCAGGAGATGGAGGTTGCAGTGAGCCAAGAATGTGCCACTGTACTCCAGCCTGAGTGACAGAGACAGACCCCGTCTAAAAAAAATTCTAAATAGCGACATTCCAGCATCCCTGCACTATTGAATTGTTGTCTCCCTGTCTTTCCCTTAGGCTCCCCTCTGTATTTCCCGGCATCACTGTCACCTTCTGGCCCTTCCTGCTCACCTTTGCCTCCTGCCCCCAGGCCCTTCTGTGTGACTCAGCCACCTTTATGAAAGCCGCCTTTATCACTCAAGCCCTTGCATTTTCAACACCTCTGGGTCTTGCTTATGTTTGTTGATGAATCCATGGATAACTTCATCCTGGGTATATTTTTCTCTTAGATGAAATGTTATACAGTTGGCCCTCCATGTCCATAGGTTTTGAATTTGTGGTTTCAACCAATTGCAAATCAAAAATATTGGGGGGAAAAATTGCATGTGTACTAAACATGAACAGAATTTTTTCCTGCCATTATTTCCTAAACAATACAGTATAACAACTATTTACATAGCTTCTATGTTGTAATCAGTATTATAAGTAACCTAGAGATGATTTAAAGTACACAGGAGGATGTGCATGGGTTATATGCAAATACTGCACCATTTTATATCAAGGACTTGAGGATTTCGATATCTGAGGGAGGTCCTGGAATCATTCCCCTATGGATACCAAGGGAGTACTGTACGTTCTTTTCAAATATTCTCTCCTTTGAGAAAATTTCTCAGGTTGCATTATCCATTCCTAACTCCTCTATATACTACATTCCCATCTCGAGGCAGAATGTGTTTATGTGCGTCTGTGCTGCCCTGGAATATTGTACATACCCGATGCCATGCCTCTGGTGGAGCACTTACCATTATCACATCATCAAAGTCAGCTTATGTCAGTTTCCCAAACTAGACTGTGACTCCTTGGAGAGATAGTGTCTTAGTCTTTTATCTTTCCCTAGCCCTTTGCATGGTGCCTGGTACATAATAAGCACTCCGTTCATTCATTCATCTCTTTAATAACCTTTTATTAACGTTTATTATTTCCTATACCCTGTGCTAGCTGAGATGGTGCCATTGCACTCCAGCCTGGGCAACAAGAGCAAAACTCCGTCTCAAAAAAAAAGGTCTCTTATAAGGGCACTATTCTGTTTTTGAGGCAGAGTCTTACTCTGTCACCCAGGCTGGAGTGCAGTGGCAGGATCTCGGCTCACCACAACCTCTGCCTCCCAGATTCAAGCAATTCTCCTTCCCCAGCCTCCCGAGTAGCTAGGATTATAGATGCCCACCACCACACCCAGCTCCCATCACCATGCCCAGCTAGTTTTTGTATTTTTAGTAGAGACGGGGTTTTGCCATGTTGGCAAGGCTGGTCTCAAACTCCTGACTTCAGGTGATGTGCCTGCCTCGGCTTCCCAAAGTGCTGGGATTATAGGCATGAGCCAAGGGCACTAATCTCATCATTAGAATTCCTCCCATGAACTCATCTAACCCTAATTACCTCCCAAAGGCCCCATCTTCAAATACTGTCATATTAAAGGTTAGGGCTTCAATATATGAATTTTAAGAGGAAACAATTCAGTTCAGTTCATATCAGCCATCAGTGACCTGGAGAGAATACCTATGTGAACTGAATGGTGGGAATTTGAGGCCAGTTGGGACCCTACTCCATCCTGCCACAGCCCTGTCAGCTAGCAGGGGTCACAATGGGGACCATCCTCTCTGCCTTTCTTTACATTGTGGTATACTCAGCCTAGCTCTGTCTGGCTGACCCATGTTCCTTTGGGTCCAGATGTCCAATAAGAAAATAGAACCCACAAGAAGTGAGAAGGGAAATGCCTGCAGCCTCTAGGAGTGAAGGTGGTGAAGGCTGAATCTCTTTCCTAGGTCTCTGACTAACCACTTGGGGTCACTTCCACATGACTCACTAGTATACGTGATGGTCCAGCAGGCACTGCCACCATCATCCCAGGACCCACTGCCCAGAGGCTGAAAGGTGTGTTTTCAGGAGCTGATTGACCCCTGTGCTCCACAAAGTAGTCAGTCGTGCGGAGGGGCTGCCATTCCCAAAATCTCTTAAGAGTTTCAGAGCATTCAGAGTTTGGAATGCTATGGAACAAATTCCTCCATCAGTTAGGAGAATGAGTATCCATGTATGAGGCATGGCTTAGAGCAAAGGAACCACACACCAGGATTTAGAAAGTGTGGGCTCTAGTCCCAGCTTTTCGCTTGATTTGCTGCATAATCCTGGGCAATTCATTTGTTCCATTCCAAATAACACTCATTATACCCCATGATGTACCAAGAACTGTGCTTGGCTACTGGATATGCAGGAATAAACAAGGATGCCTCTGTGTTTAAGAGCCGTAGTGTCATAACCATGTAATTCAGGCTGTGAAGAGGTCCACGACGTACTGAGACCTCACTAAAAGCCACGTAGCCCAGAAAGCACAAGATTCACAGGATCCAGGAAGGATCCACTCTAAGGAGGTACCACTGGAGCTGAGGTTGGGAAGACAGGGAGTTGGGCAACTGGACATGTTGAGGGTGAAGAGGTGGGGCGAGGAGGGGATAGTGTAGGTGAAGAGGTCAGTGCGTGCATAGGCACAATGGATGAGAAATCCTGGTGCACCAAGGCAGTGTGTTTGGGGGCAGAGGAGCTGAAGAAGCTGGCGACAATCGCATTGTACTAGGGAGTCTCAGTTTATTTTGAAGGCCCCAGAAAGGCACCAAAGGATGGTGAGCAAGTTCACGACGTAACCAGATTTGTCTGAGAGAGCATAGCCTCGCCGCTCAAAATGTGGTCCTCAGACCAGCCCTTTTGGTACCAACCAGGAACTTGTTAGAGACAGAATCTCAGCTCTACTTCAAACCCACTACATTAGAATCTCCACTTTAATAAGATCCTTAGGTGATTGGTATGTACACTGAAGTTTGGGACACCTTGATCTACAGCAAGGACCGGCAAACTCTGTAAAGGGCCAGAGAGTAAATTTTTCAGGCTTTGCCGACCACATGGTTTCCATGGTGGCTACTCAGCTCTGCTGTTTTGCAAAAGCAGACACGGATGATACATAAACAAATAAGCATGGCTGTGTTCCAATGAAAGGTTATTTGTGGGCACTGAAATTTTAATTTTACATAATTTCCATTAGTCACAACATGTCATTCTTCTTTTGATTTTTTTCTTCTTTTCTTTTTTTTTTTTTTTGTTTGAGATGGAGTCTCTGTCACTCAGGCTGGAGTGCAATGACACGATCTCGGCTCACTGCAACCTCCGCCTCCCAAGTTCAAGTGATTCTTCTGCCTCAGCCCCCTGAGTAGCTGGGATTACAGGCGTCCACCACCACGGCTGGCTAATCTTTGTATTTTTAGTAGAGATGGGGTTTCACCATGTTGGCCAGGCTGGTCTCGAACTCCTGACCTCAAGTGATCCACCCACCTTGGCCTCCCAAAGTGCTGGGATTACAGGCGTGAGCCACCATGCCCAACCAATTATTTTAAACATTTAAAAATGTGAAAACCATTCTTAGCCCACAGACTGTACAAAAGCAGGAGGTGGGCTGGATTGGCCCCTGGGATGTAGTTTGCTGGCTCTTGATCTGTAGGTTTCTGGATCTTCAGCTTCAGATAAAACCTCCTGAACTATATGCTTCAGAGAGTGATTGTGAAAATCAAAGGCATGGGGAAGGACACCTACACTAAGTCCTTATTTTCAGATCAGGAAATAGAGACTCAGAGTGGACAGTGACTTGCTGAGAGTAGCACAGCTTGTTACTGGTTAGGACTTCAATGCAGGTCTGCTGCCTTCCTATCAAGTGCTCTCCCTTTATTTTTATTTTTGAGATGGAGTTTCGCTCTTATTGCCCAGGCTGGAGTGCAATGGCGCGATCTTGGCTCACCGCAACCTCTGACTCCTGGGTTCAACCAATTCTCCTGCCTCAGCCTCCTGAGTAGCTGGGATTACAGGCATGCGCCATCATGCCTGGCTAATTTTGTATTTTTAGTAGAGATGGAGTTTCTCCATGTTGGTCAGGCTGGTCTTGAACTCCCGACCTCAAGTGATCCACCCGCCTCAGCCTCCCAAAGTGCTGGGATTACAGGTGTGAGCCACTGTGCCTGTCCGTGCTCTTCCTTTATTCTATGCATAACTGATTTGAAAGGAGAACCAGAGTCCTATCTTTTCTCCTCCACAACAGAGCAGAGTAAAGGATGTGTAAAAGACAAATTAACCTTTTTTCTGATATGTTACAGATGGTTAGTTAAGGGCTTTTTAATGTCAGAGCTGCCATGTCAAAGCCAAAATGCTGTGAGCAGCCTGTCCCAGGGCAATGTGTTGTCCAGAGCAAGACCCGAGGCATTTCAATACCTGAAATAAGATACCAAAATTCTTTTTTATTTAGCAAAATAAAAGTTAGATTAGGTGCTATTCCATAACAAATGAAGTTTGGCTAGAAATTATTTAATTTATTCCTATTCATTTTTGTTGAAACCTTGCTCTTTCATAGTAATTAATGAATCATTCATTGTAATAGTTACTTAAAAGCATAATAGAATGAATCAAGCATTCCATTTGTTTTCTTATCCATAACTGTAAGATGTCTAAGTGATTTTTCTTGTGACAAAATCCAAGACATTGTTGATTTCTTTAAATCCACTCAAAATTTCTACATACATAGCCCCAACTCTGGCCCTATTTCTTCTTGTTCTAGCCAGATTCCTCAGTCAAACAGGAACAGTGCTCACAGGAAATGGAGTTTTGCCTTCTTGTACCTCTGATGCTTTTGTTTTGGACACAGAAAGGCAATGATGAGATTGAGAATATAAGTCCCAGATAAGCCACAATGAACAGTCCACTCTGAAATCACATATGTAGGGAGGTCCTCGGGGAACATAGATAAGCTTCCCTCCAAAGAAAGCCGAGTCCTGGGAAGTAGGGACCTGGTCATCCACTGTTTGAATGTCCTGTTCCTTGTTCTTCCACCATGACACTGGGATAGCACGCTGCCTGCAGGGGTAATAGGCACAGGTTCATATGCATTCTTCTGTACACACGCACACACACACACAAACACACACACAGGCACACACACACACAGGCACACACACAAACACACACACAGGCACACACACACAGGCACACACACGTACAAAGGCACATGCATACAAACCCACATGCTTACCCCTCTGGCTTGCTTGATCCCTTCAGGGTTTGAAAAAAAGATGCTTCTATTTGGAGGCTGGTAGAAGCCTGTTAGGTTACTGAGTACTTTTGGGGAAGGGACACAAAGAGACAAGTCATCTGTTGCCATCACACGACTGCATGGTCAGTGCATCTGCATGGTCAGAGCATCCACGATGCTCTGCCTGGGTTTGGGAAGCCTTGTGTGCTGAGTGTGGCAGCAGCAAGGCTGACTCATCACTGCCACCCAGGGTGGCCCAGCTGTCAGAACAAGATGGGCCCATCTCTTCTCTGTTCTCCCTGCCTTGTCAAAAAAGCACCAGTCGTGAATCATCTGCCCATGTACAGCCACTTGGAAGCTCGGAGGGATCACTGCGAGGATAGCGAGTGCAAATTCTCCTCCTGCGTAGTACCCTGCTGACGCACCGTGAGGCCTGGACAAATTGCTTTTTCTTAAATAATTGATTATAATAGTTTTCATTTATTTAGTAGTTGACTGTGTAGATGGTACAACGGAGCCACCATCAGACGTAAGTCTGACCCACGGCACCAAGCTGCCTCTCACCGTCCAGTATGAGATCTCATCTCATCCTCATGGCAGTTCTTTGATATGGATGATAGTTATATTCCCATTTTTATAGATGGGGACACTGAGGCGTTCACTTGTCCTGAGAAGTTCACTTGTCCCAGTTGTGGGGCAAAGAGTGACTCTAACCTTCTGACTCCAAATTCCATATTCCTTCTAGTCTGCCTTTCCCGAGTTTTTATCTTTCCGTGTAAAAAGTTGAGAAACACTTCTTTCTCCTTCATTTGGTTCCTGGAGCCTGAGATGCACATCTCTTTCTAACCGAGAGCTTCTTTGAGGAAGATGGTAATTAGGACACTAGGGGCCAGCTCTCCTCTCATTCTCTCCTGGCAGGGCTAGAGGAATAACCCAGCTCTGGGCTACCTGTAGCTTCCCCTCCCCTCCAAGAGGGAGCTGCACCAAGCCCAGCACTGTCATGGGTAAGCTTGCTCTGTAGAATTCGCCGGTCATCCTACAGTGATTATAAATATAATAAACTACTGATTAAAAAAATTTAATGGAAATTTTCTAACTTATCCTAAGGTAGTAAGAATAGTATAATGAAACAAATGCATCAAGCAATTCATCCTTGATCCTATTTCATCAATACCACCCACTTCCCCACCCTCCCCATATAATTTTGAATTAAATTTTAGAGTGAGGCATGGTGGCTTATGCCTGTAATCCCAAAACTCCGGGAGGCCAAGGCAGGAAGATTGCTTGAGCCCAGGAGTTGGTCTTGAGGCCAGCCTGGGCAATACAGTAGGACCCCATCTCTACAAAAAATAAATTACCCAGGCATATGGTGGTGCGTGCCTGTAGTCACAGCTGCTTGGGAGGTTGAGGTGGGAGGATCCCTTGAGCCTTGGAAGTCGAGGCTGCAGTGAGCTGCCACTCCCACCTGGAGACAGAGTGAGACCTTGTTTCAAAAAAAAAAAAAAAAAAAAAAGTCTTAGATATATCATTTAGTCTGTATTTCAGTTTGTATCTTTAAAAGACTGTGACTATTTAAAATATGACCACATGGCCTGGCATGGTGGCTCATACCTGTAATCCCAGCACTGTGGGAGGCCAAGGCGGGCAGATCGCTTGAGGTCAGGAGTTGGAGACCAGCCTGGCCCACATGGCGAAACCCCGTTTCTACTGAAAATACAAAAATTAGCCGGGCGTGGTGGCACACGCCTGTAATCCCAGCTACTTGGGAGGCTGAGGCAGGAGAATCTGGAGGCAGAGGTTGCAGTGAGCTGAGATTGCGCCACTGCACTTCAGCCTGGGGGACAGAGCGAGACTCCTTCTCAAAAAAATAATAATAAAAATTATAAAATAAAATATGACCACAGGATCATTATCACACCTGAAAAATAATTACTTAATATTATCAAATATCTAGTCAGTGATCACATATCCTCAATTGCCGTATAATTAAAAAAAAAATTGTGTGTGTGTGTGTGTGTGTGTGTGTGTGAGCCAGGTTTCAAATAAGATCTATACTTGAGATGGAGGGTTGTGTCTCTTAGTGTAGTTAGCTTCCCTGCCCAGTCTTTTCTGATTTTTTTATTTGTCATTTTCTTGTTGATGACCAGGTCAAATGTCTGAAGTCTCCATAGTCCGGATTATGCTGATTGCAGCCCTGGATGGCAGGGAACATCTATTTCTTGTAGTTCCTTTAAGTTGATAGTTAAGTCAAGAGGAAACTATTAGTTTTTAATATAGATCTCATTTGGATCAAAAGCTCACTTGACCAAAAACTCTTGATAAAACATCAGATACAGCACACATTCTTATAGAAAAAAATGGGAAAGTCAGCTGAAGAATAGACTGAGATGAGATATTTTGTCCTATTATATGCATTTACAAGGCGTATCCTTGAGTCTGTGTTCACATTCAACCCATCTAATAAATTGGCTGTAGAGACAAGATTGATCAATGAGGAGTGATCTAGTGAATAAGCATTTATTGAGTACCTACTATGTATCTGCCTGATACTAGGTGCTAAGAAGTCAAAATCAAATAAGGAAGGCCTAGTCCTGGCCTGGGGATGCTTATCTTCTAGAGAGGGATAAGCAAAAGTTAGGAATGGTGGTATATTGTGAAAATGCTGTGTGTACTTATTCACAGATAGCAAGAGCTGCAGAGAAGAGTGTGTGTTAACCTCACTAAAGCAGGTGAGGCTTCCTGGAAGTGGTGACATATTATGAAGGATGAGGTATCAACAATTTTAGAACAGAAAATATTTGGTTCAGTTTCCTGAATTTGGAGAAGTAAAGAGGAACTCAAAGTGATGCAGGTTTGTGTTTGTTGTTGTTGTTGTTTTGAGACAGAGTTTCGCTCTTGTTGCCCAGGCTGCAGTGCAGTGGCTCACTGCAACCTCCACTTCCTGGGTTCAGGTGATTCTCCTGCCTCAGCCTCCTGAGTAGCTGGGATTAAAGGCATGCGCCACCACGCCCAGCTAATTTTTGTGTTTTTAGTACAGACGGGGTTTCTCCATGTTGGTCAGCCTGGTCTTGATCTCCTGACCTCAGGTGATCCACCCGCCTTGGCCTCCCAAAGTGCTGAGATTACAGGCGTGAGCCACCGCGCCCAGCCTGTGTTTATTTTTTAAGAGAGATTTTCAACAAGGCTTCCAAGCAGAGGCTAGAAATCCTTATATAACTGATAATTCATTTGTCCAGATGTTTCATTCCTTCATTCTTCTGGCTCATCAACATATCTTCACGGGCCCCGGGTCTGAAACTGCAGTATCTTGCCCCCCAGCAGGAGGAAAATACTATCTTTTTTCCACCAGTTCTGGGTCTTTTCCTTGGATTATCACTGAGTTTGCAGCTGATGTTTCTGCAGCCTCAGAATAGGAAAATATGGTGAAAGTCCATTGTACCTTCAGTGGAGGGACAACTTGCCTTGTTTTTCTTCTTTATTTGCTTATTCTCTGTCGCATATCTCCACCCCCAGGATGTAGCTTTTTGAGAGCAAAGACCTTGACTGTCTTATTCATTACTCTGATTCTCCTGCCTGGAAGAGTGTTTGCCACAGAGCAGGTGCTCAAGAAATACTGTAGAGCAAATTAATTTATCTTTGTCCTTCTTACCTAGGGTAGGGTTTCCCTCTGAAAGTGTCTGCCTGTGAGTACTCCAATTTATAGGCAGAGATGGAGTTTTCAAAATATAAAGTGTTTTCATCTGACACATCCTCGTGATAATGAAAATACTTCTTTTTTACTATTATTATTTTTTTGTGTTGCTCTGTCGCCCAGGCTGGAGTGCAGTGGCGTGATCTCAGCTCACTGCAACCTCCGCTTCCTGGGTTCCAGCGATTCTCCTGCCTCATCCTCCTGAGTAGCTGGAATTACAGGCGTCCGCCACCATGCCCAGCTAATTTTTTTTGTATTTTTAGTAGAGATGGGGTTTTAGCATGTTGGCCAGGCTGGTCTTGAACTCCTGACCTCAGGTGATCCACCCGCCTTGGCCTCCCAAAGTGCTGGGATTACAGGCATGAGCTACCACACCCGGCCAGCACCTCTCATTTTTATAGCTCATTACATTTTCAAAGCATTTTCACCTCGTGGGGTCTTCCTCGAGCTTCATAGCAGCCCTATTTGGATACAGGCTGAACAGATGATGTTACCACCATTTATTGAGGAGAAAACTCAGGCTCTGAGAGGTTAAGTTGCACAAGCCCACACGGCCAGGGAGGAGCAAAGCAGGTACTGAACCCAGGCCTGCCTGGCGTTCTTTCTGCAAGACCACCAGGCCCTTCTCTCTCTGCTCACGGAAAATAAAGACTAAAAAGAGCAGGTTTCTTCCCGGGCCACTTCCTCCCTGAGGAAGTCCAATCCCAACTATGGCCTTAAGTGGTTTGGAGTCCTTTGGGGAACATGATTATTTGGGGCTGCTTAAGTGCTTAGCAAAAAGTCTGCCAGACAAAGTCTAAATGGAGCTGAGAGAAGCAGATTTTTTCTCCTATGAGCTGAGTCATGTCAGGGAAGAGACAAATGTCTACCAAGGAGAAATATGTAAGTAGACTGGTCAACACGCATGGTCGAGCATGAGACAGCAGACTCAGGTACAATTATTCTGGGAGGAAGCACACGGCTTGACTCCAGGGTGTGGATCCAGAAGCAAGCATTCCTCCTAACCGGGACCCAAGGATGCTGTTGACAGTGGAGTGGTAGATTTATAGGAAAGGTGGAGATGGTACTGAGATGGTCTTAAATGTTAAGACAACAACCATAAACTTGTTTGGGGGCTGGATCTGCGCAGGATGAGTAAGGCTCTTGGCCGTGATGTATAGGGAAAGAACATGGCCCTGGAGGAAAAGCCATCCAGGCTTGTTAATAGAGCTCCATGTACAGGCGCTTGGGAGGAGAATGGAGGCTAGAAGGCACTGTCTCTTCTTCCTACCCCACCACAAATGCCTTAGGGAAATAACTAGCCCAGGCATTGACTTTTCCCCTTTCCTAATCCCCTTCTTCCCCCACCGCTATCCTATGTGCCAGCTTATCTCAGACAAATCAACCCATCTCTCTAAGCCCTGTTTTTCGGTAAGTAAAATGAAGGTATTTCCTTTTTTTTCTTTTTTTTGAGACAGAGTCTAGCTCTGTCACCCAGGCTGGAGCACAGTGGTGCGGTCTCAGCTCACTGCAACTTCCACCTCCCAGGTTCAAGCGATTCTCCTGCCTCAGCCTCCTGAGTAGCTGGGAATACAGACGTGCACCACCACGCCCAGCTAATTTTTATATTTTTAGTAGAGATGGGGGTTTCACCATGTTGGCCAGGCTGGTCTCGAACTCCCGACTTCAAGCTATCCGCTCGCCTTGGCCTCCCAAAGTGCTGGGATTATGGGTGTGAGTCACCGCACCTGGGCAAATGAGGCTATTTCTATTCTGTACCTCCAGTAATGTGCAGCAAATACGAAAGTAGAAAGTCTGTCATAAGCCACAAAAATGGTAGATGATTTTGATGGCATCATGGTAGGCACTTTAGGAGTGTGTAATACATATAAGGTCATGGTATTTCCAAGTATGAAATAGCTGGCAACTTGCCTTCCGCTTGGGCTGCCTGCCTGATTCTTATTTAGCCGTGATGACTGATGAAATGACTTGCCCTTTGATTCAAACCTTCCACTTAACGTGGTCCCTCACAGCACTGGGCCTCCAGTGGGGAGGTTTTATGTTACTCTTCTGCAAAGGGGAAAACTTCAGAACTTGAGGAAGATGGAGAGCAGGTGTGTTGTATTGAGGGGGCAGATGAGTGAGGAGGGACCATGAGAAAGATATTAAGCACCTACTGCATGTCCTCTGCTATGCTTCTACTATGTGTTTTGTATGCTGTATTTATTCCTTTCAGCAGCCTCTTTAAACCCATTTTACAGATGAGAAAGTTAAGAATTTGCACAGCATCACTCAGTAAATGGGATCAGCATTTTAACCCATGTGTGCTTGAAGGCCAGCCCCTGTATTTCCCCCACCACACCTCTGAGTCGTGCTATTTCTCCATGCTCATCTTCTTCCTGGTGCTCCCGTGTCTCCAAGATGAGAGAATTTGCCAAGTCATGAAGCCAGTTCTGTCCTGTCTTATCTCCCTATCCTGCCTTCAGTGCCTCATTTAAATACCTAATAATAATGATAACAATCATAATAGTTGAGCAGAGATAGATTATACATAAATTTTGTTTTCTTTTATTAAGTGGTTTTATGTTTGCTTCTCTGCCTGACTTCTTTAGAACATAGGGGTCTGAGCCAATTGGCATGGCAGGTGCCCCAGCCTTGGAGAAAGAACTGTTCAACTGCCTTGGTTTCCCACTTATTTACTGCATACCTCAGGAACAAAGGGAGAAGCTGAGGGGACTTCTTGGTTTTAATTGGGGTGATGACAATTTTATAGAATCTGAACCTGTTAAAGCACTTCCTCAGGATCCAGACACTGAGAGGGATGGGAGTTTGCTTTTCTTTCTTTCTTTCTTCTTTCTTTCTTTCCTTCCTTCCTTCCCCCTCCCTTCTTTCCTTCCTTCCTTCCTTCCTTTTTTCCTTTCTTCCTTGCTTGCTTATCTTGCTCTGTTGCCCAGGCTGGAGTGTAGTGGCACGATCTTGGCTCACTGTAACCTCCCCGCCTCCCTAATTCAAGCAGTTCTCCTGTCTCAGTCTCCCGAGTAGCTGGGATTACAGGCACATGCCACCACACCACTAATTTTTGTATTTTTTTTTTTGAGACGGAGTCTGGCTCTGTTGCCCAGGCTGGAGTGCAGTAGTGCAATCTCGGCTCACTGCAAGCTCCACCTCCCAGGTTCACGCCATTCTCCTGCCTCAGCCTCTCAAGTAGCTGGGACTACAGATGCCTGCCACCACGTCCGGCTAATTTTTTTGTATTTTTAGTAGAGATGGGGTTTCACCGTGTTAGCCAGGATGGTCTCGATCTCCTGACCTCGTGATCCGCCTGCCTTGGCCTCCAAAAGTGCTGGGATTACAGGCGTGAGCCACCACGCCCGGCTAATTTTTGTATTTTTACTAGAGACGGGGGTTCCACCATATTGGCCAGGCTGGTCTCGAACTCCTGACCTCTGGTGGTCCACTTGCCTCGGCCTCTCAAAGTGCTGGGATTACAGGTGTGAGCCACCATGCCTGGCCAGCTGTTGGTTATTTCTGATGGGCTTCTAAATAGCCCCACAATGTAAAAAGTAACATATGTTTATTGTGTAAATTTTGAAAAGTATGGAAAAACCCAAAGAATAAGCAAATACCATATTATTTACAATTATATTTAAATTAAACAAAGTTGAGGTTATTACTTCGCAATTTGCTGTCAATTGTTTGTCTAAACATTTTTCTGTCAATTATTTGTCTAAAATGATTTCTCCTGCATTTCTAGTACATGAATATACTATTTAATCAGTTCCCTATTTTTGGAAAACTAGGTCATTTTATTTAGATGAATATTCTTACACACGAATTTTTGTGTCCTGAATAGCAGAGTGGGATTAAAAGCCTTAGTTTTCTCTTTTGTAAAATGGAGGTTATTTCCAGAAAACTCTCAAACTGTGTTTTTCCTCTGCCTTTACACCACAACAGCAATCATCAACACCGAGGAAGCCTTCTATGAACACATGTGGAGGTTTTCCCCACACGGCAAGCAGCGGACACCAGCTAGTATCCTCCAATTCAGTTCCAACACTGTCTACCTGGAGATAGCCTCAGATCCCACAGTGGGAGGGCTCTGGCCCCAGACTGCCCCCATCGCCACCAGTTGCAAGTCCAGGCTTCTGGAACTTCTGACTGCCTTCAAGTTGGAGTTACCACAACCCCCCCTTTTGGTTCAATCGATTTGCTAGAGCGGCTCACGGAACTCAGGGAAACACTTACTCATGTTTACTGATTTACTATAAAGGATATTGCAAAGGATATAGTTGAGGAGATGTGTAAGGTGAGGTATGGGGGAAGGGGCATGGAGCTTCTATGGCCTCCCCTGGCGCCACCCTCCAGGACCCTCCATGTGGCAGCCCACCAAACCCCGCCTTCTTGGGTTTTCTTGGAAGCCTCATTACCTCAGCATTTCTTCCCCCAGGGTGGGACATTCTCTGGGGAGGGTCTTATGACCTACAGTCAGAGGCCTGCTTTGGAAGATTAAAGTCCTGCCTTAGAGCAGGTGAATGGTCAGAGAGTTTCTGTTTCCTGAGGCCTGCTCCTGAGGCCTACCACACTCAACATTGTAACAAAAGACTAAAGGGCGATGGGAGTCATGAGCCAGGAACCATGCAGGAAAAAATATATATACATATATATATATATATATATATATATACACAGACATATATATATAAAGCCAATTATATATATATAAAACCAATTGTGTATATATATATATAAAACCAATTATACATATATAGATAATGAGGATTCTATATTATAATACATGTAGAGTTCTTAGCACAGTACCTTACATATAGTTAGCTCTCCATAAATGGTAGCTGCTATTCTGAGCTTACTTTACATCTGACTTTTGGTTGTAGTAAGTGAAATGCTAAGTAGAATTATGTTCTCATGGTTTTGAAGGGTGTGTGGTTGCACTGTGTTACCCTATCTGAAGTTCAGGTAGCCTCTGTGACATCTCAACTGCCTCAAAGATGGGGTCCTGGCAGTCAAACTGGTGCTGTCCCAAGCATCCCTTGCTAAGATCTTCTGGCCTCCAAATCCACTGGCTGTCACGAGCCCAGCAGCTGCTAAAGTTTAGATACATATGCATGGAGAGCCAGTGAGAGACACATAGCGCTGTGCTCCCTCCAAAACTCACCCTTGTTGCCTTATTTCACATCTTTGTGCCTCGGTTGTGGGAATGATGGCTGAGGGTGGTGTGCGCTGCTATTGGAAGAGGATTCTCCTTAGGGTACAGCACCTGGGAGAGTTGAGTCAGACTTGTCATCTTGCACTCTATCATATGCTACTAATATCATAGTATTTCCGAGCTGAAGAACTTGATCATTGGGCCCAATCCTCTCACTTCTGTGAAAGGCTGAAGCCCAGAGTGCTTAAATGATTTACCGAAGGCCATGAAGCAAATTAGCAGTAAAACCAGAACCAAACCCCGGGTCTTCCGGACTCCTCCCCTTTGCAGGATTCTCCCCCTGGGTTATGCTCATTTCCAGCAAATGAAAGGTCATGGTTAACTTGTTGTCCAGATATGTTTGCCTCTCTCCAAAACGGAGTGTTTCTCCTGAGAGGTTCATCACTGGAAAAACGAAACCACATGGCTGTGTGTTCTGCTCTGTGCCTCTGCCGGGCCTTTCCTGCAGAGAATTCTGGTAACATCATCAAGAAGCAGGAAGGAGCTTTTACAAGGTGGCTCTGATTCCTTTTCTTTCCTCTCAAATTTTATACAACTATTTGAAGCTGGCTTTTGTAAGTTAAAGTCACTCTTTTCTGGACAAATCTTCTGCAGCCAAGCAGCATTTCTTTGACTTCCTTGGGTGCAAACTAGAGGAAACTGGCCTTTGTTAGCTCAGATGCTTTCAACACAGGGCTGTGAGTGAAGAAAGAGCAGCTGTAACCCCTTTCCTCTCGTGCAGCCAATGCAGTTATAAAAACCAGGCCAGTGTTTTCTCCCACCGGGGTGCCGCTGGACTCTCACTTAGCTCCTCAGTCAATTTAAGGCTTAAAATCTTTATTGAAAAGTGTTTTTATTCAGCTTTCAAAGATACCAGTTCATCTGTTATTGCTGTAGCCACCCACCACTTGCGGGAAAATCCCAAAATGTGGGTATTTTACAAATGAAAAAGAGACATTTCTGGAATCAATGAAAAGGCTGCCTTGCCTGGCCTTCTGCTGGGTAGGTGTGGAGCTGGTGATTTTGCTGAGTCCCATGGCTTGAGCAGAAGTCTGTGATGGCCATTTGTGACGGGGTTCTGTGTTTTGGGCAGGGTTTGCTTGGTGGCTTAGCTGGGCTCTCAAAGGACACAATCAGTGCTACCCCCAGGCAGGCCCAGATCCATCTGCCCAGGATCTGGCTTCTGATCTTGAAGGAGGGTGGAAGGTCAGACAGGATAAGCTCAGAGTCCAGGCCACAGTGGTAGTTCAGAACACTGGAGCTTTTCAGGCCTCGTTCTGTGTGCTGGCTCTGCCACTTATAGAACCTTGGACAAGTGATTTAATCTCCCTAAGCCCAGATTTCCTCACTTGGAAATTGGCATCAATAGAAGTACCTACCTTACAAGATGGGGATAATTAACTGAGATAATGTTGACAGAGTGCCTGGCAGATAGTAGATACTCCATATAAGTCAGCAATAAATTTGATATTTTATGGTTTTACTGACCTCAACTCCAGGGACTTCTGGGATTGCTAAGAGAAGAATGATGAATATTTTCTTACTAAGCATTAGTAAAATATTTTCTTGCTAAACATTCATTCTTTTCTTCAGACAGTATTTAATATCTATTGATTACTCACTGTAAGATGCCAACCACTCTCTAAACCTTGGGGACACAAAAACAAGAAGCTCATAATTTACTGAATTACAGCAGCATAGAAACAAAGAATTGCACAGATGTGGGATACACCCTACAGTAAAGGTGATATTCAGGGGATATGGTGGGAACCGAGAGGAAGGAATGCACCCTTGGCTTGGAGAATGGGCCCCGCGAGCCTCCTCAGCAGGAATGTGGAAGAGAGTTTGCATATTGCCGAGGGCACGCTGGTCAAAGACACGGTATGTGCTAAAACTCAGAGAAGAGAAAGACAGGGTTTGTCTCATACGATCGGAGAATATGGGGAAATAGCCAGAGATGCTTTCATTCCACACATATCTATGGAGTGTCAACTAATGCCAGGTACTGACAACAGAAATAGAAGACACATTCCTCCCCTCAAGGAGTTTAGAGACTGGTAGCGAGAGAAAGGACAAGTGCATTTGTGATTATAGTGCAATAAGTGTCCAAGTGAAGAGACCACCAAACAGGCTTTGTGTGAGCAACAAGGCTGTTTATTTCACCTGGGTGCAGGTGGGCTGAGTCTGAAAAGAGAGTCAGCAAAGGGTGGTGGGATTATCATTAGTTCTTATAGGTTTTGGGATAGGCGGTGGAGTTAGGAGCAATGTTTTGCGGGCAGGGGGTGGATCTCACAAAGTACATTCTCGAGGGTGGGGAGAATTACAAAGAACCTTCTTAAGGGTGGGGGCGATTACAAAGTACATTGATCAGTTAGGGTGGCGCGGAAACAAATCACAATGGTGGAATGTCATCAGTTAAGGCTATTTTCACTTCTTTTGTGGATCTTCAGTTGCTTCAGGCCATCCGGATGTATACGTGCAGGTCACAGGGGATATGATGGCTTAGCTTGGGCTCAGAGGCCTGACAATAAGTGTGTGGTGGGCACACTGAGAAGAATGTCTATTCTCCACCCAGAGTGGTAAGGAGAAACCATCAAGGGAAGATCACACACCCTAAGACTTGAAGATTTTAGAGTTGACCAGTTGGAGGAAAAGTAAAACATTCCACGAAAGGCACAGAATGGACAAAGTCACGGAGGGATGAGTGGGCATGGGTCACGGGAGGAAAAATAAGCCTGTAAATGAGGCTGAAATCAAGAATGATGGCCAAGCGTGGTGGCTCATGCCTGTAATCCTGGCACTTTGGGAGGCTGAGGGGGGCGGATCACTTGAGGTCAGGAGTTGGAGACCAGCCTGCCCAACATGGTGAAACCCCGTCTCTACTAAAAATACAAAAATTAGCCAGGTGTGGTGGCACATGCCTGTAATCCTAACTACTGAGGAGGCTAAGGCAGGAGAATCTCTTGAACCTGGGAGGCGGAGGTTGCAGTGAACCAAGATCGTGCCACTGCACTCCAGCCTGGGCGACAGAGTGAGACTCTGTCTCAAAAAAATAAAAAGAAAAAAGAAAGAAAGAAAGAATGATGAGGCTAAGCGATGCATCCATTCATTCAGTCATTCACCCAGTTGTGTTGTGTGCCTACAATTTTCCTATGTGACATTTGAAGCTCTGGGGATGCAATGATGGAGGCCCAATCGTAAGGTCAACTAGGGAGCGCAGGTGGTATCAGGTGGCCCATGCAGCCTGATTTGGGTGATATGTAGACGTGACATTAAGAAATGATGAATCACATAGTGAACAATTTTTCTCTTTACAATTCTAATTACAAAGGGTGAGGGGCTCAGTTCAGAGCCTATTATCTTTAAAACCTCTCTAGTACTTGTTAATCTCTTTTTTATGAGAGCTATAGGCATTAGGTTCAGAACACTTGTAGGGAGGGGATGTAACAAGAATTTAGTAAGATTCCTTTGTTTCCTTTTTTGTTTTGTTTTTTAATGGCAAGTGGTACTAGTTTTCTGTTTATGGTAAAAATAACATTTTCTTCAAAAGTTATTTGAATAAAAGTAGATAAGTTATTTTAATGAAACTTACTTAGGCCAGCATGGTGGCACATGCCTGTAGTCCCAGCTACTCAGGAAGCTGGGGTGGGAGGATCGCTTGAGCCTGAGAGTTGCAGGCTGCAGTGTGCCATGATTGTATGTGTGAATAGGCACTGCAGTCCAGTCTGGGCAATATAGCAAGACTCTGTCTCTAAAAAAACTTGGAAGGAAGGAAGGAAGGAAGTTACTTAAATATAGTACAGTATAGATATTGATATAGAAAAATTAATGAGTTGATGATAGAAATGGCTGAAGTCTTGGAAATGCTGTTATTGATAATCGGAAGCCAGTGGAGGGAATTTTAAGTTTTAAGAGTTTTAAGCACAGGGCAAGGAAGAGCTCCCAAAACAAGCCTTGTTTGGACTGTGGGTTCCTTGAGTGTTAAGATTTAGTGTGCCACATTGGATTTGAAAACCCTAGCTGTTAGCATAGAACACTTAGCCTGTGCTTAATTTGAGGTATGCCGGGGTATGCCATTCACCACTGATCTGCTTTATTTTCATTGTATTTATTTTTCTTTTCTTTTCTTTTCTTTTTTTTTTTTTTTTTGAGGTGGAGTCTCCTTCTTTCCCCCAGGCTGGAGTGGCACGATTTCAGCTCACCACAACCTCTGTCTCCCGCATTCAAGCGATTCTCCTGTCTCAGCCTCCCTAGTAGCTGGGATTACAGGCACCTGCTACCATGCCTGGCTAATTTTTGCATTTTTGTTAGACACGGGGTTTCATCATGTTGGCCAGGCTGGTCTTGAACTCCCGACCTCAAGTGATCCACCCGTCTTGGCCTCCCAAAGTGCTGGGATTACAGGCATGAGCCACCGCGCCCGGCCCACTGATCTGCTTTAAAATTCAAAACCTTGCATTTATTTCTTCTATCCACTCCTGTCATCACTCAGTTGCATGGATGCTTGGAAGGAGCTTGAAGCTCTGGCATGATCTGATCAGAGCCTGTGGATGGGTAGGAGTTTCCAGTACTCGTGCCAGCAGGCTGGTGAGCATATGCATCCGGCTCCTCCTCTGCAAACATGCTGAGTCCTCTCAACCTTGATAACGCTTCAACCCCTTCTGGGAATGTCTCCTTGGGTGGTGAATGCTAATAAATGTCTGATGCTGTCACCATTTCAGTAGCTCTTAGGAGACTCTGTGGTTTTCTTTCCTTTTCTTTCTTTTCTTTTTTACTTTTTTCCCGTTATCCATCAGCATTTATGCACATCGTGTTTTATGCATTGTGATCCTCTTAGTGCCTTGGATATGTTGTTTGGACCTTCAGTTACACTGTGCCTCACTCCCTGGAGGTCTAATGATGCTCAGGAAAGACAGAGAAAAGAACTGCCTTGCAGCATTTTTGCATCAACACATTGATTCCTACATCCCAGCCATGTCCAGAGTGGTTACAAAATGGAGTTTTCATTTAGAGCTACGGGTGGTAGTTTAGAACTGTTGGGAAGTTACTAAATAGTCACATTGAGCTTATGTTTCCACTCAGGCTGATAACCAAATAGTTTTTTTATTTTTTATTTTGTTTTTATTTTTTGAGACAGAGTCTCACTCTGTTGCCCAGGCTGGAGGGTAATGGTGCGATCTCTGCTCACTGCAGCTTCCGTCTCCCAGGTTTAAGTGAATCTCCTGCCTCAGCCACCTGAGTAGCTGGGATTATAGGTGCCCACCACCATGCCTGGATAATTTTTGTATTTTTAGTAGAGATGGGGTTTCACCATATTGGCCAGACTGGTCTTGAACTCCTGACCTCAGGTGGTTTGCCCACCTTGGCCTCCCAAAGCGCTGGGATTACAGGCATGAGCTACTGCACCCGGCCCCAAATAGTTTTTAATTTCTCAGTAATAAGCCGGCAGGATTTTAACCTTAATGAGGATTTCTTCAGGGCCCTACGTTTCTTTTTCTTTTTTTTTTTTTTGTTTTTTTGTTTTTGAGATGAAGACTCGTTCTGTCACCCAGGCTGGAGTGCAACCTCTGCCTCCCGGGTTCAAGTGATTCTCCTGCCTCATCCTCCTGAGTAGCTTGGATTATAGGCACCTGCCACCATGCCCAGCTAATTTTTGTATTTTTAGTTGAGACAGGGTTTCACCATGTTGGCTAGGCTGGTCTCAAACGCCTGACCTCTGGTGATCCACCTGGCACTCCTAAAGTGTCAGGATTACAGGAGTGAACCACTGCACCCAACCAATACTACATTTCTAAATCTGTATTTTCAAAGACTTTAGCTAAAGGCTAGAATGCATAAGTCGCACGTGTGTCCGAACTATGCCCACCCTTTCCTGGGCCGTGTTTAGTACCGCAGCCACATCAGAGCAGAATTGCAGGTGGCTAATGGCCCCTGCCTTCCCATCTGTACAGAATACACTGAGAGCAGCCCAGTTCTAGGGCAGGCCGGAGTCTGCTGACAGACATTTCTCCTTATCTTGTTTTCACATCAGCTGCAGCACGATTTCTGTTCAAAGCAAGCGTGGGTGGGGGTTCCACCCTGCCCTGTGCTAGCTGTTAAAATAGAAGGGTGGTTTACCGTATTGTTTTTCAAGTAAAGATCAGGCCACCAGGAGTTGGTGACTCCAGTGGGTCACTGGCGGTATTTGTTCATAGCAAAGAAAAGTCAGCCCAGCTCTTTTGGGGATACATCAGTAATCTACATAGCAGCCATTTGATTTTGAAGATTAGGGTTTGGGGGAAGTTTGAAGTTTTGTTTGACTGCTAAGAGGAATTAGATAGCTCTCAAAACATTTTTCAAACTCAAGTAATTGGACTCTCCAAACAACGGGAATGGTGGCATAACAGACCACTAACATTTCAATTGCACTTTCCAATCGACAAAGTACTTTTACATATGTGATTATTCCCTTTATTACAGAAGAGAAAACTGAAGCTCAGAAATCCAAAGTCATGTGTCTTATAGCTAGTGACTGAGGGTGCTAGAATTCGAACCCAGATCCACTGCCTCCCACTTCTGGATCCTTTTTCCTCCACCATCCTCCCTCACACTTGTTTCCATCTTCTTGTCCAACTTGAATTGTTTATTTGCTGCTTCAGCATACAGCACCTAAGTGCCTTGATAGTCAAGACTTAGGTTGGGCAGGATAGCCATATTAAATAACCAAGGATTGAGTCATTGCATTGCACCATAGATACATGGGTTTACAGCAACTTAGAATAAAGAAAAGAGGAAGCAGCTGCTGTGCTGGGAGCTTCATAGACCTGACACTGTCCAAGGGGGAGTATATTTATATACCTCCACATTTAATTCTCAAACAGCCTCCGGAAACACATTCTCTCATTTTCATCTGACAGTTAAGAGCACTGGGGCATGGTGATGTAAGGAAACTTGCCGAAAGTTGCATAACGAGTCAGTGGTGGAGCCTGCATTTGAACCTAGATTTGTCTCATTCCAAAGCCAGCCCTGTCCAACCTGCACATTCTCTCGATCAGGAAACCATGGTGGTGGAATGACTGCTCTGGCAATTTAAGGGCAGAGCTGGGCTCAGCCATGTAGTCTCAGTGTTCTTGCCAGTATACCTGGCAGATCTCTTCTCTTAGAGTTGGAATTCTCCTCTGTCCTATTAGATGAAAAGTTGTCAACATTGCAGATGACCTCCTCTCCCCCTACCCATACCCCCATAGTCACGCCAAATTTTTGTTGCAATTCACACCAGGCATGGATTTCTACCTCCTGTTGCTCCCCACCTTCCAAAATCTTCCACACCCCTCATCTAGGCTCTGGCAAAAGTTGTTCCCAAGTAACACTATGTGACCATTTGAATTTTACATTTTCTCCCTACCTCGCAACAAGGCAGGAGAGAATGGCTTTGGAACTATAGGAAGTTAGGATGGTATAAGGCTAAAGAAGAGCAAGAAGATGGATGCATTATGTAATGAAAACTGCACTCACAGTATGGGAGAGCCTGGGGCATATGTTTGGTAAGGCAGGTGCCAGCTGTGAGGATACTAGAAACCAGGTGTGGGAGCATCCTGGGTGCCGTGTATGGAGGCTCACTGAGTTGCTACAATGGTCAGAACCTAAAGCTAGTAGTCCCCTAACTCCCAATGATCCCACAGCCCCCACATTCCATCCGCCTGACACCCAGCACTCCTCATGCCTCTGGAAATCTATTTGCTTCAGTACGGTCATTAATGTTTGCTTTAATCTGAAGTTGTGGGTATAAATGTGTAGTGTGTGCAGACTATATACTGGGATTTTATTTATTTATTTATTTGAGACAGAGTTTCGTTCTTGTAGCCCATGCTGGAGTGCAGTGTTGAGATCTCGGCTCACTGCAACCTCCACCTCCCAGTTCAAGCGATAATCGTGCCTCAGCCCCCTGAGTAGCTGGGACTGCAGGTGCCCAGCACCACACCCAGCTAATTTTTGTATTTTTAGTAGAGACGGGGTTTCTCCATGTTGGCCAGGCTGGTCTTGAACTCCTGACCTCAGGTGATCCACCTGCCTTGGCCTCCCGAAGTGCTGGGATTCCAGGCGTGAGCCACCGCGCCCGGACTGGGATTATTTTTCAATCTTTTGGCCCCTGATGGAGGAGAGGCATAGGAGGGAACTGGTATCTATTAGGTGCCTGCTGTACCTAGGTTATTTTATTTCATCCTCATGGCAACACTCAGTGTCTTACAGATGGACAAATGTGACTCTTCATCTTAGAGAACTCACAACTCAGAGGAGTGTGGCACGTGGAGTCACAGAATTGAGTCTGAATCTTAGGAAGCTGCTATGTGTTCTTGGCATTTCCTGCAACCTCTATGCTATCTCTTCTTCTGTGAAATGCCTGTGGATAATATTATCCACCTTCCAAAATTATTGTGAGAAACACATCAGATGACTGATTTTTCTTTTTTTAATCTTTCTTTCTTTCTCTTTCTATCTTTCCTTCTTTCTTTCCTTTTTTTTTTTTGAAATAGGGTCTCCCTTTGTCACCAGGCTGTAGTGCAGTGGTGCAATCTCTGGTCACTGCAACCTCCACCTCCAGGGCTCAAGTGATCCTCCCACCTCAGCCTCCTGAGTAGCTAGGACTACAGGCAAACGCCATGACAGCCAGATAATTTTTGTATTTTTTTGTAGAGGCATGGTTTCGCCATGTTGCCCTGGCTGGTCTTGAACTTCTGAGCTCAAGTAATCTACCTGCCTCGGCCTCCCGAAGTGCTGGGACTACAGGCATGAGTCACCACGCCCAGCCCAGATGACTGATATTTCAATGTCTTGTAATCTATTAAGCTTTATGTAAATATTATTGTTTAGCTTTGGAAATCGATCAAGGCATTGACAATGGTACCCAGAGCCCAGCAGTGGAACCACAGGTAGTGTTGTTGGTGGTGCTTTATTCACTTGGCCCCATTCAGTGGGTAGGTGTGCAGCATGAGGCATCATGTGTGGGTGCTAGCGGAGACCCGGTGTGCTGCACATCTCAGAGGCCAAGAGAAACTGAGGTAACCATCATTCCCCGGGGAGCAGCCCTGCTGTTGGAGTGAGGAAGAGGTCAGTGTCTTATGATTAGGTAGAGATCCAATTCCTCAACACTTTAAAACTAGCACAAAGTCCCCAGTGCTGAATGAGATGGGCTGACATCGTAAGCTTTGTCTCCTCCTTTGTTAAGGCTCTGACCAGAGTTACATATGGTGAGTGCATTTTTTAAATTCATTTCCCAAGTCTGGGATTTTGTTAAGCTTTATGGTTTAGTGGATACAGTTAACAATTCTTTTCCAAACACCATTATATCTTAAGTTTTTTTCATATTTTTCAATGTAAATGTTCATATGTTCATCTTACTCACTCTCATAGTTTACTTCTGATCTTCTTTTTTTTTTGAGATGGAGTCTCGCTCTGTCACCTAGTCTGGAGTGCAGTGGCATGATCTCGGCTCACTGCAACCTCCACCTCCCAGGTTCAAACAATTCTCCTGCCTCAGCCTCCCGAGTAGCTGGGATTACAGGTGCCCACCACCACACCCAGATAACTTTTGTATTTTTAGTAGATATGGGGTTTCACCATGTTGGTCAAGCTGGTCTTGAACTCCTGGCCTCAGGTGATCCACCCTCCTCGGCCTCCCAAAGCCCTGGGAATATAGGCATGAGCCAGTGCACCTGGCCTACTTCTGATCTTGATGTTAACAGTAGGGGATGCAATTTGTAGAGGAAGTGTGTTTCTGACAGGTGAGAGAACACTTCATGTGGGGTGAACAGTAAACTGTCCCAGACAGGGATGTGCTATGTGGATGAGCACTGGGAAGCCTGTGTTTTCTCAGAGCTCCTGAAGACACCCTGCTCCACATTAAACCAGAATCATCACGTCTCATCACAAAAAGAACATTAGCGTTATGGGATATATTTTCTGTTTCATATTAAAAATTCCCAACCCCCAGCATTCTGACCCTGTCAAGCCCATGGGCTGCTACTAATTTGCATGGTTGTGTGATTTGTGTGATTCTGCTCCATCTGCTTTGAATTTCTTGGCTTCTTTGTCCAAGACGTTAATAACTCTAGTCATTTCTTGTGAGGATTTAAGGATGTTATTGATTGATTTTTGATTACAAAGAAACAAAAAGACAGTGGGCAGTGTTCTAATTGGGTCTTCTTATTGTGCACTGTAGCCTGAATCCCCCAGGGTAATTAATATGAAGTGCAAAAAGTTGAATGTTCCAGTCTAAAAGGCAGTGGGAGAAATTGCATAGCATGGAAATAATAAAATGAACTCTTATTAATGAGAACGAGGCTCTTGCAGTGGCAAGTTCTGCTGGTCACCTGATGGGGATGGGAGCCTTTCAAGCTTCTTTTTGGGTAATACTCACAGTTTCCAACGTCTGTGTACTTTTCAAAATGAGCTTGTTCTTCCTTCTGACACTTATCTCAAAGCTCCATGGTGACACAGAGGTCTGTTGAAGGTCACAGGGTCCTCGCTTGCATTGGCATACGGTCCTGTAGCATCACTCGCTAGCCCACTGCTGCTTGAAGGAACTAAGAGTATTCAGGGATAGAGAGCTGAAAATAGGATTAATTCTTTCCTTTTGACTCTCCCCTCAAGATGTCCTTGCTTTGGTCTGAAAACCTCTCCTGACAACTTTTGCCCAAAGCAAACCATCTGCCTTTTCTGAACTCTGAGTGAATATATTAGCATCTTTCCTTCTGAGCCCTCGTACTGCCATGTTTGTTTGTTTGTTTCCAAGAAACTATGTCTTGCTCTGTCACCCAGGCTGGCATGTAGTGGCACGATCATGCTCACCGCAGCCTCAAACTCCTGGGCTCACGTGATCCTCCTGCCTCGGCCTCCCAAAATGCTGGGATTACAAGTGTGAACCATCACGCCCAGCTGTAATGCCACGTTTCAGTCTTCACTCCCAGTGAAGACGACCGTTTCTTCGAGGACAGATGCTGTGTTCTTTACTTCTCTATGTCTCCCTTAGTCCTAACATGTGGCTTCCAAGTAATGCAGCATATGCTCAACCAAGAGGGATGGTCAGCAAACAGCCCATGAGGAAAAGTAGCATTTGTTCCTAGGAAAACTGAATTATTTGCTTTAGTAATGAATCCAAGTCCAACATAGTTATGTGCAAGGAAACATTTCATCTAGAATACTAATGACATCAGCGTGGAGAGAGAAGAGCCTAAAATAAAGATCTTTTTAAAATACTTAAAGGAGGCCAGAGAATATCATCACATAAAGTATAATATAGGACCCTACCCCTACCAAGCACAGAGATCCCTTGCCTTCATCGTTCAAGGTCAGATTGGAGATTTCAGAGAACCCTAGGTTGCAAGAAACATGTTTGGGGTTTTGGGGAACAGATAAAACAGTAAGCAGTAGGATAAAAAAAATCAGGTTTGTTTGTTTGTTTGTTTTTTTAAAGACAGAGTCTCACTCTGTTGCCCAGGCTGGAGTGCAGTGGCACAATCTTGGCTCACTGCAACCTCTGCCTCCCAGGTTCATGCCATCCTCCTGCCTCAGCCTCCCAAGTAGCTGGGACTACAGTCGCCCGCCGCCATGCCTGGCTAATTTTTTTCGTATTTTTAGTAGGGACGGGGTTTCACTGTGTTAGCCAGGTTGGTCTCGATCTCCTGACCTTGTGATCCACCTGCCTCGGCCTCCCAAAGTGCTGGGATTACAGGTGTGAGCCACCATGCCCAGCTTTTTTTTTTTTTTTTTTTTTTTTTTTTTTTGAGATGGAGTTTCACTCTTGTTGCCTAGGCTGGAGTGCAATGGAGTGATCTCAGCTTACTGCAACCTTTGCCTCCCGAGTTCAAGCGATTCTCCTGCTTCGGCCTCTCGAGTAGCTGGGATTACAGGCTCATGCTACCACACCCAGCAAATTTTTGTGTTTTTAGTAGAGACAGGGTTTCACCATGTCAGCCAGGCTGGTCTCTAACTCCTGACATCAGGTGATCCACCCGCCTCAGCCTCCCAAAGTGTTGGGATTACAGGCGTGAGCCACCGTGCCTGGCCAGATTTTTAAATCAGGGAAAATGTATATTCTCCTTACTCATCTTTGAATTATACTAACACCATTAAATGAAGGAGTGGAATTGCTATAAAACTCACTACTAATCCTGATTCTGCATTCACTCATCATTTGTTTTCTCATTTATTCACTCATTCTATAAACAAATTGGACACTCCCTGAAGATCAGTGCTGTGTCTGATTCCTTTTGAAATGTCCTCTTTCCTCTTTCCCCCAAGCCTCGCCACAGCAGGTACTTAGTAGATGTTTACTGAACCGGGTTGGTGGCAGACATGCCACTTCTTTGAAATATTTTTTTTTTTTTGGCCGGGCACGGTGGCTCATGCCTGTAAATCCCAGCACTTTGGGAGGCTGAGGCGGGCGGATCACGAGGTCGGGAGATTGAGACCATCCTGGCTAACACAGTGAAACCCCGTCTCTACTAAAAATACAAAAAATTAGCCAGGCGTGGTGGTGCGTGCCTGTAGTCCCAGCTACTCGGGAGGCTGAGGCAGGAGAATCGCTTGAACCCAGGAGGCAGAGGTTGCAGTGAGCCGAGATTGTGCCACTGCACTCCAGCCTGGACAACAGAGCAAGCCTCCGTCTCAAAAAAAAAAAGAAAGAAATATATTGTTTCTCCCCTCCACCGCCGCTTTTCAAAATAAATAGTGTCAAATGATGCTTATTCCCTTGGAAATATGAGGGAAAATGCCTGCAAGTCATAGATTAGGTTTAAAAACTGGGGCAGTTTATTGATTTCAAAAAGAAGTTTAGATCATGTCTGAAATAGAAACTTTTAGACATTGTGAATAAGTGGGATTGTCTGAGACTCAAGGGTTAAACACAAAGTTCTTGGCATAAATATAATGTATTGTTTTATTGTGCTTAAAGCCCCTTGTTTTTTGAAGACAAGCATCTCAAGTCTCATGACACAGGAAATGACTGGGATTCTAAAAGCAAGAGAACATGGCGCCCTGATACTGGTTTAGTGGTTAGTGGAAAGATGCATTTCTCTAGGGTAGAAGAGAGACAGGTGATGGCATAAGCTGGGGATATGCACTCTAGGGACCTGGAATTCTTTGAATGTGACCTGCAGGCATTGGAGGGGCTGTCCTTCCCTATCTTATGGACAGGATCTCTTGGCTTGGGGGACACTGTCTCCAAGGTGCTAATAGTCAAGGCCTCAACAATGACTCACTTGGACTCGGAAACCAACCTAACTTACTCAGGGTGCCTGTGGCTGCGGGGCTTTTGTAGACCAAAGCCAAGTTTTGCCAAAGGCAGCAAGTGCTTTATAAGCTGAGTGGGCAACTTACAGGAACGAAAGCTGAGTGACCTTTTATTTATGGGTTGAGTCCTTGGCTTGAAACCTGCCAGTTGAACAGTCGAACTTGGTGTCATATGGAGCATCTGAATCACAGCCTCCTGAGTCTTCCTCTGAGAAGGTGGCTGGAACAAGTTCACATTTCTCAGCATTGAAAACACCTTCTGCTCTTCACCTCTGTTGAAGATGGCCTTACGAAAGGCTACACAGGTCAGCCGTGAGTAGGAGAGTAGTTTCCAGGAGCACCTGAGCATGGGGGAACCGAAGGGCTTTAGTTGCAGAAGATAAGAGAATTCCCCGAGTGTCGGGTTGGTGGTGTGTTAGAGAGGCCACTTTCCTCAGAGAGGTTACAGATGGGTGTCTCTGGAAACCTTTTTTTTTTTGAGACTGAGCCTCACTCTGTCATCTAGGCTGGAGTGCAGTGGCACAATCTTGGCTCACTGAAACCTCTGCCTCCCAGGTTCAAGCAATTCTCCTGCCTCAGCCTCCCGAGTAGCTGGGACTACAGGCACGCACCACCATGCCTGGCTAGTTTTTGTACTTTTAGTAGAGACAGGGTTTCACCATGTTGGCCAGGCTGTTCTTGAACTCCTGACCTCAAGTGATCTGCCCACCTCGGCCTCCCAAACTGCTGGGATTACAGGCATGACCACCGTGCCCCGTCAACAATTTTTTTTTTAATAGAAAACTTTATTATGGGGTTTCTTTAAGGGCCACACTTTCTGGAAGTGGCATTGGGTGAAAATAGGCAACTGTCTTATGTTTTCCTTATTTGGGGGGTTAGAAGAAAAGAAGGTCACTCTGATAAAAAGACCTATGGTTAAAGAAGTATTTGTTTTCAGGCTCTAAGCCTTGTTACCGTAACTATGGGAGGGAGCAGGCACTAACCTGGCCAACATAATATGTTTGGGCCTTGGCTCTGCACAGAGAGAAACTATCCCCGTGGACACAGTTTGCCCTCCTAGCTTCCAGCCGGACTCACAAGTCCCAGAGCTTTGAGGTTGCAGCTAAATCTAAAATCCTGGCTGGGAGCGGTGGCTCATGCCTGTAATCCCAGCACTTTGGGAGGCTGAGGCGGGCGGATCACTTGAGGTGAGAAGTTTGAGAACAGTCTGGCCAACATGGTGAAAACCATCTCTACTAAAAATACAAAAATTAGCCGGGTGCGGTGGCGTGTGCCTGTAATCCCAGCTACTCAGGAGGCTGAGGCAGGAGAATTGCTTGAACCTGGAAGGCAGAGGTTGCAGTGAGCCGAGATCGCACCACTGCCCTCCAGCCTGGGCGACAGAGCCAGATTCTGTCTTGAAAAATATAAACAAAAAAAAAAAAGAAAAAAAAAAATCTAAAATCCCTCCATTACTGACAGTCAATCCAAGAGTCCACTACCCATTGCCCGAGGGCCAGCCTTCCCTTTACACGCCGTGACAGTGTGTCACAGAAATTGTTGAAGCAAGGCCTGCTCTCTAGCCCTAATGAAGGAGGACTGTTTCCCCAGGCGCTACCGTCACAAATGTGCTTGTGGATCCTGGGCTTCCTCACCAGGGACCTTAAATCCCACCAACTCATGGGGGCATCCACTGCCATCTACCACCTCATGTAGTTAATAGGGAGGCTGGGAGGCTTCGAGAGTAGAAAGAAAATGGCTGCCGATGGATTTGCTGACCTCCCACCTTCGTTCAACTTTATCACAGGACTGCGTTCCACCCTTGCTCTGACTAACTCAATCCGCAGCGGCTGATGCCCTTCTTTCGTGAGGCGTTGACCAGGCCCGACTCCTGTGATCACAGGTGTGGCATCCGCTCCCCAAGTCGCACGGAGGCACTGGGACACACGTGGGGGCTGCCTGGGTCCAGCTCTCAGGCCACCTCATGTCCATTCTGAAGGGGTCAAAATGTTCATCATGAAGAGAGAAGCCAAAAACATTCCTTCTTTATTTGCCAAAGCTCTAATTCTTCTCTTTTCTTTTTTTTCGAGATGGAGTTTCACTCTTATTGCCCAGACTAGAGAGCAGTTGTGCGATCTCAGGTCACTGCAACCTTCACCTCCCGGGTTCAAGCGATTCTTCTGCCTCAGCCTCCCAAGTAGCTGGGATTACAGGCATGCGCCACAGAACTCTAATTCTTAATGTCACCCCTGGATTCAGATCTAGGGCTTGGGACTTTAGAACGTGTGGCTTATTTGGAAGAATCCCTCTCCATTGCTATACACGTTTGCTGGCTTCTATAATCCAAGCTCTGAAAGGCACTCAAAGGTCTTGTTTGCACATCTGGCCGTCTGTGGGGAAGTTCCTCCCATAAAGGTCTGGAGAAATGGCTTTGTTGCTAACAACTTGTGTTGTTAAGCTAGAGAGTGTACATTCTGCATTTTACTCCAGTACCCTAGATACGAGTTTCTTTTAGGGAGTTGCTGATTTTCTGAGGGTGTCTGTGGAAGGGCTCAAGGATAGCCTTTAGAATGATGAGTTTGAGGCTTGCTTATCTCCTGATGTTGGAATCTAACAAGGAGTGGACTTGTAGGCTTTTAGAGGAACTATGTAGATGGATAGTTATAGAAATCCTTGGCTAGGAGTACCAAGAAGAAACATATATGTATGCAATCACATACCGAAAAGGGAATATAAGATGGAGAATTTCAGCTGCACATTTTTGTAGATTAACATGTTTGTATGGCAGAAGATTGCACCATTCTAGGTAAAAGAAAATTGTTTGTCTCTAAATCTATCTGGGTTAATGGGCTACATTCTTCAGTCCTGACTTTGGACCTAAATTCTGTTGTCATTAGTCCACAGTGAAATGAGTCAAGTAAAAAAGAATGCCGGTGGAAGATTGGTAGATGATCTTCCTTAGAAGGAAGTTCCTTTTATTCTGAGATGGTACCCTTTCTACTTTTTTTGTGATTAAAACATCCTTACTTTTATGAACTGATGGTGGTAATTGATCATGGGGATTTCAGATGCAGATTTTTGCTGGAGAAAATTAAACATTAAATCCACACAATCCACCCCCGCCTACCCCATAGACCCCTGTTTTTCAAAGGACATTGGTCCATAAAATCCAAATATCTGGGACCAGCTGACCTACTTACTTTCTTGGAAGCCATTAGGCAATGACACTTTCCTGTCCCAGAAGAACAGGCTACAACCCTACTGGAAAAGAACAGGCTTTTCCAGTATTTTCCTCTTGCTTCTGACGGGGAGTGGTAACCTTTTCCTAGCATGTGCCTTCTCTGCGTGGTGCCTCTTCTCTCCTTGCAAGAGAACAAATTTGCCTCTTCCTCCTCTGGGCTGCCCAAGCACCTTGTCTGTACTTTGCTTAGCACTTGCCATGATAAAAGACAATTATTTGAATGAGCCTTTTTTCTCACTAAGCTGTGAGGTTTCTGACAGCTTATCTTTTTATTTTTTATTTTTTGTCATTACTAACCACAATTGCCTGGTAAATATATATTTGCTGAATGAATAAGCATCCTAAATCTCAGGTGGCAGTTAAAGGCTATTGTCTCATTTGTCTCTTCCAGTAGCAATAAACAGCTAATCTAATATATAATTTTTATTTTTATTTATTTATTTTTTTCGAGATGGAGTCTCGCTCTGTTACCCAGGCTGGAGTGCAGTTGCGCAGTCTTGGCTCACTGCAACCTCCGCCTCCTGTGTTCAAGCGATTCTTCTGCCACAGCCGAGTACCTGGGATTACAGGTGCGCGCCGCCACACCCAGCTAATTTTTGTATTTTTGGCAGAGATGGGGTTTCCCCATATTGGCCAGGCTGGTCTCGAACTCCTGACCTCAGGCGATCCATCTGCCTTGGCCTCCCAAAGTGCTGGGATTACAGGCATGAACCCACTGCACCTGGCCTCTAATATATAATTTATGATGCCTGAATACTACGATAGAGTTCTTCTTTGGCTATCTCTTCTCCTGACATCATAATACTAGGAAACACACTGTGCCAGAAATCTGAAAACTGGGCTTTAGTTCCAAGCCTCTTACTCTTTGGAGACTCAGTGTCCAGAGGAAAGGAATTAAGAGCAGGTTCTCACCATCTTCAACATGCTAGAGAAGAGAGGCTAGGAGAGATTGGTCCTCAGAGGTGAGATGCTGACTATTCTCCAAGGAGTTTTGTTAAGTCATTTTGAACTTTGTTTGCCTTTTTTTTTTTTTTTTGAGACGGAGTTTCACTCTTGTCACCCAGACTGGAGTGCAATGGCGCAATCTCGGCTCACTGCAACCTCCGCCTCCCAGATTCAAGTAGCTGGGATTACAGGTGTGTGCCACCACACCCAGCTAATTTTTTTGTATTATTAGTAGAGACGGGGTTTCACCATGTTGGCCAGGCTGGTCTTGAACTCCTGACCTCAAGTGATCCGCCCACCTTGGCCTCCCAAAGTGCTGGGATTACAGGTGTGAGTCACTGTGCCCAGCCTTCTTGTTTGGCTTTTGGTAACCTATTTATTCATTCATTCTTCCAAAAAGTTTTATTGCCAAATAGACAGCACCATTCACTTGTATCCCTCGAAAAGATTCACGCAGGTTTTGGAGTCAGGCATCTCTAAGTATGATGTTGGCATGAGTCTTGGCTCTGTCTTCCAGGAGCCATGTAATATGGGGCAAGTTCCCATTTTAGGTTTCAATTTTTCTCACCAGCTGAAAGTGTATAATAATCCTTCTGTCACAGTTATTGAGAAATGAGAACATGTATATAATGTATCTAGCCAGTGTTCAGTACATGGTCATTTCCCATTACCTCCCCTTAATGCAGAACCCAGCCAACTTAAACATGATAAACTCATTCATGGCCAGGTACGGTGGTGCATGCCTGTAACCCTAGCACTTTGGGAGGCTGAGGCTGGCAGATGGCTTGAGCCCAGGAGTTCGAGACCAGCCCGGGCAACATGATGAAACACTGTCTCTACAAAAAATACAAAAATTAGCTGGGTGTGGTGGCACATGCCTGTGGTCCCAGCTCCTCAGGAGGCTGAAATGGGTGAATCACTTGAGCCTGGCAAGGCTGCAATGAGCCATGATCACACCACTGCACTCCATCCTGGGTGACAGAGCAAGGCGAGACCCTGTCTCAAAACAAACTATGTTATTAGAGACTTAGAAGTCTTCACTTTCCCATCCCCAGCCCCACCTTCATGTGTACGTTGTAAAAGAGGCTGCAGCAAGAGGGCAATACCAATATCTATTCCAGGGGAAGAATTTGGTAATGATGGGCTTTCAGGAATAAAGGTTTGAGGGAAAAGCTGAGATTTCATCACTTATAAGTGAGCCGCTGTAGAAGCCAGTCAAGTGTATTGCGTGGTAAGCGAGCTTTGACTTTACTAAATCAGAAGGGTATGGGGAACATGTGTGGGTGTTGGAGTGATTAGAGATTCAGCGTGTTTGTGTCCTGCTGCTTTGATTCCTTTATTAAAGAGAATGAAAATAAACCCAGCAGCTGCTGGTTAACTCTTTCTGGGTATAGGCCTACAATCAGCAGAAGTGCTCCAAGTCATCAAGCATTCCTGACATCAAGCATTCCTGACATCCTGGGTGGAATTATCTAATCTAAGACTTTTGCAACGGAGGAATTTGAGTCCCCACCTAGCCTTTTCTCCTAGAGATCTGGAAGAGATTATCACAGGGTCTCAAAAACTAGAGCTCTAACCTGTTTTTGGTTTATGTGTTTGTTCATTTGTTAGTTCATTCATTTGCCTAGATCAAAAGAGCATTCTCGAGGCCAGGGGCTGTGGGTCACGCCTGTAATCCCAGCACTTTGGGAGGCTGAGGCAGGCAGATCACTTGAGGCCAGGAGTTCGAGACCACCTGGCCAACATGGTGAAAGCCCGTCTCCACTAAAATTACAAAAATTAGCCAGGCATGGTGGTGGGCACCTATAATCCTAGCTACTTGGGAGGCTGAGGCAAGAGAATTGCTTGAACCCAGGAGGCAGAGGCTGCAGTGAGCCGAGGTCATACCACTGCACTCCAGCCTGGGCGACAGAGTGAGACTCTGTCTCAAAACAAACAAAAAAAAGCATTCTGAATCATGGATTTAAGATAATCATAATAAACAACATGGTCTAGCTTCCAGGTTCTCACAACAGAAGAAAGATAAGGCCAACAGAAATACAGTTAGAAGACAGAGGTAAATGCAGTTTAGGAAAGGCATTTAGGAGGAGGAGAAAGAGCAAGTCCCAGAGTATGCTGGTGGTTGGAGAGATGGTGGGGCCAACCATTGTTGTGCACGCTTATTACAAGCCAGGCATTGTGCTGCCCTCTGCACACATTATCTCTGTATCACCACAACCACTCTGCAAGGCAGGTCCAGTCTCATCCCATTTCTTGAAAAGAAGCCTCAGGGACATTAAGGACCAGACATGATCTCCCCCACCTGAAAAGTGGCAGAGCCAGAAGTCAAACGTTCATCCATCCATCTAGTCATGGTATCCTCAATCTCTGCCTCCAGAAGCGTGTGATCTTGCTAAATCATAGCTAATGCCGATATAGCGAAAAATGGACAAATAAAGGCACTAAAGTAGAAGGGGTATAGGGGGTGGAAGCTGCCCCATAAGGGCCTGCTGGGAAGAATCAGGGAGGGGGACGGGGCATGTAGAATTGGTAGGCAATGGGAACACAGAAAGCCCATGCTGCATACCACTTCCCTGGAGCTTTTGACTCTCATTCCATAAGGAGAGGAACCCCAGGTGGGTAGGCTTTGTCCTGAGGCAGGGTGGCGGGGGTGGAGATGGTGGAGCAGCCATGGGAACATCAAGGCATATACCCTGGATTTTCAGGGATAATCATAATTTTCAAATCATCCCTTTCATTGACAGGCCATAGAGGAAACATTGGTCTTGACTCTCGTTTCAGAAAATAAGGTCCCAGCAAAGTCAATGGGTTAGGAAGTGTGGGAGCCCTGTTCTCTGAGGACTGTTGGAAACGAGATTCATGGAAGGAAGCCTGGGCTCTCCTGACTTTGTGCTTCAGTGTCCAGGCAGAATCTCCTCAGTTAGTTCTCCAGAAGAGAGCCCCCACCCTTCCTCTTTATACACTCTGGCAAGGGAGCTCCCAATCTTGCAGTCCCAGGTTCCCAAAATCTCTGTAGCAGACATTTTTGGGGGTCCCCCATCTCCTGTCCAAACCTTGGAATTCGTAATCATTTTAGTGCTTAGGGAAAGAGAGGAGAGGTAATTAGACCCTATTCAAAATGCATCTCTTTCCTTCCATTTTTCTTTCGTCACTCTCCAGCCATGTGGGTCCCATCACAAGTCATCAATAACAAGATGGTGACCCCTGAGTCCAAGGGAGGCTCACAAGACTCAGGCAGAGTGAAGCTGAGCACAGGGCAGGATGTGATAAGCAGGCCTGAATGGAGCCGAGGAAGGCCGGGCACTGGCAGCCTTTAAGTGCCTTGCAAGGACATGTGCCAGGAGTGCGTGTATGCCTCTAAGTCTCCTGAGCATGCCCCCGGGCACTTCAGCCTGGCCTTGGCCTCATTACTACCTCATTCTGTGTAATGGGCACAGGTGCATGTGGAAAAAGAATCCAGGTTTTCTGATAGAACCAATTTCCTTTACTGGAGTTTGCAAATAACCTGCTGTCCTTGGGCCTTTGTTTTTCCATCTCTAAAATGGGAATACTAATCCTGCCTTCGATGTCCCATTGACCACATATACCCCTCACAAAGATACTGTGAGGACGAGTGAGTAATAGCAAAAATCTTAAGGCTTAAAGAACCCCAGGGTTCATTTCTTCTATCCCTCTACCTGCAGCCAAGTTCTCTACACAATAATACCCACACCAAACAAAGGAATGTGCCGAGCATAAAGACCATCTAGAAAGGACAGCCCGCAGCTTCCCCTTGGTTTGAAGCCAAGTTGGAAGTTGTCATGCCAGCTGCATTTTTTTTTTTTTTTTTACTGCATTGCTGTTCATCATTAAGTAATTCAGGGCACTGGCGGGGGGGAAAAAACTTCTCTGAAAATGAGGGAGTGATTTGCAGCATCTGTTATTTCCTTTTTAATTGAATCTGTTCTTGTCAGATACCAGGAGCAAGTGCCAAAGTCAGCAGTAGAATTCAGCTGTGTACATTTTGAACGAGCTGGAAGATAAGTTTATGAGCACTATACGGATGCAGATTGTACAGAAACCAGATGGCCAGATTGTCCTCAAAGTCCTCTGGAGGGCGGTAGCTGACATGAAGCTCCAGCATGAGGAGGTGGGAGGTCTGCTGACTTTCCTAAGGAGCTGCTTGGGTAGATACACACCCAGGGTGGACTTGGATGCTTCCTTGGTGGGGGACGCACATCACACAAGAGGGGCTTTCTCAGCAGCCCAAATGGACCCAGGGGCTCTCATGCTTCCTTCCATCCTGGCCCTGAGTAATAGGCATAAGCCAGGGTCCCGTTGGTGCTCGCTCTTTTTCCCTCACATTCTGCATCCTTGTTGAGCACCAGGAGGGTCACCAAGGGAAGCTAGGGAATTTCTACCCCAGAAAGTACCCAACAGCCCTGACTAGCTGGGAGGCAGGAGGAGAACTCTATGGGTTTCACAGGTACCTTCCTACCCGTGGTGTTGCACAAACAAAAGCAAACGCCTTGAAGTATATAGAACTCCACTACCAAGTGCACCTTCTTAACAGCAGTTACATTTGCAGAAGTGGGGATTTTGCTCCTGGATGAATGAGCAATAGTGACACAGCGATGTACATCTCTGAGCTGAGCCCCAGCAAGCTGACTGGACGTTCATCTTTCTTTTCTTCTCTGGGTGTTTTTTTTGTTTGTTTTTTTTGTTTTTTTTGAGATGGATCTTGCTCTGTCGCCCAGGCTTCAGTGTAGTGGCATGATCTCGGCTCACTGCAACCTCAGCCTCCTGGGTTCAAGCGATTCTCCTGTCTCAGCCTCCCGAGTAGCTGGGATTACAGGCATGTGCCACCAAGCCCGGCTAATTTTTGTATTTTTAGTAGAGACGGGGTTGCACCATGTTGGCCAGGATGGTCTCGAACTCCTGACCTCAGGTGATTCGTCCGCCTCAGCCTCCCAAAGTGCTGGGATTACAGGTATGAGCTACCGTGCCCGGACTGCACCCGGCCTCATCTTTCTTCTCTGAAAGGCCTACTTTCTGAGCCTTGGTGACCACAACTTGGAGATTGACATGCCAATCTCTCTGCCTGTGTTTGTTTTTCTTATGCCCCGAGACTAGACAAAGTAGCTTGGTATTAGTGTCCCTCATTTTCTTTCTTTCTTTCTGTTTTTTTTTTTTTTTTTTTTTGAGATGGAGTCTCGCTCTGTCGCCCAGGCTGGAGTGCAGTGGCGCGATCTCGGCTCGCTGCAAGCTCCGCCTCCCAGGTTCATGCCATTCTCCTGCCTCAGCCTCCCGAGTAGCTGGGACTACAGGCGCCCGCCACCATGCCTGGCTAAATTTTGTATTTTTAGTAGAGATGGGGTTTTACTGTGTTAGCCAGGATGGTCTCGGTCTCCTGACCTTGTGATCTGCCCGCTTTGGCCTCCCAAAGTGCTGGGATTACAGGTGTGAGCCACCACACCCGGCCCAGTGTTCCTCATTTTCACACAGAGGAGTTGAGGCTCACATGGGATGAAGCTCTCTTTAGGGCACACAGGAGGTGCACTGTAGATCCCAAGAATAGCCACACGACGAAGAGAGGCTTTGGTTTTGGAAGTAAAAAGCCATGTGGTCAGCTGACTCCAGCATCAGATGAATGCAGATGAAATCATGGATCTCACCCACCTGAGGAAGGTGGAAAGTTACATCAGCTGTGATAATAGATCTGTAGATGCAGAAGCCCTTGGAAGGAATATCCTGTGGAAATAGAAGATATAGCATAGCTTTAGCCTCTTAGGAGTGTATGTGATTTGTCCAAAAAGATAAGCTTTATGTCAGCAATTATAAAGAAACTATAGGCATGTTGCATTTTTCTGAGAGCCATGGCCAAATTCTTGGTAAGAGTTTTTTTGAAAATCATAGTATTTTATTTTGGGGGCCCTAAAGTTTATTTATTTCAACCACTCCCAAATCTGGCCACATGTCAGTCATCTCCAGCCTGGGCGACAAAGCTGAGACTCCGTCTCAAAAATATATATATATAAATGTTCAGGGTCATCCCTGAAAATTCTGATCCAGTAGGTCTTGGGGAACATGGGAATCTGTATTTTTACTGAACTCCACCAGTAATTCAGATATGCAGCTGGCTTTGTGACCTCATCCAGTCCAGCCTTCCATCAGATGTTTATATCCAGGTTAGAAACCACCTCTGGATAACTTAAGCAGGAAACGAGTTTAGGTAGCTCACAGAACTGATCAGGGGCATGGATAATCAGACTCTGGAAACAGGCAGGAGTCAAGGACACTGCTGCAGACACTTGCCATGACCCCTCCACTCTTGGTCACCTTAGGTTCCAAAGTCTTTTAATAGGAGCAGTTGATTGCGTTCGTCTAAGTCATATGCTGGACATCATCTGTCAGGAAGCTGAAAGAGAGAACATCTGCCTCATCAGCTTCTTTAGCGGGGCTCCCCCTTTGCTCATATTGGGATTCCCCTAAATAAGAAGAGTGCTTAGATACTGGACAGCCAAAACAACAATTGCTGTCTACAGTGTTGCCACAGTCATCAAGACTGTGCTTGAACTCCGCCATTCTTGGGGAGTTCACCACCTTACAAGGCCATCCAATTCTCTCTAAATCGGCCTTCCTGAAATTGCTACCTATTGGCCCTTAGGGTCAAGCCTTTCCCAAAATCTCATATTTAGGGGACACTGAAGAAGAACACCTTCTGAACTTCCTCTTCTGCCTTTACTTTGAAACGTGAAGCAAGTGAGAGGCAGACCTCTTTTTCCAGGTATTTGGTCCAGAGGCAGCAGGGTAAAATGGAGAGAGTGAAGGATTGAACTCAGTCCTGGCTCTGACTCCTGGTTCTGCTGCTTCACGGTCGTGTGACTTGGGACAGATTGCTTCACAACTTGTGACCCTCAGTTTCCTCATCAGTAAAACTGAACATACTGATGGTGAGAATTAAGCCTGAACAGTTTCCAAATGTGCTTCCTCTTTCCATCTTCGCACACAGTGAAGCAATGTGAGCTGATGATGGGAAGGTGGGGTAGGGTGGTGTTGAAGAACAGAGGTGTCTGGCAAGCCTGTGTCTGAGCCCGGGACACACTCATTATCTGCATAACCTTGTACCAAGTATTTACCTTCTCCTTTGCTCGTCTGTAGAGTGAGTGCAATTATAGTACCTATGTCATAGAGTTGTTCTGAAGACTAAATGAAATAAATTTTTTGTGGTTGTTCTTGTTGTTTTTTGAGACGGAGTCTCGCTCTGTCGCCTGGGCTGGAGTGCAGTGGCGCGATCTTGGCTCACTGCAAGCTCCACCTCCCGGGTTCACGCCATTCTCCTGCCTCAGCCTCCCGAGTAGCTAGGACTACAGGCGCCCGCCACCACGCCCGGCTAATTTTTTGTATTTTTAGTAGAGACGGGGTTTCACCGTGTTAGCCAGGATGGTCTCGATCTCCTGACCTCGTGATCTGCCCGCCTCGGCCTCCCAAAGTGCTGGGATTACAGGCGTGAGCCACTGTGCCCAGCCGAGATAAATGTTAAATGCTGACACAGTGCTTAGCATTTAAATAACACTGAAGATGTCATGTCTTATTATTGACTGGCGGTTGAGGTGGGACTTCATGGTCTGGACAGACCTTGCATTGCTGCCATCAAGGGAAAGTTGCCTCTTTCAAAACAGTTGTAGCGCTGCTGTCTGTCTGTTAAGAATGAGGTGGTGCATATGCTACGGCAAAGACAATCCAGAAAGCTTCTGAATCAATAGAACCTCTGAGGTTGCTGTAGCTTCGGCATAGCTATCATCTTTTAGGGCCATTTACCTGATCTGTCACCAAAGAGACACAGCAGAAACTGCTGGAGAAACAGATCCGAAAGTCCAATAATGACGGCTCCTCTCCTCTTTCTAATCTCTCCACCCATCTGTTCCCCTACTTCCTTCAAAGCACACATAGACACACACCCCTTTTTCTCTCTCAAAACAGGGGATAATTAAACAACCCAAATCCAAACATCCAGCAGAAGTTTATGCTTGAGTCTCAGAACACAACATATGGCTTCCCAGCCATTGCCAGGTTCTGTAACCACAAAGAGAGAGGTCTCCAGCCTCCACCGTGGCCCCCTGGCTTTGCCACTATTTGCTGACAGAGGTAGCACCCCTCCCCCAAGGACTAGAGGGTCATGGTGTTCAACCCCTTGAATTGTAGTCAAAATTACATTTTCCTGTCATTTGAAAATGCTCCAGAAACAGAGGAGATTCAAATGCTTCCTTTCCTTGTCCCTGTTTCAGCTTTCTCTTTCCAGTATTGGATTAGAGGCAGCAGGGACTGTGGAGAGAGGACGAGGAGGTGGAATTTCCTGATCGTGATGCAGTGTCCCTCTGTGGGGGCAGAAAAACTATACTGTAGTAGCAGCAAGCTGGGGCTGGTGAGAACCCCGAGAGGAAGGGGGATCTCAGCTGCAGAGGAGAGCTCTGAGACAGGGTCTCACTCTGCCCAGGCTGGAGTGCAGTGGCTCAGTCATGACTCACTGCAGACCCAGCCTCCTGAGCTCATGTGGTCCTTCTGCCTCAACCTCCCAGCTTGCTGGAACTACAGGCATGTAGCACAATGCCCAGCTAATTTTTTTGTATTTTTAGTAGAGACAGTGTTTTGCCATGTTGCCCCGGCTGGGTTATTTTTTATTTCTATTGCCCAAGTCACATGGAGGAATTGTGTCAGATTGGAGTAGAAAGAGGTTGATTCTACCTTATGCCTCCCGCCACAAAACACACACATGTGCCGTGAGTTAGCTTTTCATCTCTGCCCCTCTAATATCCCTTGTGTGGCCTCTTGCGTGGGGAATCGCTGTCCACCAGAGGCTTGGGACATCAGGATGTCCTTTCACCTCCTGAGGCAAGGTTGCCTGTGGGAGACCTTGCTCAGAGCTTTCAGTCTGCACTGCTCTGTAAGGAGGTTTGGGTTGCAGACATGTCCTCTCTCCACCTGAGGGCAGGTAATGCAACCACAATGTCACCCAGTTCTGTAAAATTCCTGTCTAAGGAGTCCAGTTGAGTTTTCTGAATCTTGAACAGCAGACCAGGCTAAAGAGGGGGGCCCCAGAAAGCTTTGCAGGAAGGAAGAGAAAGACAAAAGCCTTGCCTTTCCTCTCGGTAGAAGCTGTCGGTCATGGCTCTTCTAGCCTCACAATTTGGAGACGTTAGATGGAATCAGGATAATTATAGCCTCATCTCCCATTCTGTCATCCTGTCTAAGTAGTCACACAGATTGATGCCTTAATTTCCCATAGCACAGCTGAGGCCAAGGTGTAACAAACTGAACAAGACTTTACTAGCAGCTCAGGATCAGGACTACGCTTAGGACCAGCCCATTCTCAGGGGGTTCCCTCAAACCTACCACCGTATGACAGAGACCCCTGTCCTCTAGCTCCCAGAAAAGTCCTCAAGTTTTGCCACACTCCCGGGAGTACTAGCGTAAGAAAGCAAGGCCCAGAGACATGGAGATTCTCTCTTCTTCTCCCACCTAAGGTCTTCCTTCCAAATCCTCATTGCCTGTCCTAAGAACTGCCACTTCCTGGACTAACCGATAGTGGAAGGGCCAGGTTCCCTCTCTGCCCCTGAGGAAGTGATGCTACCCCACAGTCCGAGGAGATAATCACATCAGAATATAGCAGACCTGCAGTAGTGTGAGAGATTTCCTGGCAGTAAGAAGGGGTAGGGAGGAGGATGTCCTTGTCACACCCAGGCTGCCTGGGTCCTGTGGCCTCCACCACGTGCATTAGGTGTGGCTGTGGCCACAGATCAGTAGAGGGAGAAGCACTGCACACAGCACGGATACTTGTAAATGTCAATTGCCCTCAGTGGCTATAATTAGTTT
Source organism: Pongo abelii (assembly GCF_028885655.2). NCBI lineage: Eukaryota > Metazoa > Chordata > Mammalia > Primates > Hominidae > Pongo > Pongo abelii. Next base: position 125,926,280 of record NC_071994.2, read on the forward strand.
CTCTGGTACCCTGTGTTCAGCAAAGTGGGGAAACAGCCCCTTAGAAAGTCTATATTTTCCACCGCTGTACCTCGTGATATCACCACAGGTGCTTTCTGGCTGACCCCAAGTTTCTCGTTGTTCTCCAGGAACTGCTGTGACTGTTGGTGGCAGTTCTACAACTCTGAGAAGTCACAGGGGGCCTGGTCAACCACCAGCAAATGACTTCCTGTTCCCTTCCCCTACTGTCCCCCACCCCCCATGACACTAGGCCAGTCCTTGCCTGGTGAGAATAAATTCAACTGTACGTGGATTTCTCACCCAAGTTTCTTTCTTTCTTTTCTTTTTGAGACAAGTCTCACTCTGTCACCAGTCTCACTCTGTCACTCAGACTGGAGTGCAGTGGCACCATCTTGGCTCACCGTAACCTTCGCCTCCTGGGTTCAAGCAATTTTCCTGCCTTGGTCTCCCAAGTAGCTGGGATTACAGGCACCCGCTACCAAGTCTGGCTAATTTTTGTATTTTTAGTAGTAGAGACGGGGTTTCACCACGTTGGCCAGGCAGGCTTCGAACTCCTAACTTCAAGTGATCCTCCCTCCTCAGCCTCCCAAAGTGCTGGGATTACAGGTGTGAGCCACCATGCCCGGCCTCACCCAAGTTTTAAACACATCCAAGAAAGTGGATGCATACCTACCTAGTCTAATGTTTAAAATACATTTCAGATGAAGCATTTCTTGTTCGAAAACTACTTAACATAGAGCCCTGGCACCTCAGACTCCTTGCAAGTCACTAAGTCAGTGCATGGCATTGGGTACTAGTGTTATATTATTGGGCAGACTTGTGAAAGGATGTGGAGTCTCACAGATTCCAGGTTTTAATCTGCCATCTCCAGCCGTGTGACCTTGCGCAAGTTATTTAACCTTTGAGCACTGGCTTCTTGATCCATCAAATGGGATATTTAGGGGGAAAAATGGGACAGTTAGGATTGTGTGAGGATTAAGTATGATGACATATGTAAAAGCAAATTAACATTGCACCCAGCAGGCCCTCAATTATAGTACTTTTTATATTAATAGTATGGAATAAAGGAAAGTCTTTTTGATTGGAGCCCAAAAAAAGGGATATTAGAGGATCAGAAATGAAAAGCTAACTCATAGCACATGTGTGTGTTTTGTGGCGGGAGGGATAAGGTAGAATCATCCTCTTCTTACTCCAATCTGACACAATTCCTCCACGTGACTTGGGCAACAGAAATAAAGAATAACCCAGCCTGGGCAACAGAAATAAAGAATAACCCAGCCTGGGCAACATGGTGAAACACCGTCTCACCTAAAAATACAAAAAATTAGCTGAGCATTTTGCTACATGCCTGTAGTCCCAGCAACCTGGGAGGCTGAGGCAGGAGGACCACATGAGCTCAGGAGGCTGGGGCTGCAGTGAGCCATGATTGATCCACTGCACTCGAGCCTGGGCAACAGAGTGAGACCGTCTCTCAAAAATAAATAAATAACACTTATTGAGTATTCCCATTTGCTAGCTGCTGTTCTAACAATGTAAGCATGATTACGTTAGATTGGTGATGGGTATTGTTACACTGCCAATTTACAGATGGATTAACTAACACGCTGAGGTTAAAATAACTTGTCTAAGACCACACGGCTAATAATCGGGAGTGCCCGGAAGTCAATTCCCTTCTCTAAGCTTCAATTTCCTCATCAGATGATTGGTTTAGATACCCATGTCCACCAGTGCTCAAAATTTTACATCTGTGCTAAATTTAACCAGGAAATTTGGGAGTTATGTTAGTGATGTTTGTAATGGAAAAGAAATGGTTTAGGAAACTTAACGTGGCTTGAAACTCTTTAAAAGTCTTTCTTAGAATTTTTCTTGTCCCTTTCTTTTATTACTCTCTCCTTGTCTTTTCCCTTTCATCCTCCTTAAAATAAGTCTCTGAGAGGGAACCTGTGGTTCACAAAATGAGTTCATCAGAACCAGGCATCTGTGTATCCTATCACATAGGTCAAGGAGCCTCCCAGCAAAGGTAGTAATAATCAGCCTTAGTAGCTGGAAAGATCATTTCATCTGTTTCTCTTCTTGCAAAACCTGAAGTGTTAAATCAGATTCTTGAACAGTAACACTTCTCAAACAAGTTGTCTCTACTGGCTGTTTCCACTTCCTATCCTCCTCTTTTCTCTTAAGCTTATTTCAATCAGGCTTTTCTCACACTGCCCCCCAAAGCTGCTGTCATCAAGGTCACTAATGGCCACAGTAGTGCCATATATTGTGAGCAATTCCATCCTCCATCAGCAGCATTGGATGCAGGCGATCAGTCCTCTCTCGATGCTTCCTTAAAGACCCTTGGCTTCTAGGAGTTTCTTCTCTCTTGGTCCTCCTACTGCAGTGCCTGCTTCTGCTCCAACTCCTTGGCTGGCTTCCTCATCTTCTCACCTATGAATATTGGAGAGCCCTCAGCTGAAAACCACGGACCCCTTCTCTCCTTTGTCTAAACTCACCCCCATAGTAGTCTCCAAACTCCTGGCTTTATGTACTATCCATATGCTGACAACTCCTGCACTTACATCACCCACCCAGTCCTCTCTCCCATTTTCCAGACTCCGTACTCAAAATCTCCTGTGGATGTCAAATAGGCATCTCAAACATCGGTCCTCCCACAGTCTTGTCATCTCCAAGCAGGGTAACTCTTTCTTCCAGATGTTCACTGTAACCCCTTGGAGTCACCCTTAGCGCCTCACTTTTTCCCTCATCCAGTCCATCAGTGAATCTGTCAGCTTCGCTGCTTCCACAGATCCAAATCCCTGGCATTCTCTCTTGCTTGTATTATTGCAATTGCCTGCAACCTGGTCTCCCTGTTTTGGCTTTTGCTTTCCTATAGTCTCTTCTCATCAGAATAGCTGGAGATCCTTTCAAAGTGTAAGGCAGATGGAATCACTCCACTGCTCAAAATGCCCCAACATTCTCTGTATCACAAAGTTAAATCTAAAGGCTTCCTGTCTCTAGGGTGTTCCCTTGCTACCTCTCTGAATCTATTTCCTAGCATGCTCCTCCTTGCCCATTCAGCTGAAGCCACATGGTCTATTCTTTGTTCCTTGAATACACTACACACGCCACTGCCTGGGGCCTTTGTGCATGCTCTTCCAGGAAGGCTCTTCACACAGCTATCCACAGAGCTCTCCCTCCCTGACTCATTCATTACCTTTATCTAATCTTTCCATGCAAAATAGGAATTGCTTCCCACCCTTCCCTGCCTTATTTTTTCCAAAACGCTTACTATAACTGTCATCTCCCCTAGAATATAAACTGCATGAGGTCAAAAATCTTTGTATTTTTTTTTTCTCTGCTATATCCCCAAGTCTAGAAAAATGTCTGACACACAGTAGATGTTAAAAGAATGAATAACTCGGCCAGGCGCGGTGGCTCACACCTGTACTCCCAGCACTTTGGGAGGCCGAGGCGGGCAGATCACAAGGTCAGGAGATGGAGACCATCCTGACTCACACAGTGAAACCCCATCTCTACTAAAAATACAAAAAATTAGCCAGGCGTGGTGGCGTGTGCCTGTAGTCCCAGCTACTCTGGAGGCTGAGTCAGGAGAATTGCTCGAACCCGGGTGGCGGAGGTTTGCAGTAAGCCGAGATCGCGCCACTGCACTCCAGTCTGGGCAACAGAGCAAGACTGTGTCTCAAAAAAAAAAAAAAAAGAATGAATGACTCCAGGTCAGTTTCTACAACAGATTCTGACTGACCAGCCAAGCTCTTTATGGAATTCTGTTCACTTAGAGTAAGCAAATCTTCCACAACACTACGGGGGGTGGGAGTGGGAATGTGGTAGCTGGGAGGACCACTAAATCTTTTTTGCTATAAATTTCTTTCCCAAATGATGATATTTACCATACCAGGATTTCAGCTCTAGCTCAAAGCTTGCTTAAGGTTATTTGTCAGAGTGAGCTTGCCTGAGAGTTCAGTAATTCTCAAGATGGTTTCCCTGAAAGAATCCTTGTTCAAACACCATCCCTTTAAAAGTCCTTAATCCAGACTGCCTGTTCTGCAGACATTCTCAGATGCATTATTTAAAGTTATTTCCAGTGGTGCGTGGGTGGGAGGTGGGAGCTACATTTGTTACTTAGTGGTTTCCAAAAGCCTTCCAGGATCTTTCCTTTTTACCCTAGTGAGGTTGCTCACTTTTAACCCTTCTTTTCCAAGTCTCCTAACATAACTTCTTAGGCTTAGTAGCTCATCGGCAAATCCATTAATGCATTTCACTGCTATTTAGAAACATGCTACTCTGTTCTTTGGGGATGCCTCTTAGCAGAGAGAGGCTTCTTTTTCTTAAAGAGTCAAAGAATGACATTCATAGAAGACACTGTTTATTGGATGAACCAGTTATACGGACTTTTTAATTCTTGGGAGAATGTTCATATCTGTGGTATAATACATTAGTCATCATACTTTTGAAGAATAAAGACATCACATGGTATTTGCCCTCTCCCAGGGCCCTGCAACCTTTTGCATCTGTTATTTTGTTTGAAGCTCATAAAGCTTCCTGCAGTAGACAAGTTGTATCACATTTTACAGATGAAGACAGAGGCACAGGCCTCTGGGTAGAGACCAGCTGAAGACTGCCCTTGGTGGATGGCCCAGTGGGACCTAGAGCTCCACCCTCATGCACTCTTGCTTCCTCGCCTTGCAAGACTTTCACTTAAACATTCTGCCTCTCCTAATTACTGATAGGTGTCCTGGTTCTCTCCTGCACTCCAGGAACCCAAGTATAGTCTCAAACACTTGAAGATTGTCTTTTGCTGCAGGGGTCCATTTCTAATTTGCAACATCTTTTTTCTGGTTCTCCTGCTTCTGCCAGATACTGAGAGAGATGGGAAATGTCTGTGTGTCTCTGGATATTTTGAGACTGTTCTTTGTCTAGGAGAATGCTCAGTGGCAGAAGGAACCATCTAGATATCCAAGGAGAAAACTGCCCTTCCATAGTTCTTTGCTCTCTAAGCTCCAGCTTGATAGAGAATTGGGCTTCTTTTCTGAATATCCATAGTGAAGTCACATTCCTTAGAAATTCTTCACATAAAAGTCTGACAGCTCTAGGGGGTTACCCTTTAAGCATAATATTCAGACCTGGTATTTCTTTTTTTTTTGAGGCGGAGTCTCGCTCTGTCCCCCAGGCTGGAGTGCAGTGGCATGATCTCGGCTCACTGCAAGCTCTGCCTCCCATGTTCATGCCATTCTCCTGCCTCAGACTCCCGAGTAACTGGGACTACAGGCGCTCGCCACCATGCCCGGCTAATTTTCTGTATTTTTAGTAGAGGTGGGGTTTCACCGTGTTAGCCAGGATGGTCTCGATCTCCTGACCTCGTGATCCACCCGTCTTGGCCTCCCAAAGTGCTGCGATTATAGGCGTGAGCCACTGCGCCCGGCCCAGACCCGGTATTTCTTTCACCATGGGGCTATAATACTGCCAGCCTTTGCACAGATCTTTAGAGTTGTGGTTATGCTTCAGAAAGTTTCTGAAAATACAGATTCCTGGGCTCCTCCTGGCGATTTTAATTCAGTAGGCTTAAGAGGATCAGAAATCTGTAATTAAAAAAAAAATCCTTTGGCATTTCTGACAATTAACCAGGCTTGGAAACCATTGTTTAGATTACAAAGACCTTTTGTATATAATATTTCATTTGTTCATCACAACACGGGAGGAAGCCATTAACCTTCTTTGCAAATGTGACTCAAACATGGTAAATAACCTAAGTCCTTAAGTTAGTGAATAGTAGAACCAAGTCTCCAGCCTAAAGCCTTTGTCTCCAAACCTGATTTCATTTCCACTGTGATCTCCCTTGGAGACGCATTCTCCCATCTATCCATTGTCCCGAGGGTGTTGGTTTCTCATACTCTGCTTTGCTCACCAGCAAAAGGCCAAATTCATCTGTTCTTCCCTGCCAGCAGCTCTAAGCAGATTTGGAGAAGGTGGTGGAAAGGCCGGCCCCAGGCAAGTGTCTCGAAGTATCCATCCTTGTCAGTTGTCTGGGCCCATCAGACAACAGTGGCAGGCAGGCCCAAGGGACGTTTCAGCCCAGTTCCAAGAAAGAGTCCCGAAGAGCACAGGGTAGAAACCACGGGCCGGTGGCTTAGAGAGTTAGTGGTAAACCTTTCCTGTTTCCATGTGCATTGTGTTTTGGAGCTAGATCATCATGAAGAAACCTCAAAAATCTCAAGTTTCATTATAATAGGAAGGAGGCAGGGTGGCCCTGGGGGTGGCTATGGGAAACTTTGAGTGGATTTTCTGGTGCTTCTGGGTGAGGCTATGTCAGCGTGTAAAAGTAACTTGAGAGCAGGGCTCTTTTGTCCTAGCTGGTTCTGTGTCATTGGGAGCTCCCGGAGTTGAAATGCTTATGTGGACTTTGGTGGGTGGTCCCCTCATCCCAGATTCCCAGTGTGGCAGCTATTCTTGGGATTTTAGAAATTGGAACCTGGAGGACCTTTGCCTTAGGAATGGGAGTTTGATTTCTGGTTATTTCATTCATTCATCTATTGATAGATATTATTACATAGAGTTAAGAGCCTAAGCTCTGGAGGCAGACTTCCTGGATTCCATATCTGGCTTTGCCACTTACTAGCTTTGTAATTGTCACTGTGCCTTGGTGTACTCATTGTAAGATCATGATGACACTGGTACCTACTTCTTCAGGTTTTGGCAAGGAGCAGATGAATTATTATGTGTGGAGTGCTTAGAATTGGGGCAGGCACGTAGAAGTCGCGGCATAAGTGCTAGCTTCACTGTTGTTTGACAAACATCATGTTCTGGGTCACCACTCTGGCATAGACGGCATAGAGGCAACCACCAGGGGCCCACCTTGCAGGAGTTCACAGTTTACTGGGAGACAGGCATGAAAACAGACCACTGCCATGTAAAGTTGCTGTTGACATGGGAAATGCTGTAATAGAGGAACAATCAGAAGACTGTGGGGACACAGAGGAGCCGCTAGCTGTGTGCCATGGATGGGCTGGGCCAGGCCTGAGCTGGCTTCTTAGAGGAGGTAGTAGCATTTGATCTTAAAATGTCATTAGCAATTCACCAGATGGGGGAAAGGGGAACGGCATTCCAGAGAAAGGCAACAGCACACACAGGGCCACAGAGGCATGACAACTCCAGCATGTGCAGGAAATGACAGAAAGTGGGGAATGTGCTGCATGAAAAGAACTGGGAGGTGAAGTGGAGAGTCCAGTGAGCGCCATCCTAAGATCCTGAGAATCATAAGCCCCATGCCAAGGGATGAGGACTTTGCCTGGAGGAAAGGCACTTGGGACTCACTGGGAGTGTTCGAAGAACAGGCTCAAATTTGTATGTTATTTTATTTATTTATTTATATTTATTTTTGAGACAGAGTCTTGCTCTTTCCCCCAGGCTGAAGTGCAGTAGCGCGATCTCAGCTCACTGCAATCTCCCACCACCCCCTAACCCCCACACCCCAGTTCAATCGATTCTCCTGCCTCAGCCTCCCGAGTAGCTGGGATTACAGGCACCTGTCACCATGCCCAGCTAATTTTTGTAATTTTAGTAGAGACAGGGTTTCACCATGTTGGCCAGGCTGGTCTCGAATTCCTGACCTCAGGTGATCCATCCACCTCGGCCTCCCAAAGTGCTGGGATTACAGGCATGAGCCACCACACCCGGCCTCAAATTAGGATTTCAATAAAATCACTCTGGTTGCTGTGATGAGCATAGCACCATAAACAACAACAACAACAACAACAAAAAAAAAAAAAGAAGAAGAAAAAAAAAGAAACTCAATGACTTGAGTACCTCACCCTTGTTAAATGTGAGTGTAAGGTGTCTACCATTTCAGAGAGGGCCCAACCTCAACCGTGGTCAGGAGGCAAGGGTTTGGAAAATGTGGTGCTGATTCTGCCCACGATGTTCAGGGTACCCCGGAGAAGAGCCCTTCCAGTGTCTGGTCTCCCCATCGTTCTGTAGGTGCAGTAGCGATATCATGCTCCCTCTCCATAGCTCATCTTTAGACAGTGTTGGAGAAGCATGCTGTACTGGATTCCCTGCAAACATAGCCTACTCAGGAGGAAAAGTGGGGCTCCATTGCTTGTTTCATTTTTTTTTCTATTTTTATTTTTATTTTTATTTTTTTGAGACAGAGTCTCACCCTGTCGCCCAGGCTGGAGTGCAGTGGCTCAATCTTGGCTCACCGCAACCTCCGCCTCCCGGGTTCAAGCAATTCTCCTGCCTCAGCCTCCTGAGTAGCTGGGATTATAGGCTTGCGACACCACACCCGGCCAATTTTTTGTATCTTTAGTAGAGACAGGGTTTTACCATGTTGGCCAGGCTGGTCTCGAATTCCTGACCTCATGATCCGCCCACCTCAGCCTCCCAAAGTGCTGAGATTACAGGTGTGAGCCACTGCGCCCGGCCCCTTGTTTCATTTTTCTATAGAATATATTTGCACGTAATTTTATTATTTAATAGGAAACATGCTCATGGTTCAAAGAACAAAATGATAGGAAGGTTTGCACACAAGTTTGCCCTTCCCTCTGTGCTCATCCGCCCTGTTGTCCCCACACCTGCCACAAGAAACCACTCTTATTTGTTTCTTGGGTATCCTTCCAGCATTTCTTTTTTTTCTTTTCATGTCACATGGGTAATGTACCAACATCGTAACAAGGTTCGAGGGTGGCACATCTCAAACACGCACGTGAACACCCAGTCATTACACTTATGAACTATAAAAAGATCACCTTCCAGCATTTCTTTCTTTTCTTTTTTCTTTTTGAGACTGAGTTATTGCTTTATCGCCCAGGCTAGAATGCAGTGGCGCGATCTTGGCTCACTGCAGCCTCCGCCTCCCGGATTCAAGCAATTTTCCTGCCTCAGCCTCCCGAGTAGCTGGGATTACAGGTGTCTGCTACCACGCCCGGCTAATTTTTGTATTTTTAGTAGAGATGGGGTTTCACATGTTGGCCAGGCTGGTTTCAAACTCCTGATCTCAAGTGATCTGCTCACCTCGTTCTCCCAAAGTTGCTGGGATTACTGGCGTGAGCCACTGTGCCCGGCACCAACATTTCTTTATGCAACTATGAGCAAATGGGATCATAGATTCTTCCTCTTTTCCCTTTCACTTGTAGGATGTATCAACAAGGTCTTTGAAAAATCAAAGTCATATTTGTTAAGGGATTTCTAGCTAGTCCAGTTATTCCTTCCAGAGTGAAATAAAGGAAAGCAGAAGCTTTGCTGTGACTTTGTCTCCCTGTTATGTAAATGAGGGACAATATTGTCCGCCCTGACTCCCATGTGGGAAAGTAATAAGTAATTTCACATTTATCAACCGTTTTGAGCTTTCTGGCAGAAGGGATGCTCAGAGTAGTGCTGTTTTGATGGTTTCTCAACAAAATACTTCCCTCTTGTCCATGGGTCCCAGGACTTATTTTTAAAAGGATTCCGATTGCTAATTGTTAACAAGTTGCTGGGTTTTTTTCCTCCCCTCCAGCTCTTCCTCTCAAAACTTCTGAGCCTTAATTGGCAGCCCCAGTCTCTGGCGGGGCCATGTGTGTCTGATTTTAAGCCACGTCCTGCCGGGGACTCCTGCTGCACACATGTGCCTGCAAGTGCTCCCCCAGTTTCTGTTGCAGAGTTCTTTCATTTTTTTTCCACCACATGTGCTGAGCCACACAGAAGCTTTAAGACTCCAAATCACAGCGCAGCAGTGAGCCAGTGTTGGCTGTAATTAGCTAGAATTGCAAACTCCTGGTCATAAAGACATCATGTCTTTGCTTACTGTGGTGAATTTCCTGCGTTCTCTAAGGGTCGCTGGAGGGGCTCAGAGGAAGGAAGTTGTCTGTGAATTGAGGGAGGGGCGAGACTAGATGATCCCCAAGATGCCTTCACTTCTAAAATTACACTTTAATGACATCTTCTCCAGGGCCTGCCTGTCCCCACGTAGGGAGTGAAGCACCAGGCCCAGCAAGCCCCATGGAGGCCTCCAAGATGGGCACCAGGAGACAAGGACAGTGAGGCTATCATCTCGACACCACGGAACCTGGTTACTGTTTTGAAAGGGATTTGGTTTTGTTTTGCTGGGACGCTTCCTGGAAGTCTTTTCTTGAGGCAGTGTGTTTATCTGGTTTCTTAGGTAGAGCATAAGGCTGTTTTCTCTCAGACGTGGACTTGGCAATGAGGAACTCAGTTCTGGGCTGTGATTCAAAGCCTTGCCAGCTTCGTGAATTCAAGAAATCCTTGTTTCCACCCAAAGACCCAAAGAGACTTTGAACAGTCATTTCACCCTCCCCGCACAGCTGGGCCGGACGGCAGCAGTGGCCCAGTCCCTATCCTGAAGGCCCCTTACCTAGGGGAAATCCACCTCACTGGGGACCTTCTTCTGCCCTGTAGTTTTAGCCCATCTTATCATTATTATTATTTTTTTTTTACTTTTTTTATTTTTTATTATTTTTTTTTTTTAGAGATGAGGTCTCCTGTGTTGCCCAGGCTGGTCTCAAACTACGGGGCTCAAGCAGTCTTCCTGCCTCAGCTTCCCAAGGTGCTGGTATTACAGGCGTGAGCTACCACACCCGGCCTTAGCTCATCTTGAGGTGAAACTATGCAGTTGTTCTGGGTGGATCTACATGCCTGTCCTCCATGAGGATGCAGAGTGGTTGAGTTTACGTGGGGAATATGTAGCCGTCCACGTCGTTTCTGTGGGCTTCCCTAGGCTGACCCTGGAAAGGGTTCCGGATGCTACTTAGGAGATACTCCTTTTTGCAAGTTGGCACAGACATCTTTCTGCCTTTTCTTTGTCCTAGGACCACTCTTTATGGTGTTGCTGTTGAAGCACATGGGGGGACTGGGAATTAAGCATAGCTGACAGGGTAAAATTTGAGGAGCAGGAAGCTCATAGATGGGGGCCACCAGCCCAATTTCTTTATCTTAGGTCTGAGCTGTTAAGACCCATGGCTACTTCTCCTATAATTATCAAACTTTTCTTCTCCATTGAACATCTCCCTATTTAAATATTAGCCTCTCCAGGGAGATCTTTGTGATTCTCCAGCCTAACATGGTGTTTGGCTCACTGTAGATGCTCAAGAATTGGTTGTTGGATTGGGTACCCCATTCAGCAACATTTATTGAGTGCCTAGAATGCGCTTTGTGCCGTGCTAGAGTCTGGTGATGACAAAATCTGATACAGTCCCTCCCCTTAAACAGTTTATCATCTAGGAAGAGAGACATCTGTGTACTTCCAACATCTAGCACAGGGGCAGAAACAGTCATTTGGTGGCTTTTGAGTTTAGAGTCATAAAATGTCAGAGCTAGAGGGTCTTAGGGATTGTTAAGTCCCTCCCTCTCACTTTGGAAGTAAAGAAACTGATTGGTCAGAGACTTGCTCAAGGCCACCCGGTCAGACAGGGACAGAGAGAGTGCTCAGCCTGCCGTCCCTGCTTTTGGCTCTTTCTATCACCCCATGCAGCTTGTCTTTGGCCTTTAACTAGAAAGATCAAATCATGAAAAGTAGAGGCAGTACCAGAGAGAGCAGGAACTCACTTTCATTGCAGGTCTACTGTGGCTCAGTGACCTAAATCCTGGGAGGACTGGGAGGCTCTGGGCAGTGGCTCTCTTACTAGGACTGCGGAGTGAGTACTCCAACGCCACAGGGGCCAGCTCCCTGTAGTTCCCACTGAGACTTATTTCTCCAGAGGCCAGAAAGCCCAGAAGATGAAGCCTTGTCACTTTTGGTCTTGTGGCCCGGTTCAGCTGAGATGCCACGTGGTTCTTGTTGAGGGGAAGGCGTGTGAGAGGCCCTGGCGCCTGAGCCACACATTGGGGCTTTCCATCCTGCTGAAGTCAGGACCTTCATTGGCCCTGATTCAAACAAACTGATTGGAAAAAGACATTTTTGAGACCATCAGGGGAAAATGAATGTGGATTTGATATTCAGTGATATTAAAGAATGATTATAAATGTTAGATATGATAAAGGCAAGTGATTATGTTAAAGATAAAACAGTTCTTATCAGTTAGAGATGCATGCTAATGTCTGGGTTGTTTTAAAATACTCTAGGGTAAATAAATCTTTATGAGTATTTTGGAGTAAAATGATATAATACCTGGGATTTGCTTTAAAATGTTCTAGGCTGGGCACGGTGGCTCATGCCTGTAATCCTAACACTTTGGGAGGCCCAGGTAGAAGGATCGCTTGAGCCCAGGAGTTTGAAACCAGCCTGGCAACATAGCAAGACCCTATCTCTACACACACAAAAAAAAAAACTTAAAAAGTTACCCAGGCAGTTAGCTTCGTACCTGAGGTCCCAGCTTCTTGGGAACCTGAGCTGGGAGGATTGGTTGGGCATGGGAGTTCGAGGCTGCAGTGAGCCATGATCATGCCTGCACTCCAGCCTGGGTGACAGAGTGAGACTCTATCTAAAAAAAAAAAAAGTCCAGGTGCGGTGGCTCACACCTATAATCCTAGCACTTTGGAGGCCAAAGCAGGTGGATCACTTGAAGTCAGGAGTTCAAGACCAGCCTGGCCAACATGGCAAAACTCCATCTCTACTGAAAATACAAAAATTAGTTGGGCGTGGTGGTGTGCGTCTGTAATCCCAGCTACCTGGGAAGCTGAGGCAGAAGAATCGCCTGAACCCAGGAGGTGGAGGTTGCAGTGAGCCGAGATGGCTTGGTGGCTGTGGAAGAAGTGGCTTCCACAGACATGACAGGGTGTGGGTGACATCACATGGGTCCTTGAACAATTGCACTCACGTGGGGGGGGGCACGGTTCCCACCTTTCCATATGTCCCCTAAGAGACCCAAGGACTTGGCCGGGCACAGTGGCCAAGGTGAACTCCATGCCATCCTTGGTATTTTCCATTCATGTTGCCAGACCATCTCTGTTTCAGGTCAGCCTCCTCAGACACCCAGAGAGGCCTATCTTAAGCCAAACCCCCTCACAAAGGTGTAGGGCCAACACTGCACATTGCTGCACAACTGAGCTTGCCTTCTCAGCCTGCTGTAATGCAAATATTTGGATTCTTTTTTTTTTTTTTTTTTAATTGAGGCAGAGTTTTGCTCTTGTTGCCCAGGCTGGAGTGCAATGGCACGATCTCGGCTCATCGCAACCTCTGCCTCCCAGGTTCAAGTGATTCTCCTGCCTCAGCCTCCCTAGTAGCTGGGATTACAGGCATGTGCCACCACGCCCGGCTAATTTTGTATTTTTAGTAGAGATGGGATTTCTCCATGTTGGTCAGACTGGTCTTGAACTCCCGACCTCAGGTGATCTGCCTGCCTCGGCCTCCCAAAGTGCTGGGATTACAGGCATGGGCCACCGCGCCTGGTCAATATTTGGATTCTTATTCACCTTCTGTCCTTGTCTTGCCACCTTTCCTTTCCCTCCTTGACAGTGGAACCTTCACTACTTCTACCCTCTAAACGTTCTGCCATGTCTGCAATCCCCATAGTCTCTACAGTGTGATTTTCCTATTACAGTGGCCCCTCCTTATCCTTGGGGATACTCAAGACCCCCAGTGGATGCCTGAAAGCGCAGATAGCACCAGACCCAATTGTGCCAATCGGATTGTTTCAGGTCATGTCTTCCACCCACAAATTTAACACTTTTTCCATCCTAACTAAGCAATTATCATGCACTATGACTATAACTTTTGCAGTTTGAGGTGTGGCAGCAAAACCAGCACAAATTTCTTCTTCCTTCTTCGCAATTTCACGGATGGAAGATGAATTCTTACTGTAGACCTCAGTGACTTTGGCATGCAATTTTTTTTCTTTCATTATTAAGTTGAGAACTTTCACCTTTTCACTTAAATGGAGAACTTTACATCTTCTCTTTTGGGATATCCAAATTGCCAGCCTCACTACTCTTGCATTTTGGGGCCATTATAAAGTAAAATAATAGTGATGTGGACATAAGCACTGTAATACTGGGACAGTTGGTCTGATAACCTAGACGGCTACTAAGTGACTAACAGGTGGAGAGTGCAAACAGTGTGGATTCACTACTGCATCCACAGTCTGTATCCAGACTAGACGAAGGGATGATTCATGTCCCTAGTGGAGTGGAGTTGGATGGCTCGGGATTTTATCATGCTACTCAGAACGTCGCACAATTGGAAACTTGTGAGTTGTTTATTTCTGCAATTTTTCACTTAATATTTTTGGACCACAGTTGACCACTGGTAACTGAACCCTTGGAAAGTGAAACCACAGATAAGGCAGGACTGCTCTACTAGTTTGTTTAAATGTTTACTGTCTTGTCGCATTCACTACTGAGGCTTTTGTACCCAGACATGCCCTAGCCTAGAGCACTCCATTCTGGTCTTCCCATGGCCACATTCTTTAGTACAGAGTGAAGACTTCTTAGTTCCAAGGAGATGTGCATACCCTGGAGCCTATGTGTCTCCCACCCCGATGACACACACACACACACCATGCTCTGGATATTAGGAACACAAATGACGAGGAACCTGCTTCCGGGATCTCTCCTCCATCTCCAGCTTCCTGAAGACAGACAGCCCTAGCCCTGAGGATGACAAAGGAGCTTCTGTTTGTGGGGGTGTGGACACAACTTTGACATCTTCTTGGGGTACCCATATGTATATATGTAAGGACCCTCCTGGTACCCCCACAGAAGCCAGGGTCTGAGCTAAAAGCAGATGGAAGCAGCCCACAGGAGAAGAGAACAAGGCCGGCTGGCTGCTGGCTCTTCCCAGGCTGCCATACCCTGGCACACAATGGCAAGAAGTCTGAGCCTCTAACCAGGTTGTTATGAAGGTATATTGGCCAAGGTTGGAGGCTAAGGCATATTTGTGAGTTGGTTCGCTTGATTTATTATTTGTAAACATTTAGACATTGGCGTATGTGGGCCTCTCTTTACACCCTTGCCCAGGCCTTGCACGTTGTAAGTCCCTATTTCCTAATGGAGACACAGGAATTTTGCTCTGGGCTGGACTTCATCTTGCCTTAAGGAAGGCTTGTGTTCTTCCATGGTATTTCCTGCAACTTGTAAAATACAACTTGTAAAGCCCTATTGTAGCCCCACGTATTTCCTGTGTTTATAATGGAGATGAAATCATGGTTTGTCTTTCCACCACCTATCTTTCCACCCCCAACAACCCTCAATTACATAAACTAACAAGCTAATTAAAAATAGCCTTAAAGTAAGGACACTTGTGTAAACCAACAACTTTATCAGAAAAGGTTTTCCCTGGAATTTCCCATCCTCATTCAAAGGGACAGGCAGTGTTCTGGATTCCAAGAAATAGATTCTGATCAATAGCTCCTCCTATTCAAATAGTGGCAGAATCCTACCTGCCTTCCTTCCCTCTGGTGGAATGTTATTATCTCTCTCAATGAATCATTAAAATTCCTGGCTTGTTATGATGTACCCATCACTATACCTACATAATATCAACCAGAAAGGTTTTGAAGGCCTTTTGGGATAGCAGAGCAAGGGTCTCCCCACCCAACTGGTCATATAATTGGCTTTTCTCTCTTTAAAGACTTGAAGCCTTGTGCTAAACAGAAAATGCCAAAAGTCTTTGGATATGGGGAGTCAAGTGTAGAGGTGGGGTGTTGGCTTCATACACAGCAGAAAATGTTTCCTTCCTTTGCTGTGGAAGACTAACCTTAGCAGCTTCCCACTCACTCCATCTCAAACCCAATTAAATTTTAATTCATATCATCACAAATACAAAATGCTTTCTTCAATCTCTATTATTTCTGGAGTTCCCTGGTGTCCAGTTTAATAAATTCTTCAGGGAAAGATGTCTGGCAGTGATTGGATGAAGGTATTGACTTTGGAAAGAGGAGTCTTAACATCAACAAGTATGTCAACGATAAGTCACTAGAAACAAATCCCAGCCATCCAGTTTGCTTGTTTATGTGGTTCAAGTGCCTCGCGCCAAAGTGTGGCCCAGATCCAAGTTTCACATCAGTGATTCCTGCCATTCAACATGTTTAGCTTTTGTTTCTTAATAGGTGTTGACAGACAATCTACTTCCCATAATCCTCCATTCGCAGCTGCCTTCATTGATGTATTCATTCCACACATGTGTTGAGTAGCCCTGGAATTTTTGCCTTACAGACACCCATGGATATGTCAACAGATTATTATTGTAATGATAAGAGTATATGATAATAGAGGTATGTATAGCACTGCATGAACTCAGAAGAAGTAATGTCTTGTCTTATTGAAGAACTAGAATATCTTAGAGGATGACAGTTGACTTGTATCTTGAATGATGCACAAGAGAATTTACAGCAGATTTGAGCAGTCAAAATTTAATGTCTTCTCTCTTTTTTTTTGTTTTGTTTTTGAGACAGAGTCTCACTGTCACCCAGGCTGGAGTGCAGTGGCATGATCTCAGCTCACTGTAACCTCTGTCTCCTGCGTCCAAGCAATTCTCATGCCTCAGCCTCTTTAGTAGCTGAGACTACAAGTGTGCACCACCACACCTCAATAATTTTTTGTGTTTTAAGTAAAGATGGGGTTTTGCCATCTTGGCGAGGCTGGTCTTGAACTCCTGACTTCTGGTGATCTGCCTGCCTCAGCCTCCAAAGTGCTGGGATTACAGGCTTGAGCCACGATGCCCAGCCGAAATCGAATGTCTCCTCTCTTAAGATTTGTACTTCAAAAGCTTTTGGTTTTCATGAGCACAGAAAAGGGGCTGGTAGCCTGGTGATCAACTGTGGGCCTTATCAACAGCTACAGTGAAGAGAGAGACATTGAAAAGAGCTTGACATGGCTGAGCCTGAGGAAAGGACTTGGCCTGAGCAGACGGGGATTCCCAAGGAGAAAGGAAGAGGCTCAAGGTCTGAAGCCACTGTGCTCTGACCCCATGTCTTTACTTGAATGGTGTTCATAGATTTACTAGTTGTTTGTGGCTTCCAATATACCACTGGGGTGGGAACTGGCTGTCCAGAAAAGCCATCTGGAAGGGGGACAGTTGTGAGCACCCTGTAATCTGGCTTAGCTGAACATCCTGAAGATGTGATGTGCTTCACAAGCAAGCCTCACTCCAACTGCCTTGGTTTACATCTTGAAATAAGTCCTCATCACTGGATGAGTATTTTAAGATGCAGCTTTCATCAAGATGGTTTCATTAAGGCAATTCCAGTAGAGTGAATAATCATTTTCCCCCCTCATCAGATGTGCTTAATCTTATAGAATTATGATGAGTTTAATCCTCACTTTTTAAACTGTATCTTAAAAAAAAAAAAAAAAAAGAAAAGAAAAAGAAAAAACCCTTAGAGAAATGATCCTGCATCTGTGTCAAAACGTTTCCCTCTGCATTTTCAGATCCGTCTTTTCTAGGTCACCATTGCTCTTTATGGCTTTCCTTATCACAGTTTTTTCTAACTTCCTGTTTCCTAGCAAACTTTATATAAACTCATTTTATTTTTACTTAAGCCATTCAGGAGTGAACTTTTCCCCTTTTTGGAGGCCAGTACTTTTTCTGCACCTTATTATTATTGTACACATGAGGGTCAGAGTTATTTCAAATGTTTTGACAACCTTCAATTATTTGCACTTAAGAGGTTGAGTAGAGAAGAAGAACTGCATAAATTCCAAGCAAAATGACATTAGAACAATCACATGGATAATACCCAATAGCATATATTTCTCGTTTGTTTATTTGCCCTTGGAATGTACTTAAAATAGTATTTTTAGCACACTAAACTGCTTCATTTGCAGTTCTTATACTAGATGGGCAATGAAATTTACAGTCCCCAACATGTGGGTAACAGAAAGCTAGTGTAATATAACTCTTTCCTAACAAGAACAGCTTGTCACAAAGACAGGGTAAATACACACTCTTCTAGTTAAGGAAAGAAATGCAATGCTAGATGAACAGGAAGGCCTGATCCACCAACCCGATTCACAAAGACCTAGACCTCATTCCTTTAGTTATTAAACATTTGTTGAGCACCTAATATGTGATAGAGATGAGAGATTCAAAGAAGAAAAAGACATTGCCCTGTCTTCTTTGGGTTCAGTAAAGGAATACACAGTGTGGGAAATGCCCAGAGAGATCTGAGAGTCCCTAGTAGCAACAACTAATTCCACCATATTTCACAGAGAAATATTTGATCTGGACATAGAAAAGCATGTAGAAGACCTCTATCTACTTGTCAAAGTGGGGAAGCCGAGTTCCAGGCAGAGGGCCCAGCATGTGCAAAGGTAAAGAAGAAAATGAGGTCGTGAGGGAGGGAGAGTTCAGAGTTGTGGGATGTAGGGAGCATGAGAGCGAAGTGGCAGCTTGAGCCTAGAGAGATAGATTTGGGCACCATCATGGAGCACCTTGGACACCATCTGAAAAGGATTTTACCTGTAGGTAACAGGGAGTCCCTGAAGGTTTAAGCAGAGGTAATATGGTTACATCTGAGCTCTAGAATAACTGATAGCAATGTGGATGGTGTATAAAATGGGAGAAAAGACAGGAAACCAGAGCAGACTTGCCAGGTAAGAGACAAAGATATTCTGGCCCAAAACAGTGGAGGTTCGGAAAGGGGAAAGGCAGTGCAGTTCAGCCTCATTTAGGATGCTTTGGTACCTGACAGAGAAAGATGGAGAAGTCAAGAATGCTTCCTAATTTCTTGTTATTTCAGCTTTGTGCCAGTTCTCCAAGTGCACAGATAAAAACATCTACTGCTAAAGTCCAACTCCCTCTGCTTCTCGGTGTACTTCCATTTCTTTTCAGAACTGTGTAACTCGTCCCTAGAGTTTTTTCGGACACAACCTCATTCTATATTCTGATGCTTTTAGGTCTGAGAACTACAAGTTCTCAGCATGGGCATCATGCTAGAAGTTAAGGCCTGCAGAAGGGAGACCTGGTTCTTTTCTCCAAGAAGGTCATAAGCTTATGGAGGAGAGAAACAGATAAAACTGTAAATACTAATACATGCAGAAAGAAAAAAAAAAGGGCTCGGAGAACACAGAGAGAAGGCTGGGAGAATTCAGGAGTTTATGTAGAAGGTGGGGCTTGAGCGAGGCTCTTCATTCTTACTGAGCATCTACCTGTACTACACTTAGCACTGAGAACAACAAGCTAACACGCACACATGATGAGAAGGAAAACACACATCAAATAAGTAATTAACTACAAGCAGAATGCGTGCTGGGAAAGAAATGCAGGGTGTCATGAGAATGTGTAACTGGGAGATTTAAGGATCAGGAAGCCAGGCATGGTGGTTCACACCTGCAATCCCAGCTACTTGGGAGGCTGAGGAGAGAGGACCGCTTGAGCCCAGGAGTTTCAGTCCATCTTGGGCAACATAGTGAGACCGTCTCTCAAAATGAAATGAAATGGAATGAAATGAAGAAATGAAAGGAAATAAAGGATCAAGGAAAGCAACATAGAAGATTTAAGCTAAGACATGGGAGGTGTGCAGAGATATTACTGTAGGGAAGGGAAAGAATGTTTCTGAAGAAAGAATGCATGCCCACTGCTCAGCTGTGAGAAAATGTGGCACGTTCAAGGAACTGAAAGAATCTAATGTTGCTGGAAGAGGGTAGCCTAAAGTAAACCAGGGAAGGGCCAGAAAATAGAGCATGCAGGCAGCTTAGCCATGTTAAGGTTCTGGAACTTTACCCTAGAGGAAATAGGGAGCTACTGGGATGTTTTAAGAAGAAGAGTGTGTGATTATTATTGTATATTTGGAGAATAAATTGGAAAGGGCAAAACTGGAAGCAGGAGATTTGTTAAAGCTGCTGGAGTAGTCAAAGCGAGGGGTGATAGGGGCTTAACACAGAGAGAAAGCAAGGGATCAAAGAGAACCAGTGTCCAAGAAATTTAGGAGGCACACATGGACAGGACTTAATGATGGATTAGATAGGAGAGGTGAGAGAAAGAGAGAAGTCAAGGACGGATCTTAGGTTTCTAACTTGGGAAATTGCATGGATGCTGTGCCCTGAGCCAAGAGACTCCGGAGAGGAGCAAAATTGGTGGGGAAAAAAGCGAGTTCATTTTTTGAACACATGAGGTTTAGTGCAAGCAAGATATTCAAGTGGAGATTTCTAGTAAGGAAGAGGTCAGGACGCCAGAGGGTTGAGCAGGAGAAACTGGAGGGACCTGGAGACTAAGGACATCCTTAGCATGTAGAAGCTGGAGGTATGGCCCAGGGAATAGCTGAGATTACCTGGAGAGAATGAGTAGACTGTATGGAGAAAAACTGGAAAGATTCCTGAGGAATACTAGCAATTAAAGTGCCTGTAGAGAAGTCAAGAGTTTACAAAGGAAACTGAGAATAAGCCACTAGAGAAAAGGGCAAAAGACAAACCAAAGGGGCATAATCAGGAAAGTAAAAGTAGAGAACAAAGGGAGGGCTCGTAATGGGAAATGCTGTTGAGAGGTCAAGAGACAAAAATCCCATTGAATAGAGTGTGGTGACTCAGATTCTCACTGCTACTTACTAAGTGACCTTAGACCAGTTATTAATTTTACACTGAGCCTCATCCATAAGTTGGAACGATTGCATTGTATTTAGATTGGCATCTTAATACATGTTCAGTAAATCTTAGCTATTATTATTCAATGGCATGAATAACTATTAGGGACTTTGTTAGTGGGGAAGTGCCAAATTAGAGTGACTTTTAGCTGAAGAGGAAAGTGCAATTGAGCACTTGAGAGAGGTTGTTTAAATACAAAGAAGCAGTTCCAGGGAGGAAGAGATGGAAGATAGTGGAGAAGACAGGCTTTCAGTGGAAATAAAGTAAAGCAACACAGAAGGACAGGCATGGCAAGAAGCCTGAGGCATGGGGTAACACAGCATGACAACAGATGTGGTCAAGTGCAATGGTCCGGAAGAGGCAGGAAGAGCTACGGTGGGAGTTGAGCCTGTAAAGAATGTTACATTCTTCCAGGCACAGTGGCTCACGCCTGTAATCCTACCACTTTGTGAGGCTGTGGTGGGCAGATCACCTGAGGTCAGGAGTTTGAGACCAGCCTGACCAACATGGAGAAACCCTGTCTCTACTGAAAATACAAAATTAGCTGGGCGTGGTGGTGCATGCCTGTAATCACAGCTACTTGGGAGGCTGAGGCAGAAGAATTAATTGAACCTGGGAGGAGGAGGTTGCGGTGAGCCGAGATCGCACCATTGCACTCCAGGCTGGGCAACAAGTGTGAAACTCTGTCTCAAAAAAAAAAAAAAGTTACATTTATGAATTTGAATATTTGAATTTTGCTTTGTGTGGATATAAGGGAGCCATGGACAATTTTACATGATTGGAGGGGTTTTGTTTTGTTCTGCTTTGTTTTGTTTTTGAGACAAGGTCCCACTCTGTTGCTCAGGCTGGAGTGTGGTGGCAGGATCATGGCTTACTGCAGCCTCAAATTACAGGGCTCAAGGGATCCTCCTGCCTCAGCCTCTTGAGTAGCTGAGACTACAGCATGTGCCACCACACCCAGTTAATTTGTAAATTTTTTGTAGAGACAGGGTCTCACTACAATGCCCAGACTGAGGAGTGGAAAGTTTAACTCAACCTGTTTTAGAAAAATTATTCTAACAGTAGAGAGAAGTATGTATTATAGAGGAGGAAGATTTAGATAAGAGCTGTCAATTTTAATAGAGAGCAAAAAAATCACTTGTAAGCATTTAACCTTGGCTAGGTCACTTAACCTCATCAAGACTCAGTTTCTCCACTAATAAAATGGGAATAATAAGATTTATCTCTGAGGTTCTTTTGGGCGTTGCATTTTCTATCAAGTACCTACTATAGTGCTTGGCATACAGTATTCTTCTCACGCTCTATCCTCCTCCTGACGGCTCCATGCTCTTGGTGGGTATCCACGGTCGGGTATCGGAATGTTTTGCTCTCCTCTGATTTTCAGGAGACATAAATTTGCTTCCTAACTTTGCAATACTGAAGGAAAACAACGGTCTTCTGAAAAGTTTCCTTCCAAGTGCAGGGCTAAATTTTCATCTCTGCTCACTCTCTGATTTGACAAATTGACATAGCTCATTTGCTATGTACCAAATTGTCTTGATGCAAGAGTTTTTACATTTGGGGCTGGGCAGTGGTTCAAAAGTATCACTTTCCCATTAAGCTTTACGAGATTTACCTACAAGATGGGTAACACATCCTTCGGACAGATGGCACAACCCTGAAGCCATTGCCTAATTTCTTCTTCAGTGTTCTCCTTTTTTCCTGTCTTTTACGATAGCTGATTTCCTTACATTCATGTCCACCCAGAAATAACTAGTTTCTGGAAAAGCTGTAATATGGATTGTATTTCTGTAAAGCCATATGTTCCATACGTCCTGACATCCTCGCAGATGCCATTTGATTCCATTTTGTCATATTCATTTAATAAATATTGAGTGTCTGCTTGGTGCCTGGCATCTGCAGTGCAAAGAGGAATAATATTCAGTTCTACACGCTGAAGGATCCCATATTTTGTGGCAAAGCAAGATCTAAAGACATAATTTAAGTAGACTGTGGATAGGTTAATTTGGAACTACTAACTGGCTATCATGTGGATGGGAATTGGGAGGTTACAAGAAACTTTCAGCAAATCTGGCATTTGAACTGCACCTTGAATTGTGAACTGAATCTTCCCAGGTAAAGAAAAGGGGATGGGCTTTCCTGACATGTTTCCTGATGAAAGAGCATGTACTTGAAAGGGAATGGCTGGCTCTATAAAGGGTGAACTGTGTGTTGTCCCAGGATTAGGATGCCAGCAGCTGTTTACTGAAAGCACAATATGTGTTGTGTGCATGGTGCTAAGTATTTGTTTTATTTCACTTGATGAAATATTCCCATTGTACATAGGATATCACTGATGCTTAGAGAGGTTGGATAACTTGCCCATAACAGAGTGATAAGCTATAATTTGAATATAAACCATCCTGTACACTCCTGAGTCTGTACTTGCAAGCCACCCTGCCATACCAGATGTGTGCAGGCCATCTGTGTACATGTGTGTGGGGCAAGTGGGCAAGCTGAAGGCAGAGAGGCCAGCTTTGAGATACTGAACACCAAGATAGAGGTTGTTGTAGACAAACATCTCTGCATGTTCATTTTTTATAAAAATTCACTATATTACTTTTAAAGTGAAACAGAACCCACTATTTAGAGCATTTTTTAGCAAAAGTCCTGCTTTAGTGGGACATAATGTGTACATAAAATGGGGACTGAGGTTAATAATCTAACTAAAAACAAATCGTTCTCAGGATTTTGATTCCTTCTTACTTCGGAGTGCATATTGACATATAAATGAATTCTGTCCTCAAGGTAAGCCCCAATTATGGAAAAGTATTTCCAGGTTATTCGCTCTTTTCACCTTAAAAATGACAAAGTTTATTTTTTATATAAAAATTGAGGAATTCAGAACTTAACCTCTCAGCTAGTTTGAGGACTAAAGCTGTGATGTGATTCAGATTTTATAAGATCTTCACAGAATAAAATATTCAATTTACTCTCAGTTCATAGAATATTTTCATGTTCGGCTCTTTTCCTTCATAATGAATTTTAAAAATTTTCAATTTGATCTTAAATGAGATGTATCCCTGAAGTGTTTCAAACAGCAGAAACAAACCCAAACCTACAAAGATGTAAATCAACAAAAATAGCACTCTTTGTGTGGCTGTTTACCAATAAATGAACATTCGGGTTCATGTTAGAACTCAGTGAATGAGCAAAACCAGAGGTTGTGTTTGCTTCATTTCAAGCCCCTCCCTTTAAGATCTAAGTCAGTTCACATAGTGGTCAATGAACATCCCACTCCACAGGAACTGCGTGAGTGATCGAATACTCCAAGCCTGAAATCCTCGTGGGTCTCCTGGTGGGAAGGCCGAGACATTTGCGTTACGAGGCCCCGTGATGCTTTGCTTGGGAGAGCACAGACCTGTAAGCAGCAAGGCATCCAGCTGCTCCTCTTCCCTCCCATAAGGCCCTCACGACAGCCAGGCCCCAGAAACGTGAACTTTCTGAACTTGGGTGGCCAGGCTGCTTCAGAGCCTCTTCTGGAGTCAGCAACCCTCCTTTGCTCTTCCCCCCTCCCTCCCACGGGTTCTGCTTCCTGGACCCTTCTGCTGACCAAGGAAACCAGCCTTGAGCAATTCCTAAGTATTTCACTCAACCCCAAGCAGTCCAACCCCCCTAGGATGACTCCCCTCTCCTTTTGCCAGGTCTCTTCTGGAAACTGGGTCACTCCCACTACTCATGAGATGAGATTTAGCCTCTCTGGTCTGATGGTGAAGCAGAATCCTGAGAACCCCTCCCTATCTCCCCACAAAACTAGCTCAGCGGCAACAAAATCTGGAGTTGGACACAGTCCAAGGTCTTCTTAGGGATCCGCTTCCTCCAGGAAGTTTCTTCCTCACTTGTCAGTCAGCGAGACTGCGTTGGTCTTAGTCTCTGACCTCAGGGATTATTCAAGCCTGGAAGGGTCGAGAGAAGCTTTTTAGAAAAGGGTGGGACTTGGAGAAAAAGAGATTTGGACAGTATTGCAGACAGGAGAAGCAAACCAAGCCAAGAAGTGCAAGAAACCATCCCAAGTACAGGAGTCTCTCATTTCAGTCTTGAAGATCTCCAGGAAAGGAAATTCCAGGGCTTCCCCTGAGTCTAACCCATCCTTTTTCCTATGACCTCTGATGCTCCATTTTATGGGTCCCGGCTGTGAAATATGTAAAACCTAAAAGGAAGAGGGCCAGGAAAACGAGGCCATGGTCTGCTACAGAAGTGCTAGCCTGGCGGAAAAAGCCAGTCTGGGCTTGTTTTGCGGTCCACTCTTGTCTCCTTTCAGCCACACGTGTGACATCACTAGGCCTTCTCTTAGGCTAGTTTGGGAGGGCGGCCTGCCGACATCCCCACTCTCCCCTCCAGAACCCCCTTTGTCAGGAATATAGCACAAAGAGTTCCCTCTCAGCTGCCTGGCATTGAGGCCATTTTCCTTTGCAAGGGCACTACTGTGGGAAAATGTTTTAAATCACTTTTCTCAGAAAAAGGGAAAAACTGAAGTTCCGGAGATGTCATTCACCCCCAGAAATGTCATACTATGACTTCCCCTTAACCTTTTTCTCTGTATGTTGTGGAAATCAGTTCCAAGCCACTCCAGCAATTCAAGTACGTAAATGGAGTGACCCCACCTCCTGAACACCGCCTGAGCTTGAGCCTGGCCGGCTAGAGTTTTTTCGTGAGCGTGTGTGTGTGTGTGTGTGAGTGTGTGTGTGTGTGTGGTGTGTAAGAGATGGGATAGAGTGAGTGCCTCCATGGCCCACCTGGCCCTGGGTGACCCCTCCCTGTGGCAGCTCTCTGTTTCTTCTCTCTTTAGTCTTCTCTCCTTTCAGCACCCTTGTTGCCATCAGTTTTTGCTCTGGCCGTTCCAAGGTACCTGAAGAGCCAGAGTGGGAGATAGGAGTTATGACAGTCTTGAAAATGGAAAGTTGGGATCAGAAAGTCTACTTCTAGGACCCTAGAACAAGTGACTTAATCTCTCTCTCTCTCTCTCTCTCTCTCTGAGGCAGGGTCTTGCTATGTTGCCCAGGCTGGAGTGCAGTGGCATGATCACAGCTCATTGCAACCTCCAACTCCAGGGCTCATGTGATCCTCCCACTCAGCCTCCCAAGTAGCTGGGACTACAGGCATGCACTACCATGCCTAGCTAATTTTTTTACTTCTTGTACAGTTGGGGGTCTCGCTATGTTGCTCAAGCTAGTCTCAAACTTCTGGGCTCAAGTGATCCTCCTGCTTCAGCGTCCAGAGTTTTGGGATTATAGGAATGAACCCATGCCTGGCTGACTGATTAAGTCCCATGCCTGGCTGACTTCATCTCTTGCCTTCAGCTTTCTCATCTGTAAAATGGGTATACTGTTAGCCTCATGAAGCTGTCTTGAGGATTGAAAGAGATGCTAATTATGAAAAAACTGTAAAACACAAAGTGCTGCAAGGATGTGAATATTTGAAAGCAGGTCCCTGGTCTCTTTCACTTTGGAATGGGGTTGGGGTAAGGCACAAAGCAGAATGTTTCCATTGCAAAGGAGCGTGATGGAGTAAGCGGCAGAGGGCCTGAGGGGCAAGGTGGCGTGGCAGGCACGAGTAAGTCTGGAAGGGCTCTTGGAAGAAGCAGTTTCCAAAGGAGAGGGCCCCATATTGGCAGACAGGAAGGTGCAGGGTGCTCCCTTCTTCCTCACAGAAAACCCCTGGCGAGGAAGAGGTGTGATTTAATCAGGGTGGCTGCATCAGACAGGCGTTCAGTACCTTCCCCACCAGAGCTGGTGCTGCTCAGGAGCTGAGCCAAGTCAGGGCCTCCCACAGCCCAGCTCTCCTGCCTGTGAGGGAGACCCAGGCGTCAGTGAGATGTCCCTTTTGAATCCAGCCCATGCACCTGGGCCCCTTTACAGCAGTTCTGACTTCACCAGCACCTCCCCTTCCCACGCAGGCTTCCTGTTTTGAAACCACCAATAGATGGAAAATGTGAGTACTGTCGCTTGAATGGCTCAGGCTGTGTGTGTGTCTGGGTGTGTGAGGTTCTGTGTGAGTTTGTGCTGTGTGAGCCTGTGTGCGCACATAAATGTGTACGTGCAAATGTAAATTTGAGTGTGATAGTGTAGGTGTGACTATATGAGCATGCGTTTGTGCATGTGGGTGAGCGTGTGACTGAGTGGTTGAGTGAGTACATGGACACGTGTTGTGTGCATTTGAGCATGTGTATCGGTGTGTGGCTGTGTGAGTGCCTGTATAAGTATATGATCATGTGTGTGTTACTGTGTGTGTTGCATGAGCATGTGTGCCTATCTATGAGCTCGTGTTGTGACTGTGATCATGTGATCATGTCTGTTTAAGAGTGCCTGTGTGGGTGTGTGACTATGTGTGACTGTGTGTGAGGGTGTTTGTGTGCATGTGTTCTATAAGAGTGACCATGTGTGTGACAATGCAAGTGTATGATCAAATGTGTGTCACTGTGAGTGTGTGTTGTGGGTGTGATCACATGTGCAACTGTGTGTGTGACCTGATGTGAGTGTTTTGTGTGTGATTGTGTCAGTGTGTGAGTGATCACATGTGTGCTGTATGAGTGATCATGTGTGTGACTGATCGTGTGTGATTACATATGTGTGTGGCCAGGGGAGAATGTGTGTTGAGTGTGATCACATGTGTGACTCTGTGTGTGTGTGTGTACTTGGGCACGTGAGTGTGCCGCACAGCCGGGGGAAGGGCAGCTGAGGCAGAGGACTTTCCTTGCAGGGGACCAGTCTGGTCTGGGGTCTGGGGAGAGGGTGTTGAGGAGCGGTGGTCCTCCCAGGGAACCTGTCTGCCTGAGTGGCAAGAGCGAGGAGCAGGGTAACACTGGCATCTGCAAGCACGTCCTGGAAGCTGCCTGAGGCCTTCCATCCACACTGAAAGACTCACCTCTCAGCTTGTATCTTTTTTTTCCCTCAAGCTTTAAAACAAATAATTTCTTACCACTCCAAAAATGCCTTCCTGAAAAACTGGATCACGTAACAAACAGATCAGACTGTCAGCCTTCCTAGCTGGATGGGCAGGCAACACGTCTAGTCCATTTTCCTATTCCCAGTAGCTAGCACCGTTCCTGGTAGCTGGCAGGGGTCAGTGCATTCGTTCAGCAAGTATTTATGGGGTGCTTACCATGTGGCAACACAGATCATAACAAAGTCTCTGATCTCAGGGAGTGTACAGCACTGGGGGGCATGATCACAGTCCCATGAATACATAGGCACATGTGACAGGTGCTGGAAATCTTGGATGAAAGAATGGATTCCGTTTCCAGCTCTTTCCATAGCTTTGTAGAAGAGACTCTGGCTTTTTCTGGCTATTGGAAGAGGCAAGGCCATAATCAATATGCCTTTCTTCCTTTACAAAGATATTATTGACCCACAGGCCTTGAAAACAAAAATTTTCCCCTAGTGAGAAAATATAAATGGATAAGCTTTGTCTCCCCTGCCATGCCCTCTCTCACTCCCGTGACCACCTTGTGATTTCTTGGGTCCCTTCCCCTGTTGCACCCGCTGTTCCGTCGCGCTTGTCTGGGTAGCAAAATCCCACGTATCTATCAAGGCCCAGCTCAAATCCTGTCCCTTCTGGGGCAGAGTTCATCTCCCGCTAGTTGACCCACCTGCATGCTTTAAATGACTGGGGGAGCGCGTATATCACAGCATTACGATTATTTGCTCTGTGTTTGTTTTCTGTCTCAGCTGAGCTCCTTGAGGCCAGAGACTGTTTTGTCTATCACTGAAGTTCCCAGAGCCTGGCACAGGACCTCGTCCTTCTTAGATGTTCAACATGTGCGGGATGGATGAACGGATGGGTGGGCGGGCAGACGGATGGTTAGATGAAGGCTCCGTGCCCGCCCTTGTGTCATGAAAGATATACACTACAAAGATGGCAGCCTAGCACTGAGCTAAGGCCCAGGGACCATGCAAAGGATAGTGTTTCAACAGTGGCTGGCATTGAGTAGGGCAGCTTTTACATTTTTATAAATAACCTGAAAAAGGAAGTTCAGACTGAAACTCACACGTCTATGGGTGACACAGTGCTCTTTCGGTAGGGAGGTTCCATGCCAAAAGGGTAGAGGAGGGGAGGATCCCCTAAGATATGAGTGGGCGGACAAGTGGAAGGTTGCTTCAGCATGAACAAACTTAAACCACTGTATTGATGCGGAAGTTATCTGAGGTATAAGACGGTGCCTCTGGGTGATTAAGTTTGACAAGAAAGCGTCACTTTACTCAATCAATAAATTAAACACCTACTATGTGCTGGGCTTTGTGCTCAGGCCTTTACCTCCTACCCTTGAAGACCTCAGAGTCTAATGGAGAAGAATGCTTCCAATATAGTGGGAAAAATAGACATAGAAGGAAATGATCAGAGATAAGACTGGAAGGGCTAATAGAAGAATGGTAGAGAGTGCGGTGAGACTTGCGAAGAGAGCTGCTCTGCTATCTGTGGTGGGGAAGTCTGGAGGATTTATTCATTCTGTACTTATTTCATGAATATTTCAGGTCATTTACCATGTGCTCAATTTTGAAAGCACCAAGTTAAACAGATATGGAGTCTTATCTCCAAAGAGCTTACAGTCCATTGGGAGTGATGGATAGGTAAAGTGTGGGAGGGGCCGTGAGGGGGGATTTGTGATTCAGAAAGGATTTCGCTGAATGGTGAAATCTTGACCTAAAGTCATCCTTTAAATTCATTAGGCAGAAAAGGGGGAATGTGGACAATCCCAGCAGAAAAAGCAAAGTGGGCAAAGGTTCAACAGAGAGAACACCAGGATGTGTTTTGGAAACTGCCGAGGCTCCTGGCTGAAGCAGAGGCTGTGGGGTGGGTGTGGCCACAGGAGAGGCAGCTGGGCTGACAGGGGCCAGCACAGGCATGGCCGAAGGTATGGGGTCTGCAGGATTTTAAGCGGGACAGTGATGTGATCTAGATTAGTAGTTAAGAAAGATTATTCTAGTCTTGGTGGAGGGTGGACTATAAATTGGAGAATGAAAGGGAGAGTGAAACCAGCAGCCAACAGGACCCCTAAAATCGTCTTAGCAAGAGCTTATGCACTGAGAACAGAACGAATTAATAGACCCAGAACCAGTGGAGTGGAATTGTCCTGATGACACCAGCCAAGGAGTTTGGAGAAATGTCATTCTCTCACTGTGCATGTAAGGCACCCTGTGGGGACAGTGCTGAGCTTAGGACCTAGAGGCAGCATCGGATAGGAGGGGAGAAAAATACACCAGCATCCTGGGGAGTGTGGGCTGGGCCATGGCTCTGTGTCCTTAGAGAGTTATCAGACTTGTCTGAGCCCCCGTTGGGAATGCTGTGAGAAAGAAGCGGGATAACATATTATAAACAATAGCATCTGCAGCTGGAGTAATGTGGGGTGGTTTGGGTTCCTGTACATTTGGAGACAGAGTCAAAGCTGGGGAACGTCTTTAAGCTTCTGAAAGCTTTCTTTACAGAGACGCAATGAAAATATTAAAGCTGTTCTATCTGGAGAGTACAAAGGGAGGATGCCAAAGTTTAAGTAAGCTTCCTAGCACAGGCATGGAGAGGAAGTCTAGTCAAACTGCCTGGGTTCAAATCCTGCCTCTGCGACCTAAGATCCATATATTCCCTTGAGTAAGCTATTTAACCTTTCAGAGCCTCTGTTTCCTCATTTGTGTAACAGGGATAATAATGAGCTGACTGTTGTGAGGGTTAAATGATACAATGCAGGTAAAGAGCATAGTACATACACCACGTGACACATGATAAGCTCGTAAGTAGCAGCAGCTATGAAATCATTAACTGGGACAAAGGTCTGCACACTCAGTCCCCCAATCCTGCAAAAGGAGAGCAAGAATACCTCCCTTGTGTTGGAAGAAACACATTGTGGCAAATAAGAAAAGGTGGAGCGACTTCACGTAGTGGTTTAAAACAGACGAAATCCATCATTCCAAAAAAATCGGTGGGGACAACTTCAGACCGTCATTCTGCCTTTCAGCTGTAGGTGGGAGTTGAGTAGCAGCTGCCGCCTTTCTTTCATTGTTTTAACTTTTTGGAAATTATCAACATTCACAAAAGCAGAGAGGATAGTGGAATGAACCCCCATGTATCTTCATCCAGATTCAGTAACGATCAACATACCTCCAGTCTGGTTTCATCCCAGCTGCCTCTATAGACGGGCACGCGCCATCCCGGCTCCCTGTGCACTCGGAGAATTCTCTTCCTCACTTGCTTTTCCCTCAGTGGAAATGGAAAACAGCCTGCTGTTAAATGTCATTTAATCTCAGTTTAGCTTCCTTTACATTGAGCTAAATAATTTACGTTTATGCAATTTATTATCACAAAGCATTTCTTGACGTTTTCATCTTCTCCTTGATTCTTTGAATACTTCCATTTCCTCCCCACCCACAGAAGATTGTGAACCCAGAACAAGACACAAGAGCTCTGTGAGTGTCCATCCAAGGGTCACAGTGACGTGAGGCTAAATGCAAGGCCTGCTTCCCACCCAACTCTAAGCGCCTGCCAACCCCAAACCGTGTCACAGTCCCTGGGTCTCTTGCACACGCTTGTGCTTAATACTGATTTGCCACTTAACAAGTCCCTTGGATGTCAGCAAAGAGTGAGTACACGGAAGGAAAGAGAGCCCTCGTTTTTTCCTTTTTTTTTAAATTAATTTTTATTTTTTAAAGAACACATCACCTCTGCCAGAACCCTCAACTTTGGCTACGCCTACATGGAGAATGTTTTCATGGCCAAGACAGTCCACGACAGCTGTGTGTTCTCCTGGACCTGGAGAGGTCCCAGCACACTGTGTGCCCCATACTACACATAGCAGTATGTGCATCATCGCTGTGAGAGGAAGAGCCTCCTGCTGACACATCGAAAGTACTCAGATCGGATCCCTTGTGGCTTTGGCTGTCATCAGAAGCCCTCCCCTGAGATACAGCTGAATCATGTACTGCATGTCTTTAGTTGGTGTCTAATTTGTGGGGCTGGCAGCCTGGAATGTAGTTACTGCAAATGATACTAATCTCTGAGCTGCATTCCTGAGCGAAACTGCTTCTATGGATGCTATAATTAGCACAGACTTATTATGCATTTACTATATGCAAAGCATTTCATGTATTAGCAACGCTTGCCTTAAACCTAGAAAACAATCACAATTGTTTGCATTTGCATTGTGCTTTGCATCTTACATCTGTAATATTAACAAAGAAGGCTTATTGGGTGCCAACTGTGCACCAGGCATTGAGTCTGTAAAAACCTCCAAACAACCCTCTCTGTATTGTTCCATTCTCTATCGTCAGAAGCCGAGGGTTAGCTCTATTTAGTGAATTGCCCAAGGGCCTCACAACTAGTGAACAATGGAACATAATTCAAATCCAGGACTGTGCATCAGTCCATGGGTCTGACCACTGCACCACACTGTCTTCTAACTCTAACAGAGTAATCGCTATTTGAGAGGTAATCATTCTTTATTTTATTTTGTTTAAGACAGAGTCTCGCTCTGTCCCCCAGGCTGGAATGCAGTAGCGCTTTCTCGGCTCGCTGCAACCTCCGCCTTCTGGGCGCAAGCTATTCTCGTGCCTCAGCTTCCCAAATAGCTGGGATTACAGGCACGCATCACCACATCTGGCTAATTTTTATATTTTTAGTAGAGATGGGTTTTTGCCATCTTGGCCAGGCTGGTCTCAAACTCCTGGCCTCAAGTGATACGCCAGCTTTGGCCTCCCAAACTGCTGGGATTACAGATGTGAGCCACTGCTCCTGGCCAAGGTAATCATTCTTAAACCACTTTTATAGATGAAATACCAATGCCCAAAGAGATTTTCTTCAAATCCTGCTGATAAATAGCAGAGCCAAGGCTCAAAGTCAGATCCTGTGACCCCATATTCAGTGTTTCTCAGTGCAACACCTGTTCCTCAGGCCAATGCTGCCTGGGCTAGGGGAACAGCTCATCACCACTTGCCTCCTCCCATGTTGATATAGGGCTCAGTTGCAGGGCCCCCCACCTTTCTTCTTTACTTCTGGCATATTGCTCAGGCTGGTTGGGAGGGACAAGTTTAAAGAACACATCGGCTGGGTGGAACCGGGAGGGACACACTCACGGTTACAATGTACCCTCAGTTACCCCGACAGAATGTTGTTGTGATTTTGACCCAAACCCCCAAAGCTACAACAACTTCAACTTAGCTTACTGGCACACTAGTATTATGTGTGTTAAGGGCAAGTGACTGATTATTTTACTCTCCATGAGGTAAGGAACCAAATTCCATCCATCCTAAAGAGAAAGGGAAAAAGAATTATTTCCAAAGGATCCTCATGAGATGAATCTGGAGAAGTTAAGAATCCAGATACTGCCTGCCTTGCACCCGATGGTGGTTAGTAGCCATTTTGCATCTCTAGAGTCCATTTTTCACAATGTATTGAAGGCTAACCTAGTAAGCTCAGAGTGACAATCCTGATTGCTTGCGTTTTAAGATCCTAGTCCAAGCTCTACTTCTGTCATGA
This sequence comes from Pongo abelii, assembly GCF_028885655.2. Classification (NCBI taxonomy): domain Eukaryota; kingdom Metazoa; phylum Chordata; class Mammalia; order Primates; family Hominidae; genus Pongo; species Pongo abelii. The sequence goes on from NC_071994.2 coordinate 125,959,223, forward strand.
CAGGGAAGCTGGGGACAAGTCACTTGAACATAGAGTCCCCTCCTTCTCCACCAGGAAGACGCAAATGCTTGCCCCTTCTTGTCAACCTCTTAGGAAGGCTGGAGAAACAGACAGTCATGTGAACATGCCTTGAGATCCTTGAGGGAAGGATACAGAAACTCATCTTATTATCATTATCCCTGAGAAAGGTGCATTGAACACTGACAGTGGGATCATTGAGATAGAGTTCAGCGAACATCAGCATTTCAGTGCCTGACAAGAGGGATGGGCACCTGCAGGTAGGCGGAAAGAACTGTACCACGAGCCTGGAAAGAACTGTACCACGAGCCTGGGTTTTGGGCCATGTTATTTACGCTTTCCGGCCTCTCGTGTTTTGGGAAAGTGCATAATTTATTGCAGTGCCTTGGCCAACAACAAAGAGCTTTTTAAGTTACACCTGGCAGCATTTATCTTATCATAATGGAAAAATTAGATATTATTTCACTCTGTAGATGAGACAGTCGGGTCCCTAAAATGTGAAATTCCAATTCTCTTGCACTGAGCAGTGTCTTCCCAGAAGCCTCCTGGATGCTCCCTGGGAGAATGCGGTCCACGCCCTAGGAGCTAAAGAAGCGGTGAGGTGTGTCCCACTCTTTCTCTGCCCTCCCAACTCTGTTGTCATCTGTCCACTGGAGGCTCATTCCAGTCTGAAATTGGATGTGGCTTGTCAGGGAGATGCTGGCAGCCTGGCCAGCAGCTGGCTTCAGGGCCACCAACAGAGCCCACCTCCTGGCTCCAGCCTACCCTATAATTAGGTGTTTTAATTGGGTGCTCTGTTTATACTCGGCCAGAACTGTTGTGCTGGCTGAGGCCTCACACAGGCAATGCTGCCTGGCTGCAACCTGTTTTCCCTGGGAAGATGGTGTTTATTATTAAGGGAATGGAGTCTGGAGCCACACACCCAGGCCTTCTGCAGTGGACTGGGAGCCTGGCTTATTTTCCTAGAGAATCCTGGCTGACCATAGTGCTCCACTATTCATTAGAATGCTGATTTTAGGAAACTGTGCTCCACATCACATCCGTCATTGTATCTCATGTTAGCTCCATCAGCCTTCTCCAGTGAGAGAAACCTCTAGATGAGTCATGGAGGTTTGATCTAGGGTGAGACCAATTGCTACAACCAAAAGGAGTCAGATCTCCAAAGAAGAGCCACAAGTAACTAGAACTCTATGTCCTTCTGGCTGGGCTGGAATTATATAAACCTAAAGTATAAAAAAAAGGGAAAATTAATTATTATAACTTAATAAACAAAAGGTATTTGAAATTTTTATACTAAAACAGGGTTTTCATTGAAGGAATAGTATAGTCCACCTATATAAAGATAAACTGTCTTTTCAAGCCAAATTTTCCTCCTGTCTTGCCTTGCTGTCCCTATCGATCTGGCCTCATCTAACCACAGGCCTTCAGGGTCAACCATCCGTCCCCATCCCTCCCCATCCCTTGGTACCCCTAAGATGCCAAGCACTGCCTAAGCACACTCTCTTTAAGTGTTGTCTAGTGCTATTGAGGAGATAAGACACACAAAACAATCAGAGAAAAAGTCCACATGGGAGAACATGTTGTAATGTGCAAGGCCAGATGGGCATTAAGAATGACAGGGTTACAGGGGGCGCGAGTTAGAGACAGTGAATTCAAGGGACCAGGTGCAATTTGCAGAGACAGAAGAAGCAAAGGCATGGGTGGGACCTGGGTCACACTTGTAACAGGAATAAGGCTTCTTGCCTCAGGAAGCGCCTGCAAAATGAAGTAGCAGCTTCCTAAGCAAACAGGGCACGATGCAGCAGCAAATACAAGAAGGAGTTTGGTCTTGATCTTACAGGCAGTAGGGAGCCATTTTAGTCTTCGCAGCATTGGCACATGATCCTAGTGGTATTTTAGCAGAATTATTTTCTTGGAGGTATGCATGATGGATTGAAGTATGATCCCAGGGCAGGGAGAGCAGTTGAAAGAGGCAGCAAAAATATTCTCAAGGATTATGACAGTGGGACTCGAAAGCGACTTGAGGGCAAGGTCAATAACACAGACATCTAACTCTTGATAGTCTCCAGAGTGTGTTCCATTATATTTTCATGTGATTCATACAAACAACCAACCCCTGAGGATAGTATTATTATTACTCTCATTTTACCGACTGAAGAGATTGAGACTCAAAGGGGCTGATGGACCTCACCTGCCCTTCTGTTTGGAACCTGTGCTAGAACCTGGGTCTTTTTTTTCCCAATCCTCTGTTCCTCCCAATACATTCAGCTGCCTCTTCTCTTATTGTTGTTGTTTTTCATACTCCTGGTAGCACTCAGCCTAGGAAAATACAAGTGAATGCTCAAAAAACATCTTCAAGTATGAACACTAGAAAAAAAAAAAAACCCCGAGTTTCTGGCCAGGCGCTGTGACTCGCGCCTGTAATCCCAGCATTTTGGGAGGCCGAGGTGGGCGGATCACCTAAGGTCAGGAGTTGAAGACCAGTCTGGCGCCTGGTCAACATGGTGAAACCCCATCTCTACTAAAAATACAAAAATTAGATGGCTGTGGTTGCATGTGCCTGTACTCCCAGCTACTCGGGAGGCTGAGGCAGGAGAATGGCTTGAACCCAGGAGGCAGAGGTTGCAGTGAGCCGAGATTGTGCCACTGCACTCCAGCCTGGGCAATGGAGTGAGACTCCATCTCAAAAAAAGAAAAGAAAAATCCCTGAGTTTATCTTTTTTCTTTTTTTTTTTTTTGGTGACAGAGTTTCACTATTGTCACCTAGGCTGGAGTGCAATGGCGAACTCAGCTCACTGCAACCTCCTCCTCCCAGGTTCAAGCGATTCTCCTGCCTCAGCCTCCCGAGTAGCTGGGATTATAGGCATGCACCACCACACCGGCTAATTTTGTGTTTTTAGTAGAGACGGGATTTCTCCATGTTGGTCAGGCTGGTCTCGAACTCCTGACCTCAGATGATCCACCTGCCTCGGCCTCCCAAAGTGCTGGGATTACAGGCGTGAGCCACCGTGCCCGGCCAACACTGAGTTTCTTAAAAGAAACCTGCTGCATAATTTTGAAGGATTAACATGCCTTCACCAGGGAATACTACAGTATTCCCTGCCCTATCTAAACTGCCTATCCATGAATTCAATAAATGCATTCGACAAATCAAGTGCCTTCCCTGTGAAACTCCTAGTGCAGCAATGTCCAGCTGAATGTTCTGTGATGATGGGAAGGTTTCATATCTGCATTCTCTGACATGGTAGCCACTAGCACCTGAAACATGGCCAGTGTGATGTGGAACTGAATGTTCAGTTTTATTCAGCATGCGGCTAGTGGTTAGCATTTTGGCCGCTGCACGTCTAATGGAATGGTTTTACAGTCAATAGTGAGGAGAACTCCAAAGGTTACCCTCAATTGCTAACAAAGACAAATTACAGGGGAAATGAGTCTTTTCCTAGGAAAAAGGGAGCCTGCCTTTCTGGCTTATCAATGCCACTCCAGAAGTGAAGACGGATGTTTCAGGCTTCTCTGTCTTCTGCTCAAGGAAACTGTCTTCCTGATGAGCTAAAATTGGTACCTCATTTTCCTGAAGAATCATTCTTTTGGGGTCTTTACTAGTGAACACAGAATAGTAATTGGAGGATCCCAACCTGTGTTGCATCTGGGAGGACATGTGGATGGTCAGTCCGTGCATGAGTGGCTTGGATAGTGAGTGTCTGGTGTCTTCTAGCTGGGATGAACAGCATTAGGCTTGAGGCTGCCACCTGGAAGGAGGTGCTAGAGTTTGAAATGGCTGCTTTATGTTGCATTGGGTATTGTGAGTGTGATTCCTGCTTTGGTATCTGGCCTTGGTTCCCACTGAGGATTCTCCATGAACCCCTTACTCCCTGAAGGCTGCTGTTCATCATCAGCCCACACCTCAGCCACTCATTTTGATCTAAGGTTAAGGAAACCACCCAACTTCCTCCCTCTGGTGGACAGAAAAAGAAGAGAATCCGCAGCACACAGAAACTCATAGGCTATCAGAGCTGGAAGGGGCCCTTGAGATCCATGTAAGCCCCTTTTCATTTTTCATGACCCCTGGAAGGTTGGAGGACTTGCCCAAGGTCATAGCGCTAGTGACAGAGCAGGACTAGACCCCTGACTACCACTAGCTCGGTCCTCCTCCTAGAGCTGCACCATAGTCAGTCAAAAGGGGGTGGAAAGAAGGCTCATGTTGGAGCGGTGGAATGGGCACTTGACAAGGACTTAAATGTAAGCTCTGCACCAAGTCACTATGACCTTAAAGAAGCCATTGTTCTCTCTAAGTCTTGGTTCCCTCCACCATGCAATGGAGAAGTCAGACTACATGGTTCTCTCTTTCATGGTTCAATGCTGAATAATCTCTGTGTGGGTTTCAATGATGCCCCAGAGCTCTTAAGCATATTTAGTGAAAGCTAATACCCACTGTCATTCTCACATTGCACGTCACCAGGAGTTCAGTTTAATACATGAGCACAAGGACGTGCAGCTCCACTCCCATCTCTCAGAGTCTCGGTTTCCCACCTCGCCCATGCAGAAGGCTCCGGTAACCCACATAGCAGTTGGCCTTTTGGCTTATAGCCTTCTGTGGAAAAGACTTGAACATTTTCTTCTATTTTATGGAAAGTGAGGATCAGGCTATCGCTTTGGCAAGCAGAGGGAACAACCGGGACTGGAGGGTGTGGCCATATGGAGTGCTGGTCTGACACCAAGGAGCTTTGCCTGGCCAGGTTCAAAAAAGCCTCCACCATGAATGAAAATGGCTCTGCAGAGAAAAGGCATGCTCTCTGCTCCTGTGTTGTACCAAAGTGGCTGTCAGCCCTGAGCTGCTTATCTCTCCCTCCCACTCCATGAGGGAGGCCATATCAGTAAGGAGGAAGCAAGTCAGGGAGAATTGACTCATTTAGGATCCTCCTCTGAACTGGGGACAGAAGTCAAATTAGGCTCTGTCAACTCAGGCCCGAGGTCCATAATTTTAAGATTGGGTATCTATTTAGATAAAAAAGAAAACTTATGGCTAAAGATAACCCTGGTATAAACATAGGCAATTAATTATAATCTGCTTTTTTCCCATACTCACTGATTAATTTGATTGTCTGTTTCCTGGGGCTTAGAGCTAATTACAGGAGTCTTTTGTACCTAAACATTGCAGTGTTCCTCTCCCCATTACCACGGAAGGCACTGAACACAGGAGTTCCTGGGCAATTCATGAGCTGGTTATGGAAGAGGGTCGATTAATTAGGATGGAAGGAATCCATCCCGATTTAGGCATAAGCACTAACACGTGTTGGCCTAACAGAAATCAAGGCTGACTGTATTCAGGGGCAGCATTTGAGTGTGACAATAAGAATGAACTATGAGGAAAATTCTCAAGAGCTTTTGGCCTTGAAAACCATGGAGAGTTACCTAGAGCTGAATTGAGTCCTCTTTGTACTCCAGAAATGTGAAATTGACTACATCTCAATAATTAGAGCCAGTAACTGGATTATTACGCTTGCACATTTGTAAGCTGAAGCCTAATACTGCCTCTTTCTTTAAGCCTCAGCTTCCTGGTCTTTAAAATTTGCCTTCAAGGTCTGCCCTGAGGATTAAATAAAATATTGCTACATGAGCAAATGTGCCTAGTACAGTGCAAGATACACAGTCCTTCTTACAGTGCCTTTTTTTCCTGCCTCATCCCCTCTACACCCCATTTATTTCCAGTGTCTGGTTCCTAAATGTCAGGGAAGGGGCCATTTCTGCCTCTTTTCACATTACTGATGGTTCTAGCTTCTATCAAAGGCTGTGGCGCCCCAGTGTGGAGGGCTGTGGTAGGCCCTGGGGGCGGCCGCTGTGGAGGAAGTCAAAGGAGGAAGTTAGACCTCAGGCAAGGAGGGCTAAGCTGTGAACGGGAACAACCCATCTCCCCTGCCATGACCATACTGCAGAGCCAAAGGCAAGCTGAGTGGTCATCTCTTAGGCTGCTCCCTATGAAGGGGGTCCTCAAACCTCTCAGCAAATTAACACTGGACCAAAGAGGTTGCAAGCGATCCAACGGAAATTAAGAAGCACAGTCTAAGCGAAAAAGACAGAGACTCAGCATGGTAATGTGCCAAGAGTACAATTTGGGGAGTTAGGAGACCTGGCTTCCTGTCCCCATCAAATCACTTGCCTCCGCGGGTCTTAGTTCCTCATCTGTAACGTGAGAGGATTGAAGTAAGTGATCTTAGTCTCCAAGGCCTGAAATTCTGCGAGCATCATATCCTAAATATAGCATCTTAATATATATACTATTATTCGATCCTAAAATCAGAACCTAAGTATCTTTGCCTGCACGCACATGCACTTACTGTCACACCCAGGGATGCCCCAATGCAGTACTGGGCATGTTACTGTAGATGTTACGGACTCAACATTTGTGTTCCCCCCAAGTTCATATGCTGAAATCCTTACCTCCAAGGTGATGATATCAGGAGGTTGAGTCCTCATGAACGGGATAGTACCCTTGTAAAAGAAACCCCAGAGAGCTCTCTCACCTTCTTTTCACCGTGTGAGGCTATAAGAAGTTGGCAGTCTGCATCCTGGAAGGGGCCCCTCCCCAGAGCTCAGTCATGCTGGCACCTTGAGCTCAGTCTGATAGCCTCCAGAACAGTGAGAAATACATTTCTATTGTCCGTGAGCCACCCCAGTCTATGGCACTTTGTTGTAGAAGCACAAATGAATGAAGACAGCATATACCCGATAAATCTAGATATTTCACACCGTGTTGTGTTAGACAAATGGGCTATATATTCTCAATCCATAGTATAAAATTAATAATCACCTTTCAGTCCCTGTTTTCTTCCCTCCTAAGGCATTGAGGGAGGAGGGCTCAGGAGGGGTAAGAGTTCTGAGTGCTCAGAAGCCCAATAGGAAGACAAGACCTTCTTTTTCTTTTTCTTTCTTTTTTTTTTTTTTTGAGACAGAGTCTTGCTCTGTCGCCAGGCTGGAGTGCAGTGGTGCAATCTCAGCTCACTGCAACCTCCGCCTCCCAGGTTCAAGCAATTCTCCTGCCTCAGCCTCCCGAGTAGCTGGGACTACAGGCGCACGCCACCACACCCAGCTAATTTTTGTATTTTTAGTAGAGACGGAGTTTCACCATGTTGATGGTCTCTATCTCTTGACCTCATGATCCACCCGCCTTGGCCTCCCAAAGTGCTGGACCTGAGAGTTAGGAACAGGCAGTAATGCTCACTCGCCTGCCTGCTACTCACCACCTGCTGTTACAGGCGTGAGCCACCGCACCAGGCTGACAAGACCTTTAACACTCGACCACTCCTTTTGAGGCGAAGCTTCCTGGGGGCCCTTCGTCTGGCAAGGGCTTGGGTGTCTTTACCAAGTGCCAAAGTTCAAATTGCCAGATTCCCTGAGCGCTGGGAACTGAGACACAGAAGGAAGGTGAAGATGTGGCCGGGGGTGGGGCTGGTCTGGGGGGGATCGTAGTTGGGCCAGCAGACACACTGCTGGCTAGGGAGTTTTGGACCCCTCTCACTTCCTGGCATGTTTGGTCAAGTCCCATTTATAATATGTAAAGTACTCCCATAAAAGGGGATGCAGTGAGTAATTTCAGGAAATTGAGCGTAACCTTTCTTAGCAGCTTAGCAGTGGTGGAACTGGCAAGGGTAGGGTTTCCTCAGATTTCAGCTGCAGAGTAAGCCTCCAGAGCATCCGCCGAGAACTCTTTTACCAAAAGATTCCCTCCAGGAGCTTCCCAAACAGGCCTAGCCTGCTTAGAGTCAGGACAGCTGGAAAGGGCAGTCAGTGGTGGGGGCGGAGCGGGCACCCAGTGGCCGTAGAACACCGACCCTGTGCCAAACTCAGAGCTAAGCATGTCACACAACCCTAACAAGCTGGTGTGAATCTCCTTTCGTTTACATGTGTGGGGACTGAGATTAGATGGGTTAGGTCTGTGCGATTATAAGTAGATGCACCTGCCACTCCACGCCACACTACTCCCTCCCTTAAGTTGCCAGGCTTTAACTCTCAGCCTAGAAGGACTTAAATCAAGTTTTAACTGATGGCAGGAGTGAAATGCAATGAATTCAGATAAGCAATTTCCACTGGTTATGGGATTGGGATCTTCCATCTCCTGCATTAAATGCCTAGGTTACCCTTTTGTGCTGAGCTTGGTCATACCAGCTCATTTCAGCCAATGCTCACTCTTCCTTTCCTATTTCCCTCTTCCTGAAAAGCTAGGTGTTTTCACTTTTTATGACTCAGCACTCTAACTTTAGTGGCTTAAAACACACATTTTCCCAGTTTCTGTAGGTCAGGAGTCCAGGCATGGCTTGACTGGGTTCTCTGCTCAGTCTTACAAGATTGCAGTCAAGGTGTTGGCCAGGCCGTGTTCTCACCAGAAAGCTTGACTAAGATCCACTTATAAGCTCACCCACATTGTTGGCAGAAGTCATTTCCTTTTGGTTGTATGACTGAGGGCCCCAGCTTTTTGTTGGATGTTGGCTACAAGCCACTCTCAGGTCCTAACGAGGCTGCCTGCAGTTCCTTGCCACGTGGCTCTCATTTCATAGGCAGTCCACGACATGCTGCTTCTCCTTGGCCAGCAGGAAAGTGAGTCATTTAGAGCAGTGGTCCCCAATCTTTTTGGCACCAGGAACCGGTTTTGTGGAAGACAGTTTTTCCACTGACCCGGGTGGTGGTGTGATGGTTTGGGGATGATTCAAGTGCATTACATTTATTGTGCACTTTATTTCTATTATTATTACATTGTAATACATAATGAAATAGTGATACAACCAACTCACCGTAACGTAGAATGGGTGGGAGCCCTGGGCTTGTTTTCCTGCAACTAGACGGGACCGTCTAGTTGGAGACCCCTGACTTAGTTGGGACCATCTGTGGGTGATGGGAGACAATGACAGATCATCAGGCATTAGATTCTCCTGAGGAGCCTACAACCTAGATCCCTTGCATGTGCGGTTCGCAGCTGGGTTCGTGCTCCTGTGAGAATCTAATGCTGCCGCTGATCTGATAGGAGGCGGAGCTCAGGCAGTAATGCTCACTCGCCTGCCTGCCTGCTGTGCAGCCTGGCTCCTAACAGGCCATGTACCAGTACCCATTTGTGGCCCAGGGGTTGGAGACCCCTGACTTAGATGTGTCTTATGTGTGTCAGAATGGAATAGCACAAGTGATTCCATCACCTTTGCCATATAGAGGTAAGTCATAGGTCTCACCTACACTTGAGGAGAGGGAATTATACAAAGGAGTGAACACCAGAAGTTAGGATTACTAAGGTGTCACCAAGGGTCTGTCTGCCACACTGATACATATACCTTTAACATCTTCATGAAGTTCATATTTTTAAAATTTTAACACCTACTATGTGCCAGCTACTAGAGATGCAAAGAAAACAAGAAATGGTCTCTGCTTCAAGTAGCTCATGGTCTATCAAAGACAGATCATTTAAATATAATTTGGAAGGTGCTATGATACAACCGCCTGGCTGGTAAGGGTGCCCAGACAGGTAGGGACCACTTCCTGGAGGAAATGAAATTCAAGTGAGTGTTAAAAGATAGGCAGGAGCTAGCCAGGTAACTGAGGGTGGAGTTAGCCTTGCAGGAAAAGGAACCAACAGAGAAAGTTTTTTTTTGTTATTGTTCTTTGAGACAGAGTCTTGCTCTGTCGCCCAGGCTGGAGTGCAGTGGCTCAATCTCGGCTCACTGCAACCTCCTCCTCCTGGGTTCAAGCAATTCTCCTGCCTCAGCCTCCCAAGTAGCTGGGATTACAGGCATGCATCACCACACCTGGCTAATTTTTTGTATTTTTAGTAGAGACAGGGTTTCACCAGGTGGGCCAGGCTGGTCTTGAACTCCTGACCTTGTAATCCACCCATCTCGGCCTCCCAAAATGCTGGGATTACAGGGGTGAGCCTCTGCGCCCAGCCCCAGAGAAAGGTTTTAAGTGTGAGAGAAGAATAAGGGAGCAGAATGTTTGAGGGTGAAGCTGAAGAAGGAGACAGATGTGAGGCCATGGAGGGCTCAGCATGCCATGGTAAAGAGTCTACACATGTTTTTGGAGATGAAGAGTTTAATAAGTAGGATGGGATCCCTTATGTTGAGTCCTGGATGGCAGCAGTGTGTAAACTGGAAATCTCTTTTTGTCACACCATATTCCATACCTAACTATTCTGGTCATCTCTTCATACCATGAACCCCAAGACCATCCAGTTGTTTCTCTACCCTGGGTTTCGGTCTCCCTGTATAACTCTTGAAATAATGACCAGCAGGGTGGGTTTGACTGTGCAGGAGTTTTTGCCATGACAGTATTTCCTTTGGCAGAATCTGACCTATAGTCTGGTTTGGAGGAGTTTCAAATCTTCACGAGAGTGTCAGTCGGCAGGGCCGAGGTGGCAGAGGAGGGTTTCTCTTTAGTGGCATCTCCCCACTCTCCTTGGAAGGTCTTCTCAAGAATCTCATGATACTAACCCGTCCTCCTGGTAGAAAGGCCTCAGCTTAGTTATCCAAGTCCATGACTTCTTTGTGTTTACTCACATATTCTTTACCCCCATCTCTACCAACAACCAAAAATAAAAATTAAAAAATGGCCTGGCATGGTGGCACACACTTGTAGTCCTAGCTACACAGGAGGCTGACACAGGAGGATCACTTGAGGCCAGGAGGTCAAGGCTGCAGTGAGCTGTGATTATACTGATGCACTTCAGCCTGGGTGAGAGTGAGACACCAACTCCAAAAATAAAACATAAATAAATGTTGCTAACAAATTACTTACCAAGAAGAGTTACAGAAGAGTGACAATGGCTCTGTCTGGTCTGTGTACATTTTCTCTGACCCACCAAAGCCGTTAGCCAGAGTCTCTTGTGTAGATTTGGGCTGAAACCATTTCAGAAGGACTAAAAATTACCCAAGTTTAAGTATTTTTAGCTGATTCTAGTGGTTTAGAGAGAAAAGGGGGTGGGAATAAGAGAAAAAACAACTAGTCTCTGTTGTCATCTGCAACCTGAAATCACTCTTCATTTTCATCTGTTTCTCCCAGGTCGTTTTTTTTTTTTTTTTTGAGACAGAGTCTTACTCTGTCACCAGGCTGGAGTACAGTGGCATGATCTCTGCTCACTGCAACCTCTGCCTCCCAGGTTAAAGCGATTCTCCTGCCTCAGCCTCCCGAGTAGCGGGGACTACAGGCATGCACCACCACGCCCAGCTAATTTTTGTATTTTTATTAGAGATGGAGTTTCACCGTGTTGGCCAGGCTGGTCTCAAACTCCTGACCTCAAGTGATTCGCCCACCTCCACCTCCCAAAGTGTTGGGATTACAGGTGTGAGCCACCGCGCCCGGCCGGTTTTCGCCATTACCTTCAATGGCAAAAACCACAATTACTTTTGCACCGACCTAATAACATCTGTGACCTCATTCTGGAATCACCGTGCCCCTGGCTTGCTGTTGTCCATGGGTAAGACAGGCTTCTGATCCTCTGTTTCTCAGGAAATAATAATAGTTCACTGCATACAATTGAGAGAGCTTTTGAAACTTACTCCCTCCAGAGATATTCAGGTGGGCAGTGATGTTACTACTCTGCCCACTGGGGAGTAAAGGCTTCAAGGATAGAGCTAGTGACTTGATCTGAGGATCTGCGAGGGAGAAGGAAGCCCTGGCCAGCCTCTCCCCAGAGCCTGACTGTGGACACCAGCTCAGGGCTATCACTCTTCTGTTAGGATACTTCCGCTCAGCAGAAACGCACACCCTCCATTGACAGCCTAGAAGACAACAGACAGTGGGAAATGTTGCTTTCTTCTTCTCCACGCCTGCTGAGAGTTCTCTCATTGACTCCTCACTTTCTTCCTGATCAAATCTAAACTCCCCTGCCTGGCTCCCAACAATCTGCGTCATGTGTCCTCTTATGTAGACTCCTGCCACCGTCACCTGTTCCCGGATGGTTTCTACCTCTGCACCTTTCCTTATGTTATCGCCTTATCTGAGGAGCCTTTCTCTCTCCCTGAATCCCATACATTCCTTAAGACCTTACCAGATGGTTGTAGATTATTTTAGCAGAGAAAGAATCTGGGTCTTCTGGTCCCCAGTCTCAAAATATTTCTATTAGCATGGAATTTACAGACATTTATTCCAGGAAAATTACAAAGATTGATTAGATAATAATGCAAAGGTTATTTCTGTTAAGTACCTAATATATGCCAAACATTGTGCTGAGCTCTTCAAATACATTATGTGATATTAATCATTATTCTACCCCGTAAGGCAGTTATTACCGCCATTTAAGAGATTGGGAAAGTGAGTTTTAGGATAATTAACTTGTCCACAGTCCCATCGCTAATGAGAGTTTTGTTCCCAAGAATGTGCTCCCACCTGTGCCTCTCTGCAAAAACTCATTGATCTTGGGGAGCAGAAGGGCATTGTCTAGATGCTAGAGGGACACATAACAGAGGCAAAGAGAAATGTGTCTTATTATGTCACCACCCATGGTCTAATGGCTGGTTTCCCAATTACAAACTGCTGCCTCCCTACAGCAGAGGCCAGAGTTCCAGCCCCTTTTTAGCAAGAACAAAAAAGGCCTCCTATATGGGCTGCTGGGCCCTGCCACATAAAAACATCGGGAAACCTAAACAGCATTTTCCCTGCTAACCACCCCCTAAGGAGGGCTGCCTAATAGCCTCTTTATGGGTTGGAAAGCAGAGTCTTGTTGATAGGAAAGAAAGGCCTCCCCCACAGGTTGGAGGCCTTCAGCTGAAGACTTACTTAAGCCCCCAAATAGCTCAGGAAATTTTTTTTCCCTTTCTCTGATTAGCTTTATAAAAAAACCCAGAGCCATGTTCTTCCCATTGGCTGGCCTTGGTGGTAATGTCCCCAGCAGGCTTGCTATCCCATTGATTGTAGGATGTGCAGCTCTCACACTGGACAACAGCTGAAAGCAGAGGCCATTAACCCCACCTAACTGAAAGGGTTCACCACCAGGAGACTGATTCTGAAATTGAGTCTTTGTAATCAATATATCTTTCTCCATTAGTTTCATTTCCTCTGAAGGAAATGGGTAGAGCCATTATGGTTGATATTTACTGACAGGCTTCTCTACTGCCCTCCCTCAGCCTCATGGGGAGAAGGCTAGTGGAGAGGGGGCAAGACTTCGGAGATGAGATTGTTCAACTGAACTGCCCAGGCTCTTTGCAAGCCTATTTTACTGGCCTTGGTGATAAAAAGTAGCTGGACTTCCTTGTATGAAAGTGATAGAATAAATAATCTTATTATGTAGGAAACAGTGACCAACTCTACCGGGTACAGAAAAGGGTGGCGTAAGTTTGAGTGTCGTTGGAAGGAGTTTGGACTCGTGGAAAAACATTCTGAGTGCCAGGGCCATTAGGCAACCAAGAGACATTGCTGGATCTCCTATTCTTAATATCCATGAGAAGAGGAAAAATCCTTCAAAAGCCGTGGATGGTCTAAAGTACAGTCTTATCTAGCCATAAGGAGAAATGGGCAGGATGGTCCTAAGATCCTTTGCAGCCAAGGAATCACTATCACTTATGGTTGCTTCTGAGGACCTCAAAACACTTTATCGATGTCACATCTTTCTCGATCTCCCTGTGGGCTTGTAATCACCTCCTTTTTGAAAATGAAAAAAATGAAAGCACCAAGTAAGAAATGACTTCCTTTGGGAAAAAGACACCTATCCATGTTCCAGCTCCTGCGAGAACCTGCTAGAGCAGCTGTATGTGACCAGTCCCTGATTTTGCTTTAGCCTGGAAGGCTTGGCTGAAATACCACTGCTTCCCCTCCTTGGCTTGCGCAGCTCTTAGCTATTCCCCCAAGGCTTCCCAACACTGACTTGACCTCTGTTGATTAAAGGTGGGACTGAATTGCATGGATCTTATTGGCCACTGGTAGCTGAAAGAGCGACCGTATCAGAAACTGAAGTCTCAACTAACAGACAGTGGTAGATGAGAGGTGCTGTAGTACGTGAATTCAGGGAATTAGGTTGGTTACTCTGCCAGCGTCTTCCATCCCTGGTCACTGGAGTGCCTGGAATCAGGCTGGCTCTAATTCTGCCCATCCTCACACCCAACTAACTGCTCTGCACATGGAGTAGACTCCATTCCTGGAACCAGCCTAAGCCAACAGAAGAGAAAAAGGAAGCATGCTGATTTTAGTGTGGGGTGGAACTGAACCTTTGCCAAAGAAAAAGGTAGAATCCAAGAGGAATGGGTATTTAGCAAAAGCCTAGAAGCAAGTCAGTTCTGCTGCATAGAAAAAAAAAATGTAGGGGGAAGCTATCCTTTTTAGATTAACAGGATTTTTTGTTTTATAGTCATAAAAGCCCTTTTTTTTTTCATGTCTAGACTTGCACCCACAGAGACTAGGTTTGGTTTTATTCATTTTTGTCTTTGGAAGATAAGAAGGAAAGCCTCTGCTGATTTAGCTAAGGTAAATGTCAGGAGCACAGGCCCTAAGACAGAGAGGCAGACACTGAAATTCTCAATATCCTCAACTTCCTCTAATGCCAAGAAGCCCATTCCAGCCTGGAAGGCACCAAGGGTCTGGAGTAGAGCTCCATGATTGTGCCTAAGGAGAGGCTTATTGGCCACTTCTCACTGGGTTTCCAGGGAAGAACGGGCACTTGTGACGCTTCCCACTGAGCCCTGGGCTCAGTGCTTTGACCCTGGAGAGTGGGACTCTTGCTTTGACCTGAGACTCAAGGATTCCAGCTCATCCAAGTGACTTAGAGGGTGAAGGGGAAGAAAGAGTTGGCCTGGCTGCTTGCTCACACCCCCCCCATGACAGCACACAGCAGGTACATTAGAAGAGAAGTGGCAACTTTTTCATAAGGTTGAGTTCCACCTCAGTGGAGGAAGAAGTTTAGCAGACTAGAAGTGGTTGATAATTAATTAACCACTCTGGCAACCACTGCCTGATAGATCTCTGGCTCTCAGCCCATTGGGTTACTGGATGTTTTGTGCCTAGCCCGTATCTCCATATAAGTCTTTTGGAAGCCTCATGCCTGGGAGCTCACGTATGTTTTAAGTCCTGGACCTGGTGCCCAGGCTGCTCCTGGGCTGTGATTGTGGCTTCAGTGTCTTCACCCTCCCTTTACACAGCTTCATGTAACGTAGTCTCACTCCCATGCCATTGCCTGTGGCCACTCTACACATCATTTCCTGCTCAGCTTAAAATTGTAACAGGTTAGGCCTTACCTGAGGTATGCAGTCTCCTGTATTAATCACCCAGCGTGGCTGGTGCACTGCAGAAAAGTGATGGCCTTTCACTAGGCTGTGAAAGCTGCCTGTCCTAAGGGAAGAAGCGAAAGGAGAGGGGCAGGATAGCAGCTGTGGATACCCAGGGTCCTTCTCAGCGGAATGAGTTGAGGGAGAAGCATCTCCAAGTGAAATGGAGGCCTCCATGAGTCAAGAGCTATCATGAACTGCCTATCTTATTCTGCCAGAAATATAGACGTAGTTGCCAATTAGGAGAAGCAGCACAAGTGATATAAAATAGGATATAGTGGCCGGGCGCGGTGGCTCACGCCTGTAATCCCAGCACTTGGGAGGCTGAGGCAGGCGGATCACGAGGTCAGGAGATCGAGACCATCCTGGCTAACAGGTGAAACCCCTTCTCTACTAACTACACAAAAAATTAGCCGGGCGAGGTGGCGGGCGCCTGTAGTCCCAGCTACTCCGGAGGCTGAGGCAGGAGAATGGCGTGAACCTGGGAGGCGGAGCTTGCAGTGAGCCGAGATCGCGCCACTGCACTCCAGCCTGGGCGACGGAGAGAGCGAGACTCCGTCTCAAAAAATAATAATAATAAATAAATACTAAAAAATAAAATTAGCCGGGCGTGGTGGCAGGTGCCTGTAGTCCCAGCTACTCAGGAGGCTGAGGCAGGAGAATGGTGTCAACCCGGGAGGCGGGGCTGGCAGTGAGCCAAGATCGTGCCACTGAACTCCAGCCTGGGTGACAGAGTAAGACTCCGTCTCAAAAATAAATAAATAAAAATAAATAAATAATAGAATATAGTAACAAACATCTTTGCTTGGCTCTGGCATGCATTTGCATGGGCATATTTTGCCTACCTCTGGACTCAGTTGTGCTTCTAGTCTCCCACCACCGACCCAGGTCTCCAGCCCCTTCCCCCGAGAAGTCCTGCTGACAGGAGTCTGGGGGAGACTCAGCTGTGGGGGTAGAAGAGCCCAGACTTCTATTACTAGTAATCTCTGAGCCAGGCGCAGTGGCTCACACCTGTAATCCCAGCACTTTGGGAAGCCGAGGTGGGCGGATCACGAGGTCACGAGATCGAGACTAGCCTGACCAACATGGCGAAACCCCGTCTCTACTAAAAATACAAAACTTAGCTGGGCCTGGTGGCGTGTGCCTGTAATCCCAGCTACTCGGGAGGCTGAGGCAGGAGAATTGCTTGAACCCGGGAAGCAGAGGTCTCAGTGAGCGAGATTGCATACAGCCTGGTGATAGAGCAAGACTCCGTCTCAAAAAAAAAAAAAAAGTAATCTCTGATAGTAAAGGTTTCTTTTTGTTTTGTTTTGTTTTGTTTTGTTTTGTTTTTGAGATAGAGTCTCTCTCCGTCACTCAGACTGGAGTGCAATGGCACGATTTCGGCTCACTGCAACCTCTGCCTCTCTGGTTCAAGCAATTCCCCTGCCTCAGCCTCCCAAGTAGCTGGGACTACAGGCATGCGCCACCATGCGCGGCTAATTTTTGTGTTTTTTTAGTAGAGATGAGGTTTCACCATGTTGGCCAGGATGGTCTCAATCTCTTGACCTCGTGATCCACCCGCCTGGGCCTCCCAAAGTGCTGGGATTACAGGCACCACGCCCAGCCTCTTTTGCTCTTTTTGTATTTCAAGGGAATGCTATCGGTTAACTAAGGGACAAAACTTTACCACAGAGAGGCAAGCTCGCTTTTCCCAAGCCACACAGCACAGAGGACTAAGAAGGAGATTTTCAAAGCTCTGACTGCAGTCAGGTCTCATTGGGCAGCATTCACAGAGGAAGAGAAGCAGCCAGATGGGACAGGTACTGTAGAGACAGACAGGGTGGGCAAGAATGTTGCTCTGGAGTCAGAAGCAACCAAGTTACAAACCTGGGGACCTTCACATAGTGCACTCCTCAAGAGCAAGGCCAATGTCTAAATGATGTCTTTATGTTTATTTGGACCTTAAACATGGACCTCAGGTGCTGAACAAATGACTCTTGACTTGTAGCGGTTGACTTGCACGACTGTCGTGTGGCCTGAAACCTCAGTTTCCTCATCTGTAATAGGATAAAAATGACTGCTAGCCTGGGAGCCCTCCTGAGTGGTTTGCTATCTGGGATGATTTTCATGCATCCTTCTTGGGAGAGATTTTTCCCTCCACAAATCTCAAGCTGCCTTCAGTCCTGTTGCCACATTGCTTAACTGAGAAAGTACAGGGAACAGAGAAGTAGATATCTCAGATCTGATTGGCTCCATTTGGTGACTAGATACAGATACAGTGTCCTTCCCGTCACCATGGCCAGTGACTGTCCTGTGAAGAGGGCGCTCTGTGGAGAAGCAGAAATGCTGTCCGTGAGGGCTGTCTGGATGGCATGAGGTTTCAAATACCGTATTGCAGTCAGGAGTTTTGGGTACTGAATCATGTATTTACTCATATATATATACAAGTATATTAAAAAAGAAAAAAAAATATATATGTATATGTGTGTGTGTGTGTGTGTGTGTATATATATATGTATTTGAGACTGAGCCTCACTCTATCGCCCACGCTGGAGTGCAGTGGCACAATCTCGGCTCACGGCAACTTCTGCCTCCCTGGTTCAAGTGATTCTCATGCCTCAGCCTCCCAAGTAGCTGGGATTATAGGCAGCCACCACCAGGCCCAGCTAATTTTTGTATTTTTGGTAGAGACAGAGTTTCACCATGTTGACCAGGCTGGTCTCAAACTCCTGATCTCAAGTGATCCACCTACCTTGGCCTCCCAAAGTGCTCGGATTACAGGTGTGAGCCACCGTGCCCAGCCTATTTACTCATATATTTACAAAACAAAATTAAACATCTGACCCTCTCAAGATTGACAACTACTCAGTACACTGATTTATGGACTTTTAATCACAACCTCTAAAACCAACCCCTGTTACGGGACAACCAGAGATGACTTGACTGCTGGCCATTCAGGGCAGAGTCACCAGGTGCATTTAGGTTCCTCACAATACCAGCTTCATAAGTTTGTCATGAGGTAGCTTAGTCCATTTTTATTACTATAAAGGAATACCTGAGGCTGGGTAATCTATAAAGAAAAGAGGTTTATTTGGCTCTCAGTTCTGCAGACTATACGGGAGGCATGACTCCAGCATCTGCTTCTGTCAAGAACCTCAGGAAGCTTCCACTCATGACAGAAGGCAAAGGGAGGAGACATATGGAGAGAAGAAGGGAGAGAGAGAGGGGAGAAGCTGCCAGGCTCTTTTCAACAACCAGCTCCCGTGAAAACGAAGAGTGAGAACTTACTCCCAGAAAACTGGCTCCAAGCCATTCATGAGGAATCCAGTTCCATGATCCAAACGTCTCCCACCAGGCCTCACCTCCAACACTGGGGATCAAATTTCAACATGAGACTTGGTGGGGTCAAGCAAACCATATCCAAACCATGCCATAAAGGTTTAAAGTCTGAAGTGCCTGGTACATAAAGGCCCTCAATTATGATAGACTCCCTTATCCTCATTTTTCTTCTACTAGAGAAACAAATAGATGGAGAGTCACCTGTGTGCCCTCTGTTCTCAGGATGGCCACCAGCCCCAGGCACTCTGTTGAGCAGCCTCAGAGCATCCTGTGAGGATGTTCAGTACTGATTCAGCAATTCATAGAGCACAACAAAAGGCTGTGGTATTTCTACCTAAAACTACTTTATGAAAAAGTGTTATTTTCCAAATATACCCCAAAAGAATACCTCCGTCTTCCTTTGTGGCAACAATGACCACTGTGTGGCTGGACTCTTCAACCAGGGAAAAGAGGAGTTGGGTTCTACCTCAGTTTACCCATCCCCTAGTTCATTGCCGACTTTTAAACCGATTTTGAGGGAGGAGAATGAGGCATCTGATTAATTAGGTCATCTTTTAATTGAATTCAAACTGTTAGGTATGGAAAATTTAACAACTGGTATCCTGGAGGTTGAGAACATTTTTTAAAATATTATAGTTCGTATTAAATGTTTCCAAATGTAAGATCATCTTAGCTACATGAAGGAAAGGTATAATTTAATTTTGGTTGCATAGGGAATTTCATCCACTTGAAGGATTACATACTTGACCCTGTGCCTTCCCATTTCCTGAGTGAACAAGTCCTTGGTCGCAGAGAACCAATGCATGGAGCAGGTGCAGTGCCTGCCGCCACGCGTGTGAGTCCACCAGCAATGCAAAGTCAAGGACAATACAGCTCCAAGTAACTGGAAAGCTCAACCAATTAGTTTTCTACTTAATTGAATCAAAGTCTTACTATTTTGAGGGAATATGTTTTTCATTCCGTTAGCCTGTATCTTGTCTCTTGCTTTTTACTGCAGGTGTCAGATATTTGAGTTTTATCAAGTGGCACTAAAATAGGGGAACTCTCTTCTGAAGGCATATGCTGAGCACCCCTAGAGAACCTGCTGGTCTGGGATAACCTATCCCTCTGAGTCGGGGATGTCTTAAGTGTTATTTTTGACCATAGCATTGAGTCATTTGGGAGCAGAAGGTATTCCTTAGACAGGAAATAGGAGCTCAATAGATGGCCCAAAAGAAGTGTCTGGATTACAGACGCAAAGAGACAAGAAAGTGCAGTCAAGCCAACAAAGAAAATGACAGCTAACAACAAGACTGGTTGTGTCTCTTTAATGATACCTGGTCTCACTATTTGCCTGGAACAATAATAAGCTCACTGTCACTATCACCCCCAGCCCCAACTAGTTTCTACTCCTGCATTTTCATTCAGAGGGTGTCTCCACCACCCACATAAATATTCAAGCTGTAGTGCCAGATCAGTCTCAGCTTTATTCAGTCAACCATCTAAACATCATTGCCAATATCCTCATTGTCACTGCTTCAGTTCAACCTCTCAATGTGTTCTTCCCATCTATTGTCAAGGCCTTCCAGTCTCCCAGCACCCAGTTGTATCTCTCTGAAATTTATCCTTCAATGCAAGCAAATCTGGTCATGCCTCTCTCTAGCTTAATTTGAGATCAGGTCCAAGCTCTAAAGTGGTGCATAAGGCCTTTGCGAGTGATCTCCTGCCTACGTTTTCAGGTATCTGCAAAGGCCTTTATCTTTACCCTCATCCAGCTTTACAATTTTGGCCCTAGCATTACCAAACTTGGATTTTCCTGCACATGCAGTGCTGTCTCTTGCTTTCATCTGTTTGCTGGTGCCATTCTCTCTACTTCAAATGTCCTTCTGCTTTCCTTTCTTTCTCTAGTCAGCTCTTACTTTGCTTTTTTTTTTTTTTTTTTCCTGAGATGGGGTTTTGCTCTTGTCGCCCAGGATGGAGTGCAATGGCTCAACCTCGGCTCACTGCAACCTCCACCTCCCGGGTTCAAGTGATTCTCCTGCCTCAGCCTCCCAAGTAGCTGGGATTACAGGCACCCACCGCCACGCCACCACGCCCGGCTAATTTTTGTATTTTTAGTAGAGACGGGGTTTCACCATGTTGGTCAGGCTGGTCTCGAACTCCTCTCCTCAGGTGATCCACCTGCCTTGGCCTCCCAAAATGCTGGGATTACAGGTGTGAGCCACCGTGTCCAGCCTCTTACTTAGCTTTTAAGGTCCAGATCAAGCATCATTTCTTTTAGGAAAGAGTCCTAAACTTCCTCAGCCCACAACCCCTTAGAGTCCAATAATTTTTACATACAGCCTGTGGGCCAACATAAATACCAACAGTTCTGTTTATTTAGTAGTTAGATCTAAACACCTTAATAAGTATTTATGTCCTGGCAACTTAAGAGCTGTGTCAAAACACACACACACACACACACACACTGAAAGAATAATCACATTTTTATACTTAAATAACCACAGCTACTTACTAATGGGATGTGTGTGTCTGTGGGGCACTGCACAACTGCCCCAGGCTTAGGATCAGATGGGGCACTGCCACTCTCATTGCCTGTTCCACATTGATTTTCACTGGGTATTTGGTTTTTATTACAACAGTTGCTAAAACTGCAGCTTCACCAAGATAGGACCTCAAGAATGCAGCCCAGTCTGATATTGTGAACTCTAACTACCTCAAGCTAGAAGCTTATGTGGTGTTCAACAGATGATGAGTATTGCTATGTTTCCCTTATAACATTTAAAATATCCAGTGGCACCTCTTTGAGTTTGCTGCGGTGTTCTGACCTAGAGTAGCTTGGTGTACAATTTGAGAACCTCAGGCTTGGGAACTCCCCACTACGGAGCTGGGCCCACCGTGAGCTCTCTTAGCACCCTGCACGTATCCGTCATGGCCCTTGGCATATTGCATTGTAAGAAGCTGCTTTTGTATCTGACTCTCTAAGGCTGTGAGCTCTCTAAGGGTAGGGACCATACCTTCCTCCTCTCTGTACATCCCGTGATAATTCAGGGGTTTTGTTTTTGGTTTTCATTTGGTTTCCTGGTAAGAGTTCCTTAGGAGGAGAAGAAAAAAGAGAGTAGAAGGAAAAGAAAGAAGGGAGAGGAGGGAGGGAAAGAAGGAAGGAAGAAAGAGAGAGGGAAGGAGGAAGAGGAGGGAGGGAAGGCAGAAAGAAGGAAAGCTGCTTTGTCTCAGGCAGACTAACAGGAGCGATTTTTCCTTGCAAACCTCCTTCAAGGGCATGAGAGATATCTCTGTGACCCTGGGGCTAGACCAACCTTGAATTCAAAAATCCTCCAAGCTGAGGGCAGAAAGTAGGAAGAATCCCGCCCGAGCGCTGCAAGGCCATTGGCGGGCGCTGCTGTTCCCTCCCCTGTGGGAAGGACCACTGCTCACCTGGGTTTTTTAAATTAGCCATTGTGTTTCTTTTCTTTGTGCTGTTCTTCTCCATCCTTAGTAGGCAGGAGAGTTTTTACACTATTTCTTTTTCCTATTCTGCTACAAATGAGCCCTACACATAATCAGGAAGGTTAGGGCTAGGATCAGAAGTCAAATTTAGGTTCACACATGACAAAACTTCAACAATTCACATTTCACCGGTTCTAACCAAGAAGGTTCCATTTAAATCACTGATTGCTGTAAGTTGTCGCTATCATCCAATGGGTGCATTTTAGTTTAAAGGGATATGCCTCCTTTATCTTCTCGAGGTCTCAGACAGTGTCTGAGTAAACTCTCTGCCAACTCCTGAGTCACCCTGAGGATAGCAGATGAGCAGACTCAGTCTGGGGTTTAGGGTCCACTCCGCATACTCACACTTGCCCTTGGCATTGGCCCCATGGGTGGACCATGGAGGTGGGTGCTCTATGGCAACAGTCATTCCTCAGCAGAGTGGAGAGGGAGAGAGATGTTCTGCCACACCCATGTTCAGTCTGTTCGGTGGGCAGAGTTGTAGGAACACACTTAGCCCAAATCGATGCCAGCCTGGCAGTGGGTGAAGGGCCAGCAAGGTTTGTCTATGGCTCATGACCTTAGGGAAAATGAGCTTTTACTCCTCGTGCAGCCTCCTGCCTGGAGAATTGCACACCCCTGTTTCAGATAGGTAACAGCTTTCTCGAAGCTTTCAAAAATAAAAATAAAAACTTTAAACTACATGGCTGCCAGAAAGTCCCTCCTGGTAGGTAACTTGAGCCCTTTGTGCTTGTTTTATCTTGGCCGAGCCTCCCCGGAGCATGTGCACCAGATACGATAACCTTCCACCGAACCGGGGACCTCTCAGATCTCGGCTTTTCAGAACAAAGAATTTGGATTTCCTTAGCCTTTCATCATCATCTTATCACCCAAACCTTTCATTATCTTTCTCAATTTTTTCTTTGAACTCTTTCCAAAACTTGTCTTTTGAGTTACAGAGACCATCACTTAATTAGATCTTTCATTTCCAGATGATACTCCTAGTGCCTAGGAAGAAATAAATTAAATTTCAGTCGGATATATTTCACTGGGGGAAGGGTGTAGAAAAAAAGAAATTGAATTCCTTATATAAATAGCACATTGTCTGGTGCCACAAATGCGTTTTCCTTTTCCCAGTTGTTTTTGGAACAATGGGTCCTTTTTTGGTGACTTTAATTCCTCAGAGGTTCTAACTTCTAAAAGGTCATGATTTGTGTTGTTTTGTGCATACGTGGCTTCTGTACTGAAAAAAAAAAGTGAGATGTGTGGCCTCTGATTGTCTAGTAAGTCGTGAGGAAACAGACAAGGCTGCAACCCAGCAGCAGTTGAGCACCTTGTCAAAGTGTGGGAATGAGCGTGTGCTGGTCTCTGTGCTTCCAGCCTTTTCTGCACCAGCTGTTCCAAGGGGAGCAGAGGGGTCTGTCTTGCTTCTCCGTAACTTCATCTCCCTGTAAGTAGGCTTGCCTTTTACAATGCTGTTCTCATTAGCTGTGCAGACTTCCTTATCCTGATCATTTTGTATCTGTGCGCAGACTTTCATGGGGGAAGCGGATAGTCTGTAATTTGTCTTTCTGTGGAGCAGAACAACAGAGGCTGGCCTTTGCTCAGCCGTCACCCCAGCCAGGCTGCTTTAAGCGCATTTCATCACTTCTTTCCACGTGAGTTTTTCTTTGTGTCAAATGAAGAAGTTGGGTTCACAGATGACCTCTGAGGTCCCTCCCAATCCAACCCTGCGATTCTCACAGCATCGGTCATTCTAATTGCTCCATAGAAGGGTAGGACAAGGAAGGAGGGAGTGAGTTTAGCAGCCAGTTGGGGAAAGGATGCTTGCAGAGTGTCAGTGTAACTTGGATTCCCACTCATCTCTTCTCTCTCCCAAGGATGCTGAATCAACGTAATGTGAAGAGACAAGAAAGAGCACCTATTGATCACCTATGATAGGTCAGACACTGTCCAAGGCTCCTTCTCTACACTGGCTCATTTAATCTTTACATCTCACTATAGAATAGATACACCAGGTGTTTTCCACATCAACGACCACCACGCGCCCCATCCACCCCACGCAGATGTGTCTACACCCTCAGATTTCGCTTGAAATCTTCCATCCTTAGTGCAGCCTTCCCCAGCCCCTCAGACCAGGTTAGATCTCCCTGTCCTATGTTCTTATGTCCCCTATGCTTTCCCTCCATTGCACTTAACACCAATGTAATTAAATCATTATCTGTATGATTAATATTTACATGCCTACTAGACAGAAAACTCCTTTAGGGCAGGGATCACATAAGTCTTGTTCATTACTGTATTCCTAGAGCCTAGCACAGTGCTGAGAAAATAGTTGAGATTCAGTAGATGTTTGCTGAATAAATGTAAGCATGAATGCATGAATGAATGAAAGGATGGATGAATAGCAAGGCTAGATATGACCCCAGAACTATCTGGCTCTTGGAGACCTGTGTATAATTTCAGAAGAACTCCACTTGTAAGTTTGTACACAGGGCTTCACTGCTATAACCAGCCTATGGATACTTAGCCACAGTTAGTCATGCTTTGAGTTGTTTCTCCAGAAGTGAGAATGATAGCTACACTACTCTGGCCATTCCCTTTAATCCAGTGATACTCGTCCTCAAAGATGTCTGTAAAATACTTGGAGATGATGGATCCAGCCTGGTGGTGGTTGGAAGTGGGTAGAGGGAGGCAATGAATTGATCCAAACCATTTGTCTTTGTGAGCTTTTAGCCCTATGTCTTAATAATAATCAGTACCAGCCTGGGCAACATAATGATATCCTGTCTCTACAAAAATAAAACATTAGCCAAATATGGTGGTGTGCACCTGTAGTCCCAGCTACTTGGGAGGCTTAGGCGGGAGGATTGCTTGAGTGCAGGAGGTCGAGGCTGCAGCGAGCCACGATCATCATATCACTGCACTCCAGCCTGGGTGACAGAGTAAGACTCTGTCTCAAAAAAAAGAAAAAAGAAAACCATCAGCACCACTTCTAATACTTTCTGCCAAAGGGGCTGACAACAAGAATCTGCTCTGTCAGGGATCTGGGTCACTAAGAATGAGTGGGTGAAGAGGAAGGAGGAAAAACCAAGACATGACAACCTTTAGAGAAGCAAAAATAAAACTCTAATGTGGAAACTGCTGAAAATAGACTGCCTGGGCTGTCAGACTGCATGCAAATCTGATGCTAATCACATGGAAATTAATTACAAGTCCTAACTTCCATATGTCTCGATATGACCCTTGGGGGAAAACCTGCTGCAGGTGTCTACTCCCCACCACAGAGGAGTGAGTGGAACACAGGCTTTGATGTCGCCTCCTTCATACTCAGCTCTTGCCACTGCAGTGAGAGGAGGCTAAAAATATTAACAATAGAAATTTGATTTCTTCTTTCAGACAAAAAGCGTTGGCATCCACGGGAGGAAGAAGTGTTCAGGCAGCATGTGACTGGTTGGTATGAGATAAATAAATTGAGAAAATAGCATATAATTAACTCTAAGTGCATGTGGATGAGTGGGGAGGTGCAGACTTTCTCTAATGGACCCTTCCAGAAGAGACAGGAGCCAAAAGACTGTGGCAAGTGCATTTATCAAGTCAATTGCCTCCTCTGCCCTGGCCCCAGGGTATGTTTCTCCTTGGAGCTGTTTAAAAAAAATTCTAAGTAATTCCCAGATAGAGCCTCTCTCATAAGATCTGTCCCTGCTCCAGTCACTTAAAGATTCATTTTAGGGGTATGGATATTGAGCAAATCAATTTAGAAAAGTACCCTACTTACCTTCCAGGGTATCCCTACCCAGGGTGGATCCTACAAGGTTACCTTTCTGGGAGCTTCCCTTGTCTTTGCAGGGACATGGGTTTAATTATAGGCTGACCTGAGGGACAGACTGGGTTGGTCCTAGTGGATTGGGAAAGGATTTGGAGTTGATCCAAGAATGCTTCCTGGAGAGTGGTTTTAGGACTTTTTTAGGGAGTTGTAGGATGAGGAGGCAAAATGACAAGAAGGAAGACAGAAGTTGCTGCATCTGAGAGTTGGTTATGAAGTGTGAGTTTCCAGAAGTAGATTTTTAAATCATGAATGAAAACCCTTCCCCGCGCTGTGCCGGGGATTTGGAGCACGTGGAGGGTGGATCTGTCTCTCAGTTCTTTTTTCCCCTCCCATTATTCTCAAGCGACACCTCGTTGGCTTACTTCTGTCTTACAGGTTATTCTCCCACGTTGGTGACCCCTTCCTGGATGACCCCCTGCCCCGGGAGTACGTCCTCTACCTCCGTCCCACCGGCCCCTTAGCACAGAAGCTTTCTGACTTTTGGCAGCAGTCGAAGCAGATCTGCGGGAAGAACAAGGCACACAACATCTTCCCCCACATCACACTCTGCCAGTTCTTTATGGTGAGCAGCAGCGCCCCCACCCCTGGGAAGCCTGGCCCCCAGGATCCCAGATGGCCCTTTGGGACCTGGAGCAAAGGGGGGCCTCGCAGGAAGATAGCAGGAATAGTCACAGGCTCCTAGAGCTGGAGGGACCTTCAAGGGATCAGTGAGGTCCACAATGAGCCCCTCACCCCAACGCTTCCTAGTTTTATCTGCTGAGGCCCAGGAGCACCCCAGGATGGGGGCAGCAGCACCAGATTGTAACCCTCTGTGAGAGACACACTGGTCTGGTTGCTGGAATAGAATCACTGATCTAGCTTCACACCTGTTTGCTGTCTACCCTCTCCACTCTTACGACAAGCAAAGAGGAGGAACTAAGAGCAGGGAACAAAAAAGGCAGTTTATAGACAGGGAAAGCCATTTCCTGTTCACAGGTTTTTTTTTTTCCCCACTATATATTTCTAGAGAATGCAAAGATATTTACTTGCCATTGTTACCTAGTGTATAATCCTAGCTGTCAGCAAGCTTATCTACTGACCAATTTTTGTTGTTGTTGTTTTTGTTTTTGTTTTTTTTTTTTTTTGAGACAGAGTCTTACTCTGTCACACAGGCTGGAGTGCAGTAGCATGATCTCGGCTCACTGCAACCTCCATCTCTCGAGTTCAAGCGATTCTCCTGCCTCAGCCTCCCAAGTGGCTGTGATTACAGGCATATGCCACCATGCCCGGCTAATTTTTGTATTAGGGGTTTCACCATGTTGGCCAGGCTGGTCTTGAACTCTTCACCTCAAGTGATCCGCCCACCTCGGCCTCCCAAAGTGCTGGGATTATAGGCATGAGCCACCATGCCCGGCCTCTACTGACCAAATATAATCCCCCTCACTATCACACATGTAAATACATTTTGTCTACTCTAGCTCTCTGTGGTAATAGAGAAGAGTTGATTTATCTCCATATATTCAAGACCAAACAAAGTGGCAGCATTTTAAAACATTTTTATAAAAAATATTTTGCTTTTTCCCCCAGATATATTCTCTCTCTTTTTCTCGCTCTCAGGTAATAATATGTTCCTAACACCTTCTCTTTTACCATTCACTCTGAAAATTAAAGTGACTATCATTTCCTCTTAGTCATCCCAGGATCTTTCTCAAAACCCTTCAGAGTTTGAGAGACGTTCATTCTCTTTTCCAATGCTGTCAGGAAGGTAGGAGGATGATGTCACAGCTCTCTGGGACTCATTCTTCCCAACTCTCATGAGGGTGGATGTAGAATCAACTTCTGATCATCTAAGAGGAAAAGAAAAGGTACAGATGATACAAAATAGTATAAAACACGCAGCTTCTCCTGTGATGGTGCACTCTCTCCTGTCACATTCCTTCGTTGTTTTTTTTTTTTTCACAAGCAAGGAGAGCTTTGATTTTTTTTTTCTTTTTCTTTTTTTTTTTTATTGATATATAGTCTCCCTCTGTCACTCAGGCTGGAGTGCAGTGGTGTGATCTTGGCTCACTGCAACCTCCGCTTCCTGGGTTCAAGTGATTCTCCTGCCTCAGCCTCCCAAGTAGCTGGGATTACAGGCATCCACTACCACGTCTGGCAAATTTTTGTATTTTTAGTAGAGATGGGGTTTCACTATGTTGGTCAGGCTGGTCTCAAACTCCAGTCCTCAAGTGATCTGCCCGCCTTGGCCTCCCAAAGTGCTGGGATTACAGGCATGAGCCACTGCGCCCAGCCTGATTTTTTTCTAATTGATAAAATTATATACATTTATGGTGTATAACATGATGGTTGAATATATGTATGCATTGCAGAGTGCCTAAATCAAGCTAATTGTATATGCATTTCCTCACATGCTTATCATGTATTTGTGGTGAGAACACTTTACTCTCTTAGTAATTTTCAAGCATACAATACATTATGATGAACTATAGTTACTGTGCTGTACAATAGGTCTCTTGAACTTATTTCTCCTAAGTGAAGTTTTGTGTCCTTTGATCAATATCTCCCCAATCTCGCTCCTCTTTCTTGCTTTCGGCTCAACCAGTTCTGCAGAATTTTGGCTGGGTTTACGGGGGCCACTTTAGAGCAAGGAAAGGAGGGAAGAGGTCATGTGTTCCCTACATTAATCCACCAGTTGGGTAATCTGTGTCTGAATAATTGGAAGTCTGCAGTTCCTCTCTCTCCCCAGAGACAGGGGTGGTGGTTAAGTAATTGCATTATCAGCCTCCTCCAGTCTCTGGGGAGAGGATGCCAATGTTAAGTACCAGCAGACTTCCATCTCCCCTTGTCTCTGAGTGAAGACTGCCTGTTTTCCCTGCCAGTGCGAGGACAGCAAGGTGGATGCCCTGGGGGAAGCCCTGCAGACCACGGTCAGTCGCTGGAAATGTAAGTTCTCAGCCCCGCTGCCCCTGGAGCTCTACACGTCGTCCAACTTCATCGGCCTCTTCGTAAAGGAAGACAGTGCGGAGGTCCTCAAGAAGTTTGCTGCTGACTTTGCTGCAGAGGCTGCATCCAAAACCGGTGAGCAAACAGCTGCCAGGCCAGCCCTGGGCCCTGTCAATCAAAGAGTTGGAAAGGAAAAAGGATAGGAAATAGTGGTAGAGGAGCAGGATGGGGTCAGGAGGTGGAAGACCCTGCAGGAATGGACGTGTGACAAAAAAACAGAGCCTTTTCCTGCAGCACCCCACGCCTTTTTGCTCCCTTGTAAAAATGTTCAACTCCTCTTCTGCTAACCTGGAGAGACCGTCTAAGGCTTATTCCCTAACACCCAAGTTGAAGTTTCACAAATGACTTCCATACTGAACTAGAAATGTGTTTCTTTGTAGCACCACCATCTCCTCCTAATTCAGAATTAAAGACACATCCTTGCTCCCGCCCATGTAGGTGTTTATCTGGGTCTCATTGTTTGCTCCATGGCAATCCATATCTTTTCTCAGTGGGTAGCAGAGGATAGAAGAGTGGAAGCACTTCGTATTATATCACAATAAAATCCACTGAGCCAATACCCTTCAACTTGCTGAAAACCATTAGACAGGACCCCAAGCCCCAAGAGTCTGTCTAAAAATGTAACCCCTTCCAAATGTCTCCTGCTCTTCTCATGGGAGCTCTTAGTTCAGGACACCTGAGATTTCCTGTCAAAGGAATTAGCTTAAAGGGGTACTCAAGGCAGGAGACACGATGGAGGTGAAAAGAGGGAGAAGTTTGCAAAGCTCTCCTCTCTGACTACAGGTGTGGACAAGCTCACTTAACTCAATGACAGCAGGGAAACAGACAGACAACCTGGTGGGGGGAGAGCCTCTTGGCTCGCTCCAGCGTGAAATCACAATTGGCAGGTACTTATTGGTCACCTACTATGAGGATTCCTCCTACATGAGGAGTGCAACAGGGAAGAGAACAAGAAGTGGTTTCTCCCGGCCAGGCCCTGTGTAACATCAGCTCTGAAAAGAGAAAGGGGTGCTTCCACCTTCACGGAAGGAAGGAAACTTGCCCTGGGACGATGTTGATCAGGACAATGGAGGAAAGGCCTGCAGGCGGGTGGGTGGCAGGAGCACCGGCAGGCAGGCATGAGACGGTGTGAGCAGAGGACAGTGGGGAGGCTGCCCTGACCAGAGTGGACGGTGCAGGATGCACAGTGGAAGCTGAGTGCTGAGTGCAAAGCTGGAGGAGACCTAGAATTCCCCTACCCCTAATTTTATGGAGTGCCAGAGAGGGGGAAGACCTGAGCAAAGCCGCACAGTTTGCTCCTTAGCCTTTTGGCCTTTGGCCTTTGGCCTTTGGCCTTTGGCCTATCCCTCACCTGCCATTGTTCCCTGCTGCTATTTTCATCGCCATCTCAGGCCCTTTGTTCCATATTCCTCTTTACCAGAAAAGCACCACACAGGGCTTGGGACCTGTGAGTGTGATCCGGGCTGAGCATCACTGCAGGATCACAGTGCTCTCGGAAGGAACACAAGGACCTTAAGACCCCTCTTTACCTGGGGAGGGGGCCTCTTTAGACTCTGCAACCCCCACCCCCACCTCTTCCTCTCCCTCAGCGACGGGACTAGTCTCTGGGTCCTGACTTCAGTGAAGCCTGACATTTCATAGGAGCTTAATATTTCAGAGAAAGAGTGTAACTGAGAGGCAAATTATTTCCTGTTCTTATCCCTCAATCTCAAGGAAATGGCTTTCTCTCATCCCACAGTAGTTATTGTCAGAACCACTAAATCCCCACAAGGACCAAAACTAATGTCAAAGCCGCAAAACCCAAATCCTTCACAAATGAGAAAAGCAAGCCTCAGCCAGGGCCGCAGCAGATTCTTGGAGTGCATACTGAGTGAGAAGCAGTTGAAGCCCCAGCTTTCCCCGTGGGACGTGGGTGGAGCCAGTTTCTCTCCACGATCCTGCTGTCATGAAGAACTTGGCCGGCTTCGTTTCTCTGCCGTTGTGTGGCCCCCTGGTGGGGATGTGGAGAACTGGATGACCCTGCGCAGCTTAGCTGGTCCAGCTCCTTATTACCCAGCATGGAAAGCCGGCCACCATGTCTTTGCCCTGGAACTTGGTATTCTCCAGTTGTTGGCAGGCCCAGATATCATCAAGTAGATTTACTGTTGTCCTCCATTTGAAGTAGTCAAGGGAGATTCATTCATGTGCATTTATTCATTTAACAAGTACTGAAAACCTGCATGATATGCTGAGTAAGGATACAGTGTAAGCAAGAGACAAAAACCTCGTCTCATGGGGCTTACACCAAAGAAAGGCAATGCAGTATAAAAGAAAAAGTACTTAAAACCGAAAT
This sequence comes from Pongo abelii, assembly GCF_028885655.2. Classification (NCBI taxonomy): domain Eukaryota; kingdom Metazoa; phylum Chordata; class Mammalia; order Primates; family Hominidae; genus Pongo; species Pongo abelii. The sequence continues at coordinate 125,990,397 of NC_071994.2, forward strand.
GCTCAATTTCTAGTTCTATCTTGGGCCACTAATTCTCTGTGTGACTTCACCAAGCTCCTTAAATTCTCAAATTCCCTAATTTCTTCTAGTTGCAACTTCTTCATTATTCCAGTTTGTACAGTAGATGATTCTCCCTCAATGTAAATACAAAAGAGGCCAGGCATGGTGGTTCACACCTGTAGTCCCAGCTACTCAGGAAGCTGAGGTGGGAGCATCACTTGAGCCCAGGAGGTGGAGGCTGCGGTGAGCTATAATTATGCCACTTAACTCTAGCCTGGGAAAGAGGAAGACTCTGTCTCAAAAAAAAAAAAAAGTACAAGAGAAAAAAAAAAAGTAGCCATTCCCTCCTATAGGTAGGGTTGTTTTGTTTTGTCTCTTGGGATATCTTAGAATAACAGTCTGTATACTTTAAACCAGTATGTCTCAACTAAGGATGATTTTGCCTCCCAGGGTACATTTAGCAATGTCTGAGGTCATTTTCAATTGTTACAGCTTGGAGAGTGCTGCTGACGTCTTGTGGGTAGAGGCCAGGGATGCTGTTAAACACCCTATAATGCACAGGACAGCCCCCCCCAAAAAATAATTATTCAACCCAAAATGCTGTTGAGAGAAACCCTGCATTAAACTTTGAAAATATCCATCTTTCCCCCTCATTTCTCCATCAATCTCACCCAGAAGCTAAGAGACCTGATTCCAAAATGAAGGAAATAGAGCCTTGGGAGTCACGCAGCTACAAAACATGCTTTGTATTTCTACACAAATTATTTCATCACTGTAGGTCATAGTGCCCTCATCTAAATGGTGGGGCTGGTGACCATCAACTGGAATGGTTGTGAGAAGGACTTAACTAAAAGGACTGCCCTCAGCCGACCTGTAGCTCCTAGAGGAAAGCCATATGGTGGCTCTTTATCTCTTGAACAGTGGCTCGATTCGGAATCTCTTGCCATCCCCTTACCCCCTTATTCTACTGCTGTGAAGGAGAGAAACGTCTTTTGTCTTCTTTGTTACATGGGAAGCAGAATTTCTCAGGGTAGCTTTCTATGCCTTTCCTTAAGTCTTCACCATTGCTATGATCACCACCTTTTAATTACTGACCTTTTTTTCCTTTTTCCAGAAGTGCATGTGGAACCTCATAAGAAGCAGCTACATGTGACCCTGGCTTACCACTTCCAAGCCAGCCACCTACCCACCCTAGAGAAACTGGCCCAGAACATTGACGTCAAGCTAGGGTGTGACTGGGTGGCTACCATATTTTCTCGGGATATCCGATTTGCTAACCATGAGGTAATGTCTCACTGTGGTTCCAGAAGCTACCAGGTGCAGGGATGCGATCAGAATCAGCAGCTCGCTGCTGCAGGGAGATGGGTACCTACAGGGGAAAAATGGAGCAAGCACCTAACAGAGAGTCTGTTGGCCCAGGATTGTGTCCAGCCTCTGCTTGCCTCACTGGGAGGCTTCCAGCATGCCTCCCTCCTCTCTGGGTCACAAGTGGTTCATCTGGGTAACATCCCCATAGTTCTGTCTCCCCTGCCAATCCTACTCCAGTGAAAAAGAAATGAAATGGGACAGAATAAATAAAAAATATATTGGAAAATTTTTAATATTATATAAATTTATGATGTTAATGGAAGACATCATTTTGACCTTAGGTGAGTGAAAAACACATAAATACCAAAACAAAACAAAACAAAACAAAAAACAAAAAAACCTTGCAAAGACATAATCAACAGATATTTGCTGTGTATCTGTATCATGCAAAGTACCATGGAGCATACTGGAATTTTTAAATGTGGTCCTGTCCTCAAGGAGCTTTGAGGACAGACACACAGGAAAAGAAAACTCAAGCCACCTGTTGTGAGAGTTTGTGCACATCCCAGTGGAGGCCCGAGTGAGAAAACTGAATTCCATCACAAGAAGAAAGATTGGTACACCCCTAGCACCCTTCCTTTGAGGGAATCAACATTGCCTTCTAGACAAGTATGTGACATCTTGGAAGCATAATATTGCATTTTTTTTTTTTTAATGGAATTTCACTCCTTGTTGCCCAGGCTGGAGTGCAATGGCACGATCTTGGCTCACTGCAACCCCCGCTCCTGGGGTTCAAGCGATTCTCCTGCCTCAGCCTCCCTAGTAGCTGGGATTACAGGCACCCACCACCATGCCGGGCTAATTTTTTGTATTTTCAGTAGTGCCGGGGTTTCACTGTGTTGGCCAGGCTGGTCTCGAACTCAAGTGATCTGCCCACCTCGGTGTCTCAAAGTGCTGGGATTACAGGCGTGAGCCACCGCACCTGGCCAATATTGTCTTTTTCTATCCTGAAGGAGAAGCTGAGACACAAAAAACATTAGTGTCTTAGTAATTTAGGGCCAGAGATGAAGCAAGAGAGTATGTATTTTGACCAATAAAGAAGGGCAACCTGTCTGAAACAAAACTACATCATAGCCAGGCATGGTGGCTGTCACCTATAATCCCAGCACTTTGGGAGGCTGAGGCAGGAGTATTGCTTGAGACTAGGAGTTCCAAACCAGACTGGGTAGCATAGCGAGACTGTTTCTCTACCCACCCACAAAAGACCTCATCGTTTGTTAAAAATGTGCCTTCCAACTTAACTACATTTATTAAGCAATACTTATATTTGTTTCCCAATTTTTCAAACAGCCAAAGAACTGGTATTTTTGTTAGTTTACATAGCCTTTTAACATCTCTTTTAGACTTCTTTAAAAAAAAAAAAAAAATGAAAAACAGTTAGAACCCCAGGGCTGGGAGCAGCCAAGCTCATTGTTTTGGAAGTGGTAGAAGAGCCAACCCATGAGTCAGAGGTTCAGGGCTAAGCATGCGCCTGTGAGTGTCAGGGGCATGCAGTTTTGTATGACTCTGCTGATGGGAACGTGATGTCCTCCTTTTGAGTCATTTGATGCAGGTTTCTGTAAGATGCCTTGAGCAGACTGGGCCTGATCTTATTTAAGAATTCTGACATCTCCTAGAGTCACGTAGAACGAACCCTGAAGATAACAAGGGAGGTGTGGCTGGTTGGACTCCTTCTGAGGGCAAAGGAAAAAAAAGTCAAGGGTTGCATGCAGATGGCCTCTGAGAAGTCACCTTTCTAAGAGAAGGAAGGTGGCAGTGGAATTTTACAAGGAATATCCTCTAATCAACACTGCCCTCCAGTTAACTCAAAGGGTAATTGCTTTTCTGCCTGACCCACATTCTGCTCAATTGGCATGGAAGGAAAAAGGCAGCAAGCGCCCACGTGAATTATTTTCTAAAAATAACTTGGCCTCTTTTATCTCTTATTTGTAAAAGCTCATTTATTACCATTCGTTCTGATAAAGCTCTCCTCGGCCCCTTTGGACTGGACCTCTCCCGTGAGGTCTTTCGGTCCTACCTGAGCTGTCTGCACATGTAACCCTCTTCTTGCCTGCCTTCTTCAACGTGCCCCCAGGAGGCAGTTTTGATTGATTGTTCCAGTGAGGGAACAGATGTCCAGAGAAGGAGAGTGGTTTAGGCAAGGACACTCTGGCAAGGCACCGTGATGCTTAGGAAAACTCCAAAGCCTCATCCCTCTGCTATTTAGATTCTCACTCGATTTGGACACGCGAATCCCATTTGTATTTCACATAGGCTCTTCCATGTTAGTGAGTACATTGGGCCATGCCAGTTTAATATACCAGCCAATAGAAATCCAGAGGAAGGACAGGGTGATCCAAAAAGCATCAATTTTGGAGTCTAGCACACTTGGTTTCAAATCCTGCCTCCATCACTTTAGTAAGGGTTAAATTCACTTTGACAACTTATATAAATCTCCAGTCGTTAGTTTTCTCATCTGTAAAATGGTGACAATGTTTTGCTAGATGGTTATGAAGACTAAATAAAGAAGATGTATGGAAAGGCTCTAATGTAATACCCAGCACAAGGTGGGTGCAACAGCAACAAAAAAGTTGCTGCAGCTATTATTGTGAGTGAGAATAAAAAGGGCTCCAAAGACAGTTCAGCTCTTGTATTCACACAGGGCTGTGCCTGCCTTTCATTCAGCACACTGAGTTCCATCCCATTGTAGTGAGGAGAAAAACATGCCTGAGGTGGATTCAAGAGGTTTTTTGGTTTTTTGGTTTTTTTTTTTTTTTTTTTTTTTTTTTGAGACGGAGTCTTGCTCTGTCGCCCAGGCTGGAGTGCAGTGGTGCAATCTCAGCTCACTGCAACCTCTGCCTCCTGGATTCACGCCATTCTCCTGCCTCAGCCTCCCAAGTAGCTGGGACTACAAGCATCTGCCACCACTCCTGGCTAATTTTTTGTATTTTTAATAGAGACAGAGTTTCACCGTGTTAGCCAGGATGGTCTCGATCTCCTGACCTCATGATCTGCCTATCTCGGCCTCCCAAAGTGCTGGGATTACAGGCATGAGCCACAGTGCCCATCCTGGATTCAAGAGTACAGGCCAGGCACAGTGGCTCATGCCTGTAATCCCAGCACTTTGGGAGGCCGAGGCAGGCAGACCGCCTGAGGTGAGGAGTTCGAAACCAGCCTGGCCACCACAGCGAAACCTTGTCTCTACTAAAAATACAAAAATTAGCCAGGTTTGGTGGTACACACCTGTAGTCCCAGCTACTCGGGAGGCTGAGACAGGAGAATCTCTTGAATCCGGGAGGCGGAGGTTGCAGTGAGCCAAGCTCATGCCACTGCACTCCAGCCTGGGCAATAGAGCGAGACTCCATCTCACACACAAAAAAGAGTTCTTACAAGTAGATGGAAAACATAAAACAAAAGAATAAGTAGAATGTAATATAAATTAGGCATGTGTTCTCATATCTTTCAAACTTAGGCTAAGGTTTTGTATCTGCTTTTGGTGAGTGAGAAAGGGCAGTGGAGACATGGGTCCCAGTTATAGTTTTAGATTTGCTACAATGCCTTCTCTTATTGTTCATTCAATAAATCGAAGCTACTTATTGTCCAGCTTCCCTATGCCTAGGACATATTGTCTGTAACCTTTGCTGTGCCTCAGTTTCCCTGGGGATAACCTAGAGATAGAATGAATGCCCACCCCCCCGCCACGTGATAGAACAATGAGGACCTCTCTGAAATCGCATTGAGTTTCTCAAGGGAAAGGCACCACTGGGCCAAAGGCATTATTAGCCAAGACCATGCTGTGCTTGAACATTTAAGGAACACAAGTTTAGGCTTGTTTCCCTGTGACTCGGTGACTTTCTCCACCTTGTCCCAGAAAAAAAAGAATACTCCTTTTCATGGGACATCACATATTTAGCTTTGCAGTTTATGAGATTTCGAGTGAATTTTTTTTCCCTTTAAGGTGATTTAACAATCCCACAAAAAACCTTCCTGGCTTGTTTGAAGAGGTGGTTTGAGTGTGTATGAGGCAGAGGGACAGCAAGAATAAGGCAGCAATCGGAGCAGGGAAGATCTAGAACTGAAAGATGCTGGAGTCAGAATTAGGGAAACAAACAGGTGCCCTACATAAAAGGAAAATTGGAAATGCAGCGGTGCAAATGAGCTCTCTGCACAATCACTCTCATCTTATGAAAAGAATCACACCTTTACTGGTTCCTTTCTTTAGAGATTTCCAGAAGGAAATTCTCTCTTTATAACATGTTCTGGTGTATCACCTTGACATCAACCAGCCAATTAGTTCACAGGCCTACCCAGCACAGAGTCCAGGGATCAGGGTCGGCTGGAAGGAAGGATGTGGCCTGGGAGATCAGGTGCTCTGGTTCTGTAGAAATAATTATGCCCCTTCGGAGCACAAGGTTCTGTCCTAAGGTGTTTTCTTAGATTGTCTCATTTAACTTTTATAGGCTTAAGTATTATTTTATAGATGAGGAAACTGAAGCCTGAAGCCAAAGTTAGAAATATGCAAGTGGAGACCAGAATATTTAGCCTCCAACTAATGGCTTTGAGACCCTCGAAAATAGTAAAAGCTGTTAAAGCTTTCTCCGTCTTTGTGTCCCTTGTGAAACAGATAAGATAGGAAATATTTTCCTTACTATTGAGGTCTCCCACTATTAGTAACAAAAAATACTAAAATAAATGTTTTCTACAGTACCTTCATGCCTATACCTGTGATGTTAATACATACCAGGAAACGAAGGCAAAAAGAAACAAAGAATAAATAGCCAACTGGCATGGCCTGTTTTTGGCCTGGGGGCTGTTTTGGAGCCCAAAGTAAGAACGTTTTCTCCATCTGATGAAAGCCGGCTACATGCTGACGTAGACACTGATATCTAGACATTTTTCTTTCAGGACCTTTGTTAAAACTACAGGTTTAAAGAAAACTCCTTTAAGGCAAGAACCATGTCTGGTTTAAAGAGCTAAGTTGGCCGGGCATGGTGACTCACACCTGTAATCTCAGCACTTTGGGAGGCCAAGAGAGGGGAATCACCTGAGGTCAGGAGTTCGAGACCAGCCTGGCCAACATGGTGAAACCCTATCTCTACTAAAAATACAAAAATTAGCCAGGTGTGGTGGCGGCCGCCTGAAATCCTAGCTACCAGGGAGGCTGAGGCAAGAGAATCACTTGAACCCAGAAGGCGGAGGCTGCAGTGTGCTGAGATTGCGCCATTGCACTCCTTTGTCGTCCAGCCTGGGTGACAAGAGTGAAACTCCATCTCAAAATAATAATAATAATAATTCATAAATAAAGAGCTAAGTTACATAGAAAGGGGGGTACTTCATTCCCTGAGCCTTCCTGGAGGAGAGACACTCCATCTGGCCCCTCTGTAACCCCCGTATGGAAGACTGGCTTTCCATGAGCTGGGTTTCAAGTGTCTATCATAGTGACTATCAGATGAAGCAAGGGAAGCTAGGTCCATGTCCGTTTATATAGCAGTTGGCCAGAGAGCCTACAGGATTTCAGGTCAATTTCCAAAAACGATACTTGAATCCTGATGGGAAATCTAAACATGCCTGAAGAAAAGTATGGAACCATTTCTAGCACCAGGCATACACCTGCAATACCCTGAAGAGAGAAGTGCTCTCTGATAGGAATTCACATCTACTCAGGGCCTGCAGACCCCAAGGGCTCCTGGGCACATCGCCCTCTGGAGGTGTGCAGTATTAATGCAGAACACACAGTCCTGCCCTCAAGGTGCTCAGGAGAATGGTGAGGCGTGGGGCTCACTCACCCTCTCTTCCTTTTTCAGACATTACAAGTCATCTACCCCTATACCCCACAAAATGACGATGAGCTGGAGCTGGTCCCTGGGGACTTCATCTTCATGTCTCCAATGGAGCAGACCAGCACCAGCGAGGGTTGGATCTATGGTACGTCCTTAACCACCGGCTGCTCTGGACTCCTGCCTGAGAATTACATTACCAAGGCTGATGAATGCAGCACCTGGATATTTCATGGGTAAGCAGACACAAAGACCTTTATGCCATTTGAAGAATGTTGCTAAGGCAGACTGGATCCTGGATACACAGGGCAGCAGTAAATGGAATCCATGGGAAGAAGGCCCTGTGGATTCCAGAATTCCAGGAAAGGAGCTGACTTGAGGCATGGGAAAAATGCGAAATGGATTGCTCTGCTTCCCTCTGCCTGCCCCATCTGCCATAGTTGTCTGCTTGAGTTCCTGATCAGAGACTAAACTGAGGTTGCTTGGGGTCCATCTCTTCTGGCTGAAGAGTGGCATCATCCCAGTGCTGTGTCTTCACTGCTTTAGGGCTTCTGTCCACCTTGTCCTGGGTCATGAGTCAGGGTGGTCTGATTTCCCGAAGCAGCTGGGCAGATTACTACCCGGCCATCCAGACCAATAGAGAAGGGGGTTTCAAGAGGCAGGAGCCCTAACTGTATCCTTGATTTGCTAAGTGACCCTGAGCAAGTCCCCAGACACAGCCTGTGCGTGCCTAGACAACAAAGACCGTGTCTAAGGGAACAGGCAACTGCCAGACTGAAAAGGGGTCCGCCTCCCCTCTGCCAGTCTTCTTTAGGGTAATAACTTTTCACATGTCCCTCGTTACTATTTTGCCCCCATTCCATGCTGGTACCACGTTCAGTGGCCAACTTTGTCCCAACAGATAAAATAGAAACAAAAGGCATCTTCTCTTTCTTAGTTGGAGCAGCTCAAAGCCAGCGCTTCCCCGGCGCACTGGGGCATCTAGCCAGGGTCTGCATGCTAGTTTGTTTTTTTCCCTCTTGTTTTTGTCATGTGGCAACACGGCTGAGAGGCAGAAGCCATGAGCACCAGCTGCTTGGTGGCTAATATTGTTATTATTGCCATAAAGGAGAAGCAGAGAGAGATGATTTCATCAAGTCTTTTGCCTGGAAGGAGAAAATAAAGGTCCCCTACCCTAGTGAGCCACAAACAGACAAACCACAAATCCAAAGATGGGAAAGAATATTTTCTTCCCCAATAACCCCACCCAACAATCCCTTCCCCTCTCTCTCACTCTGCTCCCACCTCAGCCTAGCCCATGAGCCTCCAGAATTGGATGGCACAAAATTAGAGGTCAAAGCTGTCTCATGTTCCCCAAACATTTTACTTTTTCAGAAATGCTTTGGAAGATCAAAATATATAAGTTGGGTTTCCAAAGTCTCCATTTTAATCCCTATAACAACAAGTAAAGCAAAATATGCATGAATAAACTGAGAACTAAAACATTATTTGCCTGACAAAGCACAGTTCTCAGATCTGTTATTTCTTATTTTACAGTACTTGGAGTTGCTGTTTTATCAGATCTCTTTCTTAAAAGTGGGTGTATGGCCAGGTGCAGTGGCCCACGCCTGTTATCCCAGCACTTTGGGAGGCCAGGGTGGGTGGATCACTTGAGGTCAGGAGTTCAAGACCTGCCAAACCAACATGGTGAAACCCTGTCTCTACCAAAAATAAAAAAAAAATCAGCTGGGCATGGTGGCATACACCTGTAGTCCCAGCTACTCAGGAGGCTGAGGCAGGAGAATCAGTTGAACCTAGGAGGTGGAGGTTGCAGTGAGCTGAGATCACGCCACTGCACTCCAGCCTGGGCAACAGAGCAAGACTTTGTCTGAAAAAAAAAAAAAAAAAGTGGAGGTATGTGAGAAGCAGTGCTGATCTCTTAGAGTTCACTCCATCCAAACCCACTCTTCCCTAAATTACAGCTCAGGCCGACGTATAGGTGAACCTGAGTGACTTCGGTCAGTGCATCCCAGGGAGGTCTTTGTGTCATCTTTTATTCGAGAGATTACTAATGATGTCATGTCTGTGAGAACAATGTCTGAAATTAAACTAACAGCTTCCACAGCCAACCCTGCTCAAAGTAGAGAAATAAGTTAGGCATCAGTAATTAAGAATTTGAGACTGGATTCCAATAGTCTTGGATTTAAACGATCACTCTCCCACTTACCAGCTGTGTGGCCTTGGCAAAGTTGCATTACCTCTCTGAGCCTCTGTTTGCTCATCTAGAAAATGGAACTAATAATTGCACTTACCTCATAAGGTTGTTGTGAAGACTGCAATACAGAGCTTAGCTTTACATGGTTCAGAGTCTGGCGTATAGCGGTGACTATAAAATTGCCATTTGCACAATGATGATTATTCTCTTTTTTCTATCTCGTGTTTGCCAGTCCTCACTTAGTGCTCATCAAAGGAAATGTGTCTTCCATAAAAGCAATCCTGTAGATGAACTGCACTTTCCTATTTAACCCCAGAGGTCAAATGACTCAAGGAGGCAGAGCCCAGCTTCCTTGTAAGACAGACACAGACCTTCTCTCTCTCCTAACCCAAGATAGACCTCAGGAGGTAGAGCCCCAGGGGGATGTCGAGCATGGCCTGGCTGGCATGGTGGGAGTTGCCCCCGGTATCCAGGCAACAAGTCACGACTAGGGGTCAATGATTTTGACAAGACTCCCTGCCAAGTGCTTCTCAGTTCTCTGAGTCCCTCCTAAGGAAATACGTTCTCTCCACACTAACTGGAGTTGATGAAGCCCCACTGTGTTCTCCGAAGCTGGGTGAGCTGCCTGGCCGCTTGGGCTTAGCACAGGCCTGGCGTGCTGCAGGGAGAAGCCAGCTCTCCCGATGCTTGAGATGTTCTGGATGTCAGGCCCGGCTTCCTCCCTCCACTGTTCTGAGCAAAAAGCATCTGACTGTTGCCTTACTGGAACTGGCAGCTCCACGCTGTCTCAGAGTGAGTCAGGTCCTTTGATTATAATGACAGTTAAGAAGGGAAAGAGGCTGGCATTCATCTTGCCATGGGAGCCGAAGGAGGGAGAGAAGGGATCCTGTCGGTATCTTCACAGCTGCGATAAAGTAAAGAAACAAACAGATATGTACAAGAACGATTCTAGGTAGCCAGACATTTTGCACCCTGAAGCTTTGATGAGTCAGATAATAAAACCTGGTTTTCTTTTTTTTTTTTTTTTTTTTTTTAATTTTTTCTGAGATGGAGTCTCACTCTGTTGCCCAGGCTGGAGTGCACTGGTGCGATGTCAGCTCACTGTAACCTCTGCTTTCTGGGTTCCAGTGATTCTCCTGCCTCAGCCTCCTGAGTAGCTAGGACTACAGGTGTGTGCCACCACGCCCAGCTAATTTTTGTATTTTTAATAGAGACAGGGTCTCACCACGTTGGCCAGGCTGGTCTCGAACTCCTGACCCCAGGTAATCTGCCTGCCTCGGCCTCTCAAAGTGCTAGAATTACAGACGTGAGCCACCGTGCCCAGCCTAACTGGATTTTCTTGAACTGTGTGATGTTTGGGAGGATCTTAGTTTGAAATAAAGTAGAATAGCTGGTCTATTATACTGTGTGAACGGCGCAAGATTTCCTTGGGCTACAGTTACTTAAATTTTACTGTAACAGGTTTCACTTGGCAACATATTCAGATGGACTGATGCCGCTTTGTTGAACTGTAGGTTCCTGGGTCCCACCCCTGACCTACTGAATCACAGTCTGTGAGGAGCAGAACCCCAGCATGAGTGTTTTTTTTTTAAAGTCTCCTGGTGATTCTGATATGCACAAGGGTTCAAAATCAGTTTTTCAGGGCATGAGACTTCTGAGACCTTCGTTTATAAGTAGATAGAATGAGTCTATCACTTCTAGTGAAAAAGGAGCCGCTTCTGAAAGTGAAGGAACAAAAATTTACTAACAACCAGTTTGCTGTATTATATTGGTGAATATAAAAAGACATTTTCAAAAATAAAATTATGGGCCAGGTGCGGTGGCTCACGCCTGTCATCCCAGCATGACTTTGGGAGGCCAAGCAGGCAGATCACCTGAGGTCAGGAGTTTGAGACCAGCCTGGCCAACATGGTGAAACCCCGTCTCTACTAAAAATACAAAATGTAGCCGGGCATGGTGATGCACGCCTGTAATCCCAGCTACTCCAGAGGCTGAGGCAGGAAAATTGCTTGAACCTGTGGGGTGGAGGTTGCAGTGAGCCCAGATCGTGTCATTGCACTTCAGCCTGGGCGAAAAGAGCAACACTCCGTCTCTAAAATAAAATAAAATAAAATTCTGATAATATAATGTTAAAAGTGAATAATCCAGAACAGGTGGTAGCCTAGACAGGTTGCCTCGTCAACAGATGCAAGCTGGGAGTATATGGAGCAAACTGAGATGGATGGCTACCCAAATTGTAAAGAAGCAAGAAATCTATAAAATTTAAATGTTTCCCCTGGACTCTGTTCAGTGATTCCAAAGATGTTCACTGGATTTGCCTAACAACCATATTTACATTGCAATGTTTATTAGATAAAGCTTTGCGGAAGTCTTACTATTGACAATAATTTAAGCTTGGCAGGTTTTGACTGTCTTCCTTTCAGCAAGACCTCTTTTAGGCTTCTGTAGCTATAGTGTTACACTCAGAAATGACAGTTCTTGGCTCACAGCTCTAAACATCTGGTGAGAATGGTCTTCTCTGAAATAATTCTATTTGTAATCATCTTGCTGGAGGCGTGATTGAGGGGGAGATAGGGTTTGGAGACTGAAGAGGGTGGAATAGGGTACTTTGGCACAAAGTTTCCTTGACTGTTAGGAGCCACTGGCTAAGAGGTGGAGATGGTGAAAATACCTCCCTATCACTCTTCACTTCAGATGGAAATTACCACGGGAAATATTAAAGGCAACAGGGATCGTAGATTTCTTTTCAACCAGAAAAATAGCTGCAAACAGATAATTGATACATTGTTATTCTTGAACTTGTCTTTGGTGCCAACCATGCGTGGCACAAAATCACTAGGATCCATCCCTGCCCAAAGGAATTAATATATCTGTCCTCAGTGCAGAAATCCATCTACCTCTAATTTATTTACTTATTTTTATTCTTATTTCTTTTTGAGACGGGGTTTCGCTCTATCGCCCGGGCTGGAGTGCAGTGGTGCGATCTTGGCTCACTACAACCTCCACCTCCCAGATTCAAGCGATTCTCATACCTCAGCCTCCCTAGTAGCTGGGACTACAGGCACGCACAACCATGCCCAGCTGATTTTTTGTATTTTTAGTAGACATGGGGTTTCACCACGTTGGCCAGGCTGGTCTCAAACTCCTGACCTCAAGTGATCCGCCTGCCTCGGCGTCCCAAAGTGCAGGTGTGATCACCACACCCGGCCTACCTCTAATTTATTAACTGCAAGACTTCAGTATAAAACAAGATATTTTTCCCTTAGGAATGGGGCCACTCCTGCTCAGCTTCCCCCATCATTGTGCTACTGACAGAGGGCTTTGAGTTAATTCCCACACTCCTGTTGAGCCCAGGAGGAAGTGCTGATGACTGCTGGCCAGAGCAGTTAACACCTTCCTTATCTTCCTCTGCAGTTCTTATTCAATCTTAAATACATCATCGTCCAACTCTCTCACATTTGGGGATGGAGTATTGGAGAGGCGGCCGTATGAGGACCAGGGGCTCGGGGAGACGACTCCTCTTACTATCATCTGCCAGCCCATGCAGGTAAGGCTGATTGTTAGGGTCACACCCCCAACTCTAACCAGGATTCACTGAGAACCTATTTATTAAGTATGAGGCATTGCCCTTGCTGTCTCCAAAGCTTCCGTGATCTCTTGGGAAGAAAGTACACCGAATTATAAAAGATATACAAGAATTCAAGGCTAGGAAGAATCAGATGAGCAGTACTGACAGTTACTTCCAGCATTTGAACCTAGGCTCATAAGGAAGGTTGTTCCACAGACATAGGAGGAGATTTTATCTCTAAAGTAGGAATAATGCCCATAGTTGTATCTGTTTTGTAGGTTGTTACAAAGATTAAAGAAAATAATAAAATAAGGCTCTTAGCACAATAACTGGCATATAATGAGTGCTCAATATGTGTTAACTTTTTCAAGAAAGGTTGGAGATGGAAGGAGGCAGGGAGTCGTTGTTGAACAGTACAAATAGAGGCAAGCTGAAAGTTCAAGCATGTTGAGGATCAGGAGAGTAACCATTGTGGCTAGAGCCCAGGATTTAAATTAAGGAACAACAGGAAAAGAGATGGGAAGGGTCATGCCACCATTCCACATATTAACCATGTCAGGGCAACTAGAAGCAAATGTGAAGTGCTGGCCAGCACTGAGGAAACTGGAAAAGCTGACTGTATCAGAAAGACGGAATGTAGAAACATCTGTAAGATTCCATCCAGCAGTTATAGAAGCCAAAGTCATTTGGACAAGCCTTTGACTAGATTTGCCTATGTCATCACCCAGAGGTAGCAGTTGTCTCATTTTGGGGATCACCAACATATATATAGTCAGACAGCAGAGCCTACATAGTGATTAGAATAGGAAAACAGGGTCTCATTATTGGAGCAGACCATGAGGACCATGTGGTCTGTCCACACACTTTAGAGAAAAGGTAGACACATTTGTGATCACAGAAGTCCTCACTCCCTGAAGAAGTTGATGAATCGCCCCTTTTTGGGGGGAAGGTGTCCCACTAGATGGCTCTCTCTACATGAATGGCTAGTTTTACCTCTGAGCTGTAACTTAAAGTGGACATCATGTTTTAGTAATGGCCAAATGCTACTCCTACAAAGAGCAGACGTAGCAACATTAATGCCCTTTTCGTAACCCTTCCTATTTTATAAAGCACATGTAGTTTCTCTTATTTGAGCCTCAAAATAACTTATGAGGTCTGTAGGATGAGTCTTACTGTCCTCACCAAGTCATACCCCGGCGGAACTTTGGTAGTAGAGCTCAGCTCACCTGGCACCTGGCTCCAAGACATGTCCACTTTGCCATGTGTGTCTTCACTAATAGCCTTTCTTTCTCTGCAGCCGCTGAGGGTCAACAGCCAGCCCGGCCCCCAGAAGCGATGCCTTTTTGTGTGTCGGCATGGTGAGAGGATGGATGTTGTGTTTGGGAAGTACTGGCTGTCCCAGTGCTTCGATGCCAAAGGTGAGTTGCTGGTGGGCCTGCTCAGTACTGCCATACCCATAGTGGCCTCTAGGGGGCACAGTCAAGCTACAGTTATCTAGATGCAGTGATTTATAGTTTTGTGTACTATAGAAAATGTCTGTCATGCTTAAGCCCCTCCTGATTGTCTTGAGCTTTAGGGAAGAAGTAAGTGTTCTTGTCACCATTCTATAAACTGGGATACCAGGGACCAAAGAAGACAGCTGTCTTGCCCAAGGTCATATGGCAAAGTCAGTAGCAGAAACGTGCCCTGATCCTATGGCCAGAGTTCCTGCCATTAAATCTCACTGGCTCGCTCGGTTCCCTTTTCACTTGAGTGGCATTTGAAGATACGGAGGCTTGCTTAACCAGGGAATCTCACCTGCTTTAGAGTGCCTGGTTATTACCTTCACTGAGAAACTACCTCATGTCACTTTTGTCAGTAGAATAGAAGAGTGGATTCCAAGTCACTTTATGAAACAAAATGTCGCCCTTGATATTTTCCATCAGCTCCAGAGAGCTCAATGTGATCTCTTTGGCCAAGAAGGAGTGGGGGTGGAGAGTGTCAGGATCAGTAAGGGAGTCCTAAGTAAACAAGAAATGTATGTATCCTCTGTCTAACCTTTTTATTTTTCAGGCCGCTACATACGCACCAACCTGAACATGCCTCATAGTTTACCTCAGCGGAGTGGTGGTTTCCGAGATTACGAGAAAGATGCTCCCATCACTGTGTTTGGATGCATGCAAGCGAGACTAGTGGGTAAGTATCCTAGAGTGACTGCACTCCAGGCATTTCTTGCCTCCTCCTTCAAAACACTGGTACCATGGATATGGTACCCCACTTCCTGGGGGTTTCTATAACTTTCCTACAAGTAATATATTTCCTCAATTCAAAAGGAATTTACTACACAACCATTAAGTTTAGGACACTGTGCTCAGCCCTGGGTTGGTTGAACAAAGTGAATGAGGTGTGGTCCTTATTGAGGAGCACGTGATCCAGTAATGGCTTGGGTTACTGTGCTCACTGTTGGATGTAGCAGACAGGTCAGCCTCTAGTTCAAGACAGCAGCATCTGCCAGCATGGCTGTGGTAGAGGACAAGAGTGAAGAAGACAGACCCTGGACTTGCTGAATTTATAAACGCCAACTGATCCTTTGAAGATGCCTAGCTCTTTGCAAGCCCATTCCATTACTGCCACAGGGAGATAGTACTTTCTGTTCAGTCACTTAGCAGATATTTAGTGCTCACTTACTTTGTGCAAGGCATTGGACTAGGGGAACCCAAGTGTGAGTCAGGGAAACAAACTTATGTGTGGATAATTATCATACAATATGATATACATAGAGCTAAGCACGGTCACAGAATATTATGGGAACACAAAAAGACATCTAAGAGTGAAGAGGTGAGCTGGGAGCTGAAGTAGAAGTTAGCTGGGCAAAGAAGGAGTAGGAGTGAGGAAATGGCATTCTCAGTGGGAGGGACCACATAAAGAGTCTTAGGCTTGAGAAACAGCCTCAGGAATGCAGGGGAAATAAAGTGTCTTGTGTCTAGAGTATAAATTGTGACGCAAGGCAGAGATGAGGCTGGCAAGGTGGATAAAGGCAAGTTCGTGAAAGACCTTGGCCACCAAATTAAGGTGTTTGGATTTAATCCAGTAGACAAAATAACTAGATTCCAGGCCAGGCATGATGGCTTTCACCTATAATC
The DNA here is from genome assembly GCF_028885655.2 of Pongo abelii. NCBI lineage: Eukaryota > Metazoa > Chordata > Mammalia > Primates > Hominidae > Pongo > Pongo abelii. Next base: position 126,006,405 of record NC_071994.2, read on the forward strand.
TAGCACTTTGAGAGGCTGAGGCAGGAGGATTGCTTGAGACCTGGAGTTCGAGGCTGCACTGAGGTATGATCACACCCCTGCACTCCAGCCTGAGTGACAGAGCAAAACCCTATCTCTAAAATGCAAATTAAGAATAATAATAAATTTTTTAAAGAAGTGGATTTTGTGAGGATAGCATCAAAGTATGAGGTGTTGGGATTTATCTCTGGTATCTAAAAATATGACACGCTGAGATTTTGGTTAGCACAGAATAAAATTAAAACAAGACCTAATATTCATAAAATAAATCCTCTTTCACAAACTTGAAGTCAAAGTATTGTCCTGTTTCTAAATATCTCCTAGCTAAAGGCTTTACCACTTGTTAGCACCAGAGGGAAGGGAAAGAAAAGATAAGAAGGGGGCCGGGCATGGTGGCTCACGCCTGTAATCCCAGCACTTTGGGAGGCCGAGGTAGGCGGATCACAAGGTCAAGAGATCGAGACCATTCTGGCCAACATGTTGAAACCCCATCTCTACTAAAAGTACAAAAATTAGCTTAGCTGGGCGTGGTGGTGCGCGCCTGTACTCCCAGCTACTCGGGAGGCTGAGGCAGGAGAATGGCTTGAACCCGGGAGGCAGAGGTTGCAGTGAGCCAAGATTGCGCCACTGCACTCCAGCCTGGTGACAGAGCGAGACTCCATCTCAAAAAAAAAAAAAAAAAAAAAAAAAAAGAGAAAAGACAAGAAGGGCTCTTTCGCTTGCTCTCATAGGAACACCGATGAGGGGTTTTGTTAGAAACTAACAAAGGCTGAAACTACTGGCTCTATGTGAGTCCCAGTTAGGAAAGAGGGGTTTACAGGAGCTTACTGCTTGGCCCCCTCTCACACTGCAGGTCAAGGTGAGACTGAGTAAATCCATCAGACTGATTCTTTTGTGGTTTTCTTTGCAGGTGAAGCCTTATTAGAGAGCAATACCATTATCGATCATGTCTATTGCTCCCCGTCCCTTCGCTGCGTTCAGACTGCACACAATATCTTGAAAGGTAAGACTTGCAGGTTGACAAAAACAAGTAGTCCATCCCTCTGTTTCTAGGCAGCCCCACACATAAATTATCTTAGAGTCCTGGGACATTTGCCAGTTGAAAGCTTTGAATCTGGAATGAAGCGAGGATTCTTTCAGAAAGCGATCTTTGCATAAGTCACAAAAACATACTCTGGGCCGGGCGCAGTGGCTCACGCCTGTAATCCCAGCACTTTGGGAGGCTGAGGCAGGCAGATCACCTGAGGTCAGGAGTTCGAGACCAGCCTCAACATGGAGAAACCCCGTCTCTAGTAAAAATACAAAATTAGCCAAGCGTAGTGGTGCATGCCTGTAATCTCAGCTGCTTGGGAGGCTGAGGCAGGAGAATTGCTTTAACCCGGGAGGCAGAGGTTATGGTGAGCTGAGATCGCACCATTGCACTCCAGCCTGGGCAACAAGAGTGAAACTCCGTCTCAAAAAAAAAAAAAATACTCTGGCAGCCTAAGCAAAATAAAAGGAAGTATACTAATGTTTTCCTTGAGAATTTAAAGTGCTCTTGGATGAATCCTAGGCTTGCAAAATGTTTAGAACTTACAGAGTGTGATCCTTTCTTTACACTTAATAGTCAAATAACTTTCCTGTTTTGATCTGTTGTTTGCCTCCTGTTTACAGCAGCAAGGGTGCTCTTAGGAGCCTCAAATCTTAATCATCATTTTTGTCTTTACTTAATTAGAAAGACTTTAAAAGCACCATTGCTACCAAGATACTCAACTTTCACCCTAAAATCTGTGGAAGCGTGAGTTACAGGTATCTCCATTCTCATTTCATGGGAAGGAAAACTAAAAGGAACAGGATTAGACTGTTTACTTTTACCAAAGAAATTAATGAGCCAGAAATAAACAAGCCAACAAAGAATTTGACACTACTTCTGAGTCTTCTATCCTTTAACCTTAAGTAAACCTCTTCACTACCAGAAGGCATTTATGTATTAAATTTGCACAGAACAACTGGACTACATGCAATACGAAGATAATTAAGCAGGGACTATTTCTAGGAAGCCAGTTACACTATAGTAAAACAGAGGACTTCTGCACTGCTACTAGTACATGTTCAGCATTAGATTTTCTGATAGAGAAAATGAATAATTTACATGATATTCAAATACGATGTTGGATACTCAGAGACTATCTGAAGTTTCTTGGTAAGACCATCGTGGAATTTGCTTTAGAAAGAGGAATTATGGGGGCTAGGCGCAGTGGCTCACGCCTGTAGTCCCAGCACTTTGGGAGTCCGAGGCGGGCGGTTCACGAGGTCAGGAGATTAAGACCATCCTGGCTCACACGGTGAAACCCCATCTCTACTAAAGATACAAAAAAAACAAAAAGAGCTGGGCATGGTGGCAGGTGCCTGTAATCCTAGCTACTCAGTAGGCTGAGGCAGGAGAATTGCTTGAACCCCGGAGGCAGAGGTTGCAGTGAGCTGAGATCGCATCACTGCACGCCAGCCTGGGTGACAGAGCGAGACTCTGTATCAAAAAAAAAAAAAAAGAAAGGAAGAAAGAGGAATTATAGTAGTCACAGAATTGAATAAGTTTTCTTCTTTTGAGATAGAATCTCGTTCTGTCACCAAGGCTGGAGTGCAGCGGCACAATCTTGGCTCACTACAACTTTCGCCTCCTGGGTTCAAGTGATTCTCCTGCCTCAGCCTCCCGAGTGCTGGGACCACAAGTGCACGCCACCACACCCTGCTAATTTTTGTATTTTTGGTAGAGATGGGGTTTTACCCTGTTGGCCAGGCTGGTCTCAACTCGTGGACTCAAGTAATCTGCCCTCCTCGGCCTCCCAAAGTGTTGGGATTACAGGCGTGAGCTACCGCACCCAGCCTTGAATAAATTATATGGATAATGACTTGTGGCTTTTTTCCTTAAGTCAGATATGACTTAAAGCCAGCATATATCCTGGGGGTATGGCAGGAGTATTAAACTCATGTGTTAGTTATGCACAAAAATTAAAAACCTTGTCCAGATCCACATGCTTCCACTTCGGTTTAGCTATATATAGCAGCCAGTAGGAAAAAGAATAGCTGATTTATCAGAATTTTTATAACAATTTGGCCTGAGAATATACAGGCACCTCCTTCATCATCACTGTATTTTACCCCTAAGGTTTACAACAAGAAAATCACTTGAAGATCCGTGTAGAGCCCGGCTTATTTGAGTGGACAAAATGGGTTGCTGGGAGCACATTACCTGCATGGATACCTCCATCAGAGTTAGCTGCAGCCAACCTGAGTGTTGATACAACCTACAGGTAAGCCTCGGAAACTGCTGCTTACTGAGGCCAGTGTGGAAGTGCTTTCTGCACTAGCACTAGGCCAGGTTCATGAAGGAGCCAGGGCCGGACATCACCTACAGGCAGTTGTCCATAGTGGTGGAAAACGAGCTACGATTTTAGAAATCAAAACTGGAGAAAAGCCAGCATTTTTTTCATATTTGGCATTAGTGTGGATTAGATTCTCCAGCCTCACCCCCGTGTTGGATTTTTCTGACTTTATTATTACCTATTTCAGTGTAATAAACCCATTTTGCCTTCCAGCAATAAGCACGAGCTAATGATGATGCAGTTGAGAAGATTGGAGCAATAAGGGAGATGATGATGTCTTGTCTTACAGTTTCTACGTTTAATTTTTCAAAGCATTTTTAAATCTCTGTATTATCTTTGTTTATTATTGCTATATCCCCAGAATGTAGGTAAACCATTTTTATATATGAGAGAGTTCAGATAACTTGCCTAAAGGTATTTACACATTTAGTGACCACACATAACAATAATAATAATAAACTTTATTCATCATTTTCCACATATCCAGCACCATGCAATCTGCTGTACAGTCATCTCATTCCTGTTTCTTTCCTTTTTCCATTAGACCCGACTGTGCTGGGATTTTAAAAAGTGTTTGTAGATTGCTTACAGGTGAATAATCCGCATGCACACAATAAAGAATTAATAACAGGGCCGGGCGCGGTGGCTCATGCCTATAATCCCAGCACTCTGGGAGGCCGAGGCAGGCGGATTGTGAGGTCAGGAGATCAAGACCAGCCTCGCCAACATGGTGAAACCCTGTCTCTACTAAAAATACAAAAATTAGCTGGGCATGGTGGCGCACGCCTATAGTCCCAGCTACTCAGGAGGCTGAGGCAGGAGAATCGCTTGCATCCAGGAGGTGGAGGTTGCAGTGAGCCGAGATCACGCCACTGCACTCCAGCCTGGTGACAGAGTGAGACTCTGTCTCAAAAAAAAAAAAAAAAAAGAATTAATAATAATATAGTTACCTTAACTATCAAAAGTCTACTCAGGTATTCGTAAAAATCTCTTTGAGAAGGAACAGATAATCACAACCATTATAATGGGGAATTAAGTTCATATTTCTTAAGGCAGAGTTTGTAACAAGTCTTCAATATAAGCAGAACTTTCTTATGTGATATCTGTTGACCTTTCATTTCAAATACTGACCCAAACCACAAATAAAGCAATGTGCATTTCTGGCTAAAGTAATAGAGAATATTTTCTTTTTCCATACTCATTTTTTCTGCTCAGCAAATAAGACCTCAGATAACCCCATTAACTAGTTATGTGCTGTTGCTGCTTGTCTTAAAGGAATTAGCATTCCTCAAAAATAAAATTAGATCAATCAACAGGATCCCCCATGAATACACTTCACATTTTGTCCTATCCCCTCTCTGGCCACTGTTTTTCTGTTCTTTGCAGGGAATTAGCAATAAATTGTTGTCCCCATGCAACAGCCAGCATCCCTTTGGCCTGGAAAGAGGGGGAGTTCCCACCAACATTAGTTAAGTGACTTTCATCATTTACCACCAGCCCCACCCAGACCAATTTGGGTCAACTATGTCTTTTATATTTCCTCTAGATGTGTTTTGCCATTGCCTCCCAAGCTGCCTTACAAAGGTCTCCAGAATCGTCCTACCTGAGCCTGTCAATGTACACTCAGATACACACCCCACCAGCAGTGTGAGCAGAAAGATGAATGCCAGGAGCTTGGGGATCAGGACACAGTCCTTATTCCAGATTGCCTTTTCCTCCCCAGCAAATCAGAATTCAATTCAACCATTTTCTGTTTGGCAAGGGAATTTGGGTAGGAGATGAAGCCTCTAATTTGAAAAATCAGTTGAGAAAGCCAAAGTTGAAGCATGTGAAAGGTTCAGCCCCGGAGTTTAATTCCCTATGAAATTAATGATGCCAAATGGACAATCCTTTGGAAGCAAGGAAGTGGTGCCCAGATGATTGAAGACACATGGTGACAGGCAGAAGGGCAAGCCCTGAGAGCCGGGGTAGTGTGAGTCAGGCAGGCTCTGCTAAAAGAGCCCTCTCACCTTGCAACAGGGGTAGGAAGAGAACAGGAGGGAGGTGGGACTGAAAGCTGAGTTAGGGAAGCTAACCAAGCTGGTGACTAATATTGAAGCATCATCCACAGGCAGCAAGACCAGCCCAGGGCCTGGGGGGTTGAAAACAACCCCAGCCTCAAGGAGCTGGGCCAGAGGAGCAAGGCAGAAAAAACAAAATCCACACCAGCTGGATGGGGCTTCAGAACAAAGCCCTGATTCAGAGGGCAGGGGACTGGGGGAGGGCATGGATCTGGAGTGTTAGAGGGGAAACAAATCAAACTTCGGTGTGAGGCTCAAAGCAGAGGCCTGTGCTTACAACCTGGACCACAGCAAGGTGGGGAGCAGAGAGTATATGGGGGAGGATACAGTTTCGGGGATGCCACCTGACTTCCAGAGCACCATATTCCAGGTTGAGTGGGTTGGGGGAAGGCCACCTGACTCTGAGGATAGTACAGGGCCTGCAGGTGTGGCTAGCGGCATGACGCGACCTGCTGACAGGGGTGAGGAAGCTTTGACTCAGGCCAAGCCCATCAGGGCTCCAGACACTGGAGTCATTCACAGGCTCCACTTTAAGGTGCTGGGAGAAGCCATAGGCAAGAACTGATCAGGACGAACCAGATCCCAGCATGTATCCCGCTCTTCACCTACAGAAATCTCACACGTTACGTGGTCTCACCCTTGAAATGACTGCCTGGGCCATACAAAGTGGCCTTTTGTCACTGTGGGAGGGGATGGGCCTGGGAGATGAGGTGACATAAATGGTGATGGAACTGGGTGAGAGGTGGGGATGGGGAGAGAAAAAGAGGAGAAAGAGCTTGCTCCACAACAGTGAGGTACAGCCCCAACAAGTGGTGATTCAGATCTCTACCTATCCCCCAGGGTGTTGGGAGACTCAGAAGGCTGTTTCCTAGGAGAAACAGGCATGCTGAGAGAATGCAGGATACGGGCAAGTTTCCTTCAAGTGGAACGGCATCCTTCCTCTCTGGACAGGCAGCCGGTGTGCACAGAACGCCAGGCTTAACAAGGGCACTGTCAGAAGCTCTGTGTGGAGGATAGGCTCACAGGCCAGACCCCAGACTCAGATTCAAATCCAGATTCTAAGAGTTGCTAATGGTGTTAGCATAGGCAAGTCAGCTGCAGCCTTTCTGAGCTTCTGTTTTGTCATCCATAAACAGCATTTATGAAAGCATTGCTGGGAGGATTAGACCGAAGGAATGCAAGCAGGACCCTTGTACAGAGCCTGACACATATGGGAACCTCAGTAAATATTTTCAGTGCTAATAGTAATGGTAATAGTATATTCTGATCAAGAGGCCATGTGAATTCATTTTGAGAACTTACCACACCTCCACTAGGCACTAAACACCCAGCAGTGAAAGACAAAATATGAAAATTGACAAAATAAGAAAATTGAAATGACATAGTTGTACCCCGAAAACAAGATAAACATCTTGTGGACCAGAAACAACATAGAAACTCTACATAGTTAAGCAGGGGTGGAGGCAGGCAGAGGCGGGCCCCAAGGGCATTGGCGACTGGGTTTGAAGACATGCAGGGGCACCAGGACAGGAAGCCTAGCTTTGATCATCCTCTTCCATGCTGTGTTAGTTTGTTTTCACGCTGCTGACAAAGACATACCTGGGACTGGGCAATTTACAAAAGAAAGAGGTTTAACTGGACTTATAGTTACATGTGACTGGAGAAGCCTCACAATCATGGCGGAAGGCAAGGAGAAGCAAGTCACGTCTTAACATGGATTGCAGCAGGCAAAGAGAGAGCTTGTGCAGGGAACTCCCCTTTTTAAAAGCATCGGATTGGCCAGGTGCAGTGGCTTACGCCTGTAATCCCAGCACTTTGGGAGGCCGAGGTGGGCGGATCATCTGAGGTTAGGAGTTCAAGACCAGCCTGGCCAACATGGTGAAACCCTGTCTCTACTAAAAAAAATACAAAATTAGCAGGGCGTGGTGGCGCATGCGTCTAATCCCAGCTACTTGGGAGGCTGAGGCAGGAAAATTGCTTGAACCCAGGAGGCAGAAGTTGCGGTGAGTCGAGATCAAGCCATTGCACTCCAGCCTGGGCAACAAGAGTGAAACTCCATCTCAAAAATAACAACAACAACAACAAAATAAATAAACAAAAATTAAAAACAATAAAACCATCAGATCTCATGAGACTTACTCACTATCACGAGAACAGCACAGGAAAGACCCGCCCCCATGATTCAATTATCTCCCACCAAGTCCCTGCCACAACATGTGGAAATTCAAGATGAGATTTGGGTGGGGGACACAGCCAGGCCCCCAGGCCGGTGGGGGACACACAGTATCACATGCCTTTGTAGATTGTATAGTAATTGTCATTTACATCAATAACCTCTTCACCCCATCCACAGGCAGAGAACTTCTCCAACACAGAAATTGAGTGATCTTCATCTTTATGCTCTGCACTTCTCCTTGTGCCAAGTGTATGGTCTGTGTTCAAAATAAGAGAGAATTAAGGGAAAAGACTGGTGAAATTTTATAAACTTGCAAAGAATCAGATGGACCTAATATCTGCTTTTAAAACCTATCCTTGCAGCTCTTGAAGAGAGGTCTGGGAAATCCCTGCTGATCTAAATAGGTTAAGGGTTCCATCTCTGCTTTGTTTTGTATTACTATGTGACTAGGACCATCAATCAATGGCTTATATGTTATCCCGTGAGTGAAACATGCACTGAATGTCTCATTTTTCACCTGGTCACTGTGATGCCATACACATAGCTGTTATTTCTGTACATTTCCACTCCATGTTCATATAGTGGAAATGCCCTTCCCTGTACCTTTCTCCTTTCTAGGGAAATGGATAAACACGCAGATCTATGGGATCTTTAGAAAGGCCTTGAAATAAAAGTTTAGAGCGATATCTTCCTTTGTCCCAGGATCAAAATGTTTTCATTTCCTTTGTTCATTTTTCTATTACAGACCTCACATTCCAGTCAGCAAATTAGTTGTTTCAGAATCCTATGATACTTATATCAGTAGAAGTTTCCAAGTAACAAAAGAAATAATAAGTGAATGTAAAAGTAAAGGTAAGTGGTATTATTCTGAACTCCATCTTTACATACGTGATTATTTCTCTATAATGGTTAATAGGCTATTTAAGATGTTTCAACTTGCTTTGGCTAACCAAAGAAATGTATTTCCAGATTTTCTTCCAGATACTTTTACATTAAATTTGTAATATTCTCTGAGTTCCTAAAATGGTAGATATTCCAGGGGTTTATACCAGACTTAGTTACTATTCTTAGTAACTTAAATTCTGCATTATAGCTCTTCTTCTTGCACCCTGTGAAAGAGATTCCCTCTTATAATTTCCAAAAGCTCTAGCATGCCACTGTTTTGCCTATAATTGATCCAGCAGCATGCACACCTACACACAGCACACCTACACAAACACACAGACCTTCCCTGCTATCACCAACCAAGAGCAGTGTTCTATAAGGCTCAAGTGTGTTTGCTATTGAATTTTCTAAATATTGAGCTCAAATATTTAATATGTAAGACTGTTCACTGTAAATTTTTTAGTGAAAAAGGCAGATTGCAAAAAAAGTATGGACATTCCCTTCATCTCTTTTTTTTTTAAGTTAAAATACTTATATTCAAACAGTAGACAGCCATGAGCAATAGTATTATGGATGATTCCCACTTTCCAGTTTTCATTGATTAGCCACTCACTACCATAAAGGTACACAACATGTTCTATCAACCAGAAAGTCTCAAGCGCTCACAGTTCTACAGTGGGAACATTTAAAACTATATTAGAAGGAGTAGCACAGAGAGACCTATGGACATACAACAGTTCTGTATCTTGATTGTCATGGTGTTACACAAAGCTACACATATGATAGAATTGCATGAACTGTATCGTCACATACACACAAACAACTTCTTGCACACCTGCTAAAATCTGAATACGCCGTGTGTATTGTACCAGTGTCCATGTCGTGGGTTTGATACTGTACCATAGTTATGTAAGATGGTACCATTGGAGGGGGATGGGATGAAGGGTTCATGGGACCTTGTTGGTATGTATGTATATGTATGTAACCCCCCCATAAATCCATAATTATTATTATTATTTTTGAGACAGGGTCTTGCTCCTGTCACTCAGGCTGGAGTGCAGTGATGCAATCATGGCGCACTATAGCCTCAATCTCCTGGGCTCAAGTGATCCTCCCACATCAGCCTCCCAAGTAGCTGGGACTACAGGCACAGGCCACCACACCCAGCTAACTTTTAAAAAATTTTCTATAGGGACAGGGTCTCACTATGTTGCTCAGGCTGGTCTCAAACTCCTGAGCTCAAGTGGTCCTCCCTCCTCATTCTGTCAAAAGTACTGGGATTACAGGGATGAGCCACCACACCCAGCCCCATAAATCTGTAACTATTTTAAGATAAAATGTTTTCTTAAAAAAAATTAAGCTGCCTTATCAATAACAAAGCACTTTCAAAATATTGCTTATGCAAATTGTCTTCTTGAGTGTGTTTGCTCCCCTGCAGAGCATTTAGTTAGCTTCCAGTATTTGCAAAGTTTCCGTGTCTTTATAGAGACAGTCTTCCCGTACCTTGCCATTTTCCCCCAGGAAATAACATCCTGATTGTGGCCCACGCATCTTCCCTTGAAGCGTGCACCTGCCAGCTTCAGGGCCTGTCACCTCAGAACTCCAAGGACTTCGTACAAATGGTCCGAAAGGTAATTCATTCTTGCACTTTGGGGTCTGTGATGGGTAGTAGTTTGAAGTCAGTACAGTGACTGGCTGATTACCAAATTCTTTGAAGCATGTGTTTATGCTGAGCTGGGAATATTCATTTATTGATTCTCTCAACCAAGATGTATTGAGTGATACTCTGTGCAGGGCACTTTATTAAGCCTTGTGTTAGAAAAACAATGTATTAGAGCTAGTTCTAGCTTCTAAGAGCTAAAATGTAGGAAACAGCTAGGAATTATAAGCAAATTGTCTGGATTTCTCTGAGGGACCTTCTCTGAATTTCCCTGAGGGATTGGGTTGGATCAATAGAGGTCAGTCCAAAAGACAGCATCTGAAAGCTTAACTCAAACACAGGTCCTTGAAGGTAGGCCGAGTCATGCAGCAGTTTCAAATGAGGAGGCTAAAAGGCAAAGCCAGAAACAAGACAGCAAGACAGAAAACCCATGAGGCTGACCCACACATCTGGAGTCTTCCTTTCTGTGCCTGTGGGAGAGGTTTTCTGGTCAGCTGCCTCCCACACACTTCCCTTCAGGCGAATTACGTATTTCCTTTCTCTGCCACCAGAGAACCTGGTTCAAACTCAATTGCAATTTTTTTTCACATTTTTGAAAAGTTTATTTATGCATCTGTCCTCATTTGTAAGTGCTGGAAGACAGAGAATTTTGTCTTGTTTGTAAATGCAGCTCTGGACACAGACAAAAATAAGTTTTAAAATTGCTGTGACAACTGAAGTGAAGGAGAGCACAGCTTCAGCTTTGAATGTTACAGAGACCCGTAAGGAGAAAAAAAAAACGGGTGAAATGAATTTTTTAAAATTGAAAAATCTTTTCCATTGGGTCCAAGTATAATTTCAGAAATGTTTGAGGTTTGAGCTGTCTTTTTCTTTTTTTTTTTTTTTTTTTTTTTTTAGACAGAGCCTTGCTCTGTCACCCAGGCTGGAGCGCAGTGGCACAATCTCGTCTCACTGTAACCTCTGCCTCCTGGATTCAAGCGATTCTCCTGATTCAGTCTCCCAAGTAGCTGGGATTACAGGCACATGCCACCACGCCCAGCTAATTTTTTGTATTTTTAGTATAGACGAGGTTTGTCATGTTGGCCAGGCTGGTCTCGAACTCTTGACCTCAAGTGATCCACCCACCTCAGCCTCCCAAATTACTGGGATTACAGGCGTGAACCACTGTGCCCGGCCTTGAGCTGCCTTTTTAACTTAACTTGCAGTTGGGAATTAACTCCTGGCATTGTAGCCTTATGTATTTTGGTCCTCTTTTTCTGTCACCCAATTAAGCAGCAATCTATGAACAATGACTTAATTACTTTAGGGGAGGTCACCATTTAGTGGATTCTTCTGATGAATCCTCTTGCAATGTAAATACTCTTCTCTCTAAGTTACCAGTTTTATCCATTTTATTTTATTTATCAATTTTTGAAGGGAATGCATTTCTACAAAGCCACTGTCCATTTCTGACTGCAATTCTCTAGGGCCACATGAATATCTTTGTATCTAGGTAAAAGTTAAAGCATTAAACCTATCTCCTAATATCCCCTTTCTTTACGACTCTTACTTCAGATCCCATATCTGGGATTTTGTTCCTGTGAAGAATTAGGAGAAACTGGAATATGGCAGCTGACAGATCCACCAATCCTTCCTCTTACCCATGGACCAACTGGGGGCTTCAACTGGAGAGAGACCTTGCTTCAAGAATAAACCACACCAGTGAACGAGAAGGAAAGGCCTTTTGGAGTGTGTCTTTTTGTGTGTTTAAAAACAGTGGGAAAATCCACACCACATTCTAAGTGGACAGCTCAGAATAATTTAGCATATTTCCTTTCACACTTAAAGTTCTTAAGATGAGACTGTATAAATGAGAGAAAGACTTGATTCAGAGGAAAAAAATGTGTTCTCTCTGGACTCTTGCCTAGCTCACAAGGCTTTGGAGAATTGTCTTCCTAAATCGGGGCACCTGCTACAGAAGAGAATGTTTCGTTCCCTCTGGGTATGCACAGCTAAGGGGCCTCATTCCTCCCAGAGGGAGCTGCTGGCCCGCTCTAAGGGGTGCAAGAGGAAGGAGTGTGCCCAGACCAGCTGGGGGAGCATTGAAAGGGCAGCTTGGGGATGGAATTTTTTTTTTTTAATCTCCATTTTCCAGTTAGGTAGAGCCAAGCTGAGGAATCCTTTTAAGATTATTAGAAAACATGCCCTGAAGAGAGTTGTTCTTAGGTTACACATGCAATCCTACCGTCACTAGCTCCCATACAGCAGTGTTGCTGGCTGAAGAAACCCGCTTAAGGATGCTAACATTTACTCTGGTACTGCCACATTTTCTCTAGAGCAGCTGGCCCTTCTTGCTACAGCCCTATCCCCCCCTTGCTTCTGTGAAATGGGGAGACAAAGCACTTCTGCTCTCCAAAGCACTTTTGGCTACTCAGGAGGAAAGATAAGATAAATGTTTGAAGTATTCAATCATAGGAACAAAGAACTTGCAAAATATGAAGTGACTTGGAATTAACCATGTTGTAGCCTAATGTGCTACTGCATTTCTAAATCATCAATATTTGCTTGTCTTTGCCCCTAGACTCTAGACTATGTTAACTAGTTAAGGATGTTACATTTTGAAAGGATGTATGTTAGATATATTATTTGCAGCAAGAAGTTCATTCTGTGCAATATGGACATGTTTGCAAACCATACCAAGGGTCAGGTTGTTGTACACTTACAGTACATGTCAACCATAATGGAACATCCACAGAAGCATCAATTATACCAGGGATGTATAGTAAGTCAGGGAACTAATATAAATGATGACAGTCATGGCTGCACTGCTACTTGTGCTGTCGTTTTGTTTGTTTTTCTATGATAATTTAAAATACATAGGTAGGGCTACTTGAGGAAACTTGGAGAGCCACGTTCTGTGGTTTCTCAGTATACTTACTTCCTGCATTTAGAGGGAGTTTATTTAAAAGAAAAATAAATGACAATCAAACCAAATCATCAGTTATCAATATCTGTTTAATTGTATGACTATCTGACTGTTGATGGCCACAGATGATGGTCTCCTATGGTATAGTTCACTCTGTAGAAGATGTATGCAAAGTGAAATGCCAGCCCTTTAAAGAGACATTAGTTAGTGTAAAATGAATCTTTATATGTTGCAGTAACATTGACTGTGTTTCAAAACTCAGATGCATAAAACGTAAGGTATATAAAAATAGATCTATGCTTGCATTTGAAACTACAACTTGATAACCCCTAGAAAGAAGAGGACATGAAAGGATGCTGGCTATATATGTTAATCAGCAAAAGGATTATAGTTATTTTGTTTTGTTTTTAGAGACAGGGTCTCACTATAATGCTTAGACTGGTCTTGAACTCCTGGGCTCAAGCGATCCTCCTGCCTCTGTCTCCCAAAGTGCTAGGATTACAGGTGTGAGCCACCACACCTGGCCCATAGTTGTATTTTTTTTAGGTCACTTAGAAAAATATGTCATGTATTTTACATTTTGAGAAACAAATCATGGTTTCTTCTAGCATTGCACAAATACTGACCCAGCTTCTGCGTATGGAAATAACCCTGTGGTGATATGTTAATATAAAATGCTGGGGGGAATATTCCCAATAAAGGTCTTAAAAGAAAAGTCACATTACAACTAATGTAATGGCTCTACCATTCATTCTTCTGCTATTTTTAATGAAGTGAATCCACTGTTCAATCACATCTATAATCTTTAACAGACTCACCACAAGTTTTCATGGGCATTGAGTGCTCAGAATAATGCTTGAACGCCTGACCTTGAAACTGTAGCACTGTGTTCTGGGCAGTATCTGTAATGTATGAAATAGAGTCTGGAATAGGTTATTCACTCCATCTCCTAGCTTATCTTAGTCGTATGATGAACTGATAAATCTGTCTGACTGGGCTACAATCCATTGTTCTTAGTTCAATATGGACACTGCCTTAGGCAATGGTCTATATAAGCAAAAGGAGATAGAGATCTGAAATAATTTTCCGAATAATTCAGGTGGAAAACAAGAAAGAGTGTATTTGTCTGCTTTCATTTCAATTTCATTATTTCAAATTGCTTGTCAAAATGGCCCAAAAGATCTGAATTCACATTAAATTCCCCTTGCACACTTACCTATTTAAAAAACTAAACTTGCACTGCAACTGAGAAATTACTTGGAAATCATGTGGAATCTATGTATAATAAAAGAAACAGACAACTATATTACTCAATTTCATATACATCCAAAAAGTATAGGCTAATATGATATATAACCTGAAGTTGCAGCTGGTTCTTTTTGATCTGAAGCTGATGCTTATTAGAACAATGATGTATGGGGAGAGGAGAAGGAAGGAAGGGAAGGAAGGAATTGACAGATAAGAAGCAAATGGTTTCTTGTACAGAGGAATTTTGTTTTAATGTAGAAAGTTATTTGAAATAAACTAGGTGAAATGAAATTAACTAAAGGTTTTAATCTGGGATTGAAAGCCTGAAACCATTTCCTGCTTCTACAAGTGTGCCACATCAATCCGGTAATGCCCCAGTGTTATTCACAGATAGAACTTTGTTTCCTGTGATTTTAAAATACCGCATCTGTTCCTCCATGGACCAGAGTAATTGGCACATTTTAATGCATAAGCTGGGGGTTTCATTTTCCCAGGCTCTCCTCACCAACACTGCATTGGTAGCTAGGAGCTTATTGCTTCACCCCAGTATGGAGTTCAGATTACAGTGTTTTCCATTACATTTAGATTCATAGAATCTGAATGGCTGATTAAATGGCCATCTGATGGCTGAAAGAGGGGGGTATTTTTCACTCTGTAGTGAAAGGCTTGGAGGAGTTTCTACTTTTTATTTTAATTATACTTTAACCAAAGAATTATTTTAAAGTAACCTTATATTTAAAAGATGATTTTGCAAAAAATAAAAAATAAAAAATATGCCTTCTGGAGTGATGTCTGTTTGGTAAATCATTGTTGATAATTTCCTTGTTAGTGGTATTTGGAATGCATATAGATTGTCTTGTCATTGTGCTTAACATTACCATAAGTGTATCTTTTCCACTCAACTAGCTGTATTCGTATTAAAATGAAGTCTCTTATTTCAATTACCTAGTGTTGTTGGGAACTAATTGAACAGCTACAGTAAGAGAAGTTCCTATCTCATTGCCTTTGTGGAAAGGCTTCCCTGTGTGGTAAAAGGAAGGCATTCCTCCGTAACCTAGGCACTCTGCAAGTCCAGTGTTTAATTTCAAAGCAGTGATGAATTGCTCTTTTGAAATTACTCTAAGTAATCCATGTGTTAGAATACAGATGAACCTCCGTTTGATTTCACAGGCTTCAGCACAGGCAACTGTTACTGAGTCTGCATGAACTTAGATAATGAGGTGCAGGGTTATTTGCATTTAAATTGTAATCCAGCACACGTGTGAGAAAGAAGAGGCGCTAGTCTAAAAGGCTGCATTGCGGGGAGAGATGAGACAGGCGGAGGAGGGTGGGGTAAAGAGCGATTTAACATCTATTCAGGTTAATGTTCACTTTACAAAGGTGATGGGGGATATTTTGTTAGGTGATAGCAGATGCTTTTCATTTTTAAACATAGCATTAAAATTGGATTTGCTTCTCTTTAATACTTCAACTTATTGAATTTTCCTCGGAAAGTGACTAGCTATAATGAAAATTCAAGGGAAAAGGGAAAAAGATTGTAAATGCAGATGAAATAACTTCATTTTTAAGTACAAATAATAGTAGGATTGGTGTATGTAGGTTTAAAATTATAGTGATGACTAGTCGAACTTAATATACAATCAGTTCTTACAAATACTTTACACTTTGCTGCCATTACACAACAAATTGGAATTTTGCAGCTGTTCAACTATCATGGACTCTGTACAGGATAGATGTGTATAATGGGAAATATGTACTGCTTCTTTCTTTGATTGCCACTCAAGATGGAAACACCATGCCAAGACATTTTGGTTATACACAGATCATTCTAAACCTGTTGTTTTGGAGAGGTGTATTGGTTTCTTTCTCATTTATAAGGCTATTGTATTTTTTTTTCTATGTGATTCAGGTGTATTTATTTGAAGAATATTTGTAATTATAGGAAAACCACACCTACCTGTATTGCCAAATTCTTTGTAAACTCTCCGTGGCGTTTGTGCTTTCCTGGCTGAGAGCTCTCCCGTGTTGATACAGCTATGGCACCATTGTAATTACAGATGCACCTTTCAGGAGCATCTCCATTAAATGGTTCATAGATGATTTAATAAAAACAAACTTCTTAGTTGATCCAGAGCAATGTCATTTAAAATTCTGAGTGGTCTCTTCCTATCATGTTTTCAGATGTTACTTTGTTCATTATTATTTCATAAATGTGCATTCAGAGTGTGATTCTGTTTCAAAAGGCCAGAGGGCACTTTCTGCTGATGGAAGGGGAGGATGCTCCAGCAGCACTGTGTGTCTCTGGACCCTTCTGACCAGGCATCAAGCCTCCATGCCATTCAGACTGGGTAGCTGAACACCCACTCTGTGTGAAAATAGCAAGCTTCAAAATGCTTCCCCTGCCCTATGTGCAAACTAGGAGACAAAAAATATCTTTCCTTCTACCTATCCTAGGTTCATGGCTGAGGCCCCTATAACAAAAGATAGATTAACAAAAGAAAAAGCATACAAGTTTTTCATGTCTTGGGGCCAAGGGAAAGCTTCCCCTCTGCCCTCTAAAGCTTCACTGAAAATGACCGACAAGAGGCAGATTAATAGAAAAAGCATATATATTTATTAACTACGTGAGCATGTAGAGTATCACAGAGTGAGTGCCCAATCTCCCAACAGGGTACAGATGCTTATGTACCCTACATCTTAGGGGAAAGAGAATGGGGAAGTGTGGATGATTTTAGGCAGATAGTAAATGATTTTTAAAGAAATTCAATGGACTTGAAGAGCATACAATGGTCTGGGACAAAGTCGGTTGGGCCTACAGAGTGGACAGTCATTTCGGACAAAAGTCTGTCCAGGTTTGTTGTCAGACTTTAGTCTTCCTTCCTGTGATGTGAGTTCAGTCAATGAAAACTCTGAGAAGGGACCAGAAATAATTGTTTCCTTCTTTGGTAGGTATGAGAATAACCTCATCCTGTGTTTTGGGACAGGTAGAGGACTGAGAGACAGGGGATAGAGGAAGGAAAAGCAATTGTTCTCCTTAGTGGGTCTCTCCAGTCTTTATGTAGATAGGGGAAAGGTTTCTTTTAGCATCTGTTGATCTCTAAGGGCCTTTAATTCAAAATATTCAGCTGGGTGTGGTGGCTTACACCTGTAATCCCAGCACTCTTGGAGATCAGAGCCGGAGAATTGCTTGAGCCCAGGAGTTCGAGGCCAGCCTAGGCAACATAGCAAGACCCTGTCACTACAAAAAAATACAAAAATTAGCCAGGTGTGGTGGTGTGCACTTGTGGTCCCAGCTAATCAGGAGGCTGAGGTGGGAGGATTGCTTGAGCCCAGAATGTCTAGGTGACAGTGAGCCATGATTGTGCCACTGTACTCCAGCCTGGGCAACAAAGCGGGACTCAAACAAATAAACAAAAACCCAAAATACTCATTATACCAGGGAGCCATATTTGGGGGTGAAGTTCCCTGTTTTCCTTCACATGACACAAAAGCCTTCATAAGGAAATGAAGATTTGAAGAAAACTAGTTAAACCTGAATATTTCAAGGCAAAATTTGATGAAGAGTAGATAGTCATGGAGAAACATGATAGAGCTAAGAGTACGATCTAATGGTAATAAACTGGGAGGACTTAATGAGGCCTGTGTGTTCAGATTCCCCTGGGTGTCCCTGTCTCTTCAGAGATGAGGGGGCTCATTTTCTCCCGCTCTAGGGAAGGCACCTTTCACATGAAGTTCTCATGACCTGCTTCAGGAAAGGTTAGAGTCCTTCCTAGGTTTTATCACCTGATTCAGGGCAGAAGGGTGGGGTGGGGGGGAATGGTCAAAGTGACCTTCCTGCTCCTGTTTTTTTCTCATATTCCTTTATCTTAAACTATTCAATATGCTGAGATGCAATATTTTCGGGTATTGTGCCCTGAACTCCATGTCACCTTCATAGTTTACTACTACCCACCATCCACCTCAAGGAGTTGCACCAAGAATGATCCAGAGAGTGAGAATTTGGGTGAGAGAGAGGGCACATTCAGCTCAAACTAGGATCTGCACTTCTAAAAGCCATAGACCATTTTTTTTTGTTGTTGTTGTTTTTGTTTTTTTGTTTTTGTTTTTAAGATGGAATTTCACTCTTGTTGCCCAGGCTGGAGTGCAATGTCGCGATCTCGGCTCACTGCAACCTCTGCCTCCTGGGTTCAAGCGATTCTCCTGCCTCAGCCTCCCAAGTAGCTGGGATTACAGGCACCTGCCACCACTCCCAGCTAATTTTTTTTGTATTTTTAGTAGAGACGGAGTTTCACTATGTTGGCCAGGCTGGTCTCGAACTCCTGACCTCAGGCGATCCACCCGCTTTGGCCTCCCAAAGTGCTGGGATGACAGGCGTGAGCCACCGCACCCGGCTGACTCTATTTTTTTGAAGTAATTATATGTTAGGCTAATAAGATCTTAAAATAAGCCTTGAATGCAAATTTGTACCGAGGACATGAATACAGATTTTCATTAACCCAACTGTCTACTACCTTGGCAGGGTTTACTTCCTGAGGAAACATAACAGCTAATGTTCATATCTGACAAAAGACCAGGCTATATTTAGCCTTCTGGCTGGTTCTCAGCCATTCTCTGCTTGACAGATTCCCAAACTCATTCTGCTCTTTTGTGATGTATGTAAAGGCTGCCTGCACATCCAGAGAAAACGAACAGTGTACTTGGGATTTGTTTAAGCTTAAACCAGCAAAGTGTCTGTTTTTGGTTTTTTGTTTTGGGGGGTTTATTTGAAAGTTGTTTGAGGACCAAAAACAATCTTCTTCCTGAAGAAAGAAAATACTTCACTGTGCCAGAAATAAACATGTAAAGCCCAGATGGCTTGGTTCTGGCTATGTAAAGAGGTAGGGGCGTGAAGGGAATGTACCAAGGGAACGTACCAAGGGAACTGGGTGGAAGATCAAAAGTGGTAAAAGGAAGGAAAGTCAGAAATGGTAACTGGTAAAACAAGTTTTAGAGGAGCCAGTTTGGAAGTTTTCCAAAAAGGCCAATGAAGTTCTAGTTAGCAAAAGAGAAAAAGAAAAAAAAAAAAAAAGGCCAGGCACAGTGGCTCATGACTGTAATGCCAACACTTTGCGGGGCCAAGGCAGGCAGATCAGCTGAGGTCAAGAGTTCGAGACCAGCCTGGCCAATATGGCGAAACCCTGTCTCTACTAAAAATACAAAAATTAGCCAGGTGTGGTGGTGCATGCCTGTAATCCCAGCTACTTGGGAGGCTTAGGCAGGAGAATTGTTTGGACCTGGGAGGCGGAGGTTACAATGAGCTGAGATGGAGCCACTGCTCTCCAGCCTGGGTGACAGACCAAGACTCTGCCTAAAAAAAACAAACAAACAAACAACAAAAAAAGTGAGGAGTGTGGGATAATTTGGCTAACTAAGAAGTTCTCGTGGGAGAAATAAGATCCCAACAAGAAGAGAAAAGCCTTAAAAATATATATAGTCTGAATATCACCTTTTAATTAAGCTGACTTCTGAGAATAATGCTCTTTTAAAAAATCTTTTAAGTATATCATTAGCAGTTTTGGGCAAACAGCAAACGTTCTCATTTCCTGGCTTTTCTTTCCCTGAAGTTTGCATTTTAAGAGGGATGGTTTCTTAGGTAAGACAGGGGAAAGAATTGACAGGTACAGAGAAGTACTGTAAGTTTTTAGAGGTTCAGGGTAATTAATAATCAAATTTCTCCTTTTGAGTATAAAGTACCTTTTTATCTCAAATGAGAAGGCAGAAAGCAAAACAACAAAATAAAAAAAAAGTTTTTAACATGCTCTGAATATAAACCAAAATTTTAATCCAAAAGTATATTCAACAAGTGACTCAAGACTCAACTAATAAGCCCCTTTATGGCTTTAACCAAGGTGGCCTTTCCAAGATCCAGACCACTCTCACAGGACAGCCAAAGAAAGGAAAGCTTAGCTAGCCACAAATGGATGTAAACCCACATTTTAGTTCAGCCATATTCTTGAGGCTCTCAACTTTTTGTTTGGCTGCCTGCAGCAAAGAAAGGTGGGATAACCTACATGCCCCTGATAAATGGAGAATCAAAAAGAGAGACCAGTCAGTAAGACAAAACAGGAAAACAAAAGTTGTCCATAGCAGTAAAACCACCTTTGCAAAAATTATGACTGAGCAAATTATTACAGTGAAAGAGATCTGACCTAACCAATTTTGTCCGGCTTCTAACCTCCAAGCTGTCCTTTCTAGGTGTAGGCCAAACTAACTTGGGGGGAACTTAGTTTATAGTTTAACTTTGAAACAAAGACAACAACAGCCTTCTCCAAAAACAAACCCCGTTCTTGTCAGGGGACTATACTGCCTTTGTAGGACTAACAAATCAGCCACAGGATTAGAAATTATGGCTTAGAAGTCATTGCTGTAAAATCTGAGATCAGTGTTTGAGATATTTCGCAGACCCTGCATTGATGGATACACCAGCTGACGCCACCCAAATTGATAAACTGGGTCATCTGATTTTGTGTCATCCACCCAGGAACTGACAGCACAAGAGGACAGCTTCAAACCCCTGTGATTTCATCTTCGACCTGACCAATCAACACTCCCTGCTGGCTGTCTATACACCAAATTATCCTTTAAAACTCCAATTCCAAAATTTTGGGGGAGACTGATTTTAGTAATAACTTTGTCTCCCCATGTGGCATGGCTGGCCTCACATCAATTAAACTTTTTCCTTACTGCAATGCCATGTTTTTTATTTGTGCAGTGGGCAGGAAGAACACACTGGGCAGTTCCAAATTTGAGGGCTTGTCCAGGATCACCCTTGTGACTCCTGCTTGTGGTTTGGTAGCCCCCTCTCCAGTGATGGATCTAGAGGCCAGCCCAACAGGCTGCCTAATTCTCTTGGACTGGAGGCTGTCTCTGG
The DNA here is from genome assembly GCF_028885655.2 of Pongo abelii. Classification (NCBI taxonomy): domain Eukaryota; kingdom Metazoa; phylum Chordata; class Mammalia; order Primates; family Hominidae; genus Pongo; species Pongo abelii. The sequence goes on from NC_071994.2 coordinate 126,027,629, forward strand.
CACTGTTTCTACTGGCAGGGCATTGCCAATCCATGGTGCATGGATTTCATTGCAATGGAGAAAAAGTCCTATAACTGTAACCCCATCATTAGGTGTCTGTCTGTGGTCCTATCATGGGGTGTCTGATTTGGTGCATATTCTAGGTGCTTCTAGCACCTCCTTTCTTCTCCTGATTGGTTTGGCTTCTTCTGGGGTCTTGGTTCAGCTCCTTTAAGGGGCTTGGCTGAATCTCCCTAAATAGTAGGAACAGTCTTGGTTCAGGAGATTTTTCCTCAACCAGGAAGATTTTGGGGCGATTTCTCAGGAAGAGAGTAGGTGGTTAGTTTGGAAAGAATACTTAGAATTATTGGTTAGGGATCTTTGTTTAGAAGGTCTTCTGTCTGTCTTTCTTTGTTGTGTGTGTGTTTGTATATGTGGAGGTGATCTCTGAAGGAATTGCTGATGGAAGTCAAACAGGCCTAACTTGGAGAACCCTCCTTATTTGGTTACATTAGGTAAACCCTGAAGCAATTGTTAGTAGTAGCTCCACAGGTCTGACACAGGGTGACCATCTGCTCTTCATCTTGCCCACAGATCACCCACTGAATTCTCAGTTGAAGGTCATCTCTCCCCACCTTGAGTGGATCAAAGATGACAGGGATGAACAGGGGCAAATTTGAGCCTTGTCAGGTCAATATCAGGTGCTGAGCAAGGTGACTAGTGTCTATTTCGTTATATGTATTTTGCTTTGGCTGGGAAGGAAAATGTTCATTTGTTCCCCAGGCAGTCTGTTGGGCAGCATCTTGCAAAATTGAAAGGCTTTTGCCTATGGTTTTATGAAACAAAAGGAGATGATTTTCCCTTGTGATGCTTCTTGGCTCCCATGGTCCTTGGAATAGAGGGGGGAAAAACAAATTTTCAGTACTTTCATGGAGAGCTAATATATTCATGAAGTTTGCTAATTCAGTATCAAGCAGAACAGGAGTTAATGTATGGACTGAACTAATAGAAGACTGAAATTATCTCTTATGATTTTTTGTTTAAAACATTTACTGATTATGTTTTGTTTTTAGAGTCAAGAAAAATTTTTTTTCTTTTGAGCTAATTACAGCTTTTATCAATTGAGTAAAGTATCCTCTGTGAGAAAACCTTGGAGCATATTTCTTTCTCTCTACCTGATTTCTCCGGAATTTGGAAACTATCTGTGAGTATTCTTAACTTATGGCAGTATAGCTATTTGCCTACATGTAATAACAATGTTTGCTTTTGTAACACGACATTGCTGGAGACACTGATTATTTTACCAAGGTTTTGACTGCAATGGCATACTTTCATATACAAACAGACAGCTTCAAGGAATCAAAGTTGACTTATAGGGCCAATAAAAGCCCCTGGTAAAAACTGGCCTCAAACCTTTTCTATGCAGTCCCTGTCCAGGGTTCTCAATCTGTGGTAAGTGAAGAATGTCACTTTCTGACAAGTCCAGGAGCCCCAGGTTATCTTGGAACCTCAAGGAGAGGAATTCATCCAAAGGCCATACTGATATTTGCAGGCACAGATAAATCCATGACTGGGCTCAAGGCTTTGAAAAATCTAAGCTGAGATTCCTTACGGAATAAAATTCCATTAAAGCCAATTTTCAAAAAAGCCTATATGGCAAATAATGATTCTTGCTGACTTTATGCAAATATTCATGCCAAGTATGACAAGACTAACACTTATTTTGCAAGCAAATTTGTTTTTAGTAAAAATGGGGACTGGAGAGAGACAAACTGTATTTCAGAGAAAGCTATAGTACCTCTGTTGTTAGATTCTAGTGTTGTCCACTGTTTTTGAGTTTTTATTATTTTTTGCAATTTAGACTGATTCCTGAATTCTTTCTGGGTTACAAGTCCCAAAACTAATGCTTTCAAATCTTTCTTTCATTTTTCTGACTTGAACTCAATGAAATTGCTGCTACATCTTCCCTGAGGCCCTGAAAGCTGAAGCTTATTCCTTGTGGTACAGGCAAGAAAAACATGTCAGATTGCCACTGCCTTCCTCCTCTATAACTAAAGATGCTTTGAGTCTAATGTTTCAATGAATTATGGCCAATATTAACCTTTGTTTTTCTTCTGTTTCCACAGAAATGCCTCCTATTAAAAACTTGTTTGCTGTCATCACATACAGAAGCCTAGCCCATCTGCACTGCCACTTCCTGATATGGTAAACAGCTATTTAACTGAACTGATCTAGTCTCAGGACTAGGAAACCAATTAAAAATATATGGGTTGGTATATTTAAATTTGCCCTTTCCTTTCTATCCTAATCAGTCTTTCTAATAACCTCTGACCCAAATATCTCTCTACTAGAGGCCCCATTTCTGATTGATTCTCTGCACTATTCACCTGGATCCCTCAGAGCTTCAGATCAGTTCTACAAAGCCTTCTGAAGCTAAGACTCTCACTCCTTACCCTAGAACTCATTATTTACTTTATAGCTCATTTAAATGCTGTGCTAAAATGATAGAGAAGAATACTAATGCCTTTGTCATGCAAGCCTTGAAACCCCAATTAGGCACCCTGAGTGTGTGCAGACAACTGCAAGGCAGTTCCATTCCTCTTACCTTGGAGTCAACTCCTCCTCCCATCATGCCACACGTCAGCAAGAAAAAGCTAGAGTGGTCATTGCGTTTTTGCATCTTCATAGCCCACATCTTAAGAATAAGGTGTTATAAAACCCAAAGAGAGAGATTGAAACTGCCTTTGCAAAAATTACTGAGAAAATTATTACAGTGAAAGAGATCTGACCTAACTGACTCCATCTGGTTTCTAACCTCCAGACTGCCCTTTTTCATCCCTGGATGTAGGGCGAACTAACTTTGGGAGGAACTTATAGTTTGACTTTGAAGCTAAGATGATAACAGCCTTTCCTAAAACAAACTCCCTTTTTGTCTGGAAACTAGACTGCCTTTGCAGGACTAACAAATTAGCCACAGGATTAGAAATTATGGTTTAGGTGTCACTGTTGTAAAACTTGAAATCAGTACTTGAGTTTTTTTTGTTTTGTTTGTTTTTTTTTTTTGCACTCCCTGTATTCTGACACATCAGCTGATGCCACCAAGATTGATAAAATGGCTCATCTGATCTTGTGGCCTCCACCCAGGAACTAATTAGCACAAGAAAACAGTTTCAACTCCCTATGATTTCATCTCCAACCCAACCAATCAGCACTGACTACCTTCTGACTCACTACTCACCAAATCATTCTTTAAAACCCCAATCTCCAAATTTTGGAGGAGATCGATTTGAGTAGTAACTCCATCTCCCATGCTGGCATGCCTGGCCAGCCTGACATCAATTCAACTCTTTCTTTATTGCAATGTCGTGGTCTTTATTTGTGCAGCAGGCAGAAGAACCCATCAGGCAGTTACAGCCGGGGGAGGATCATTAAGGAGTGTCCAGAGTCATACAAATAACTTCCAAACCTCTAAAGGTATTCCTACCTCAATTGTGACTCAAAAACAGTAAGAATTTTTATGACTTAAAACCAATAAATGTAAGAACTGAGTTTTATGGAGAATATATGCAGTCCCTCTCAAGACCTAAATTCTCTTTCAAAGATAGCCTAAGACAGCAAAGATCCTCATCGTTAATAAGACAATGAAGTTTAAGACAATTAAGACAAATTTTCTTGAGAGCTGGCACATTCAGATAAACAGACATTTTGGACTCTCAGCCAACTGGCTGCCTGCCTGGTATAAAGCTGATAATTTATTCCCTTCAAGGTAGCACCTGAGAATAAATTTGCTGATTACAAAGCCAAGTTTCTCGAGACAAAAAAACAAGACAAAAAGATAATCTTATTATGGTTTTCCTCCTTATGACAAACCACACCAAATACAAAAGCAAGAAGAACAAAGACCATTTATAGGAGTTTATAGATCAATAATCAATAAGCCTAAGATAAGTCTACAAGAGTCACAGATTCAAAGCACTAATTTAAAACAAATTCTCCTATTATTTTAATTTTGGAAAAGAAAAAGAGACAAGAGGTGAATCTTACTGTCTGCTCAACTGGATCCCATAGGTAAAGATCCACAAGACTGCCTGATAAGAATTTCCTAACCTTTTCCCAGCTTCATCAGGTCCTAGGTTTTCTCAATTGTAGCTTCCAGAGGAGCAGAGCAGTTTTAGTATTCTGCCAGTTATGCCAAATCTGTAAAGCAAAGAGAACTTCCCACCTCCTGTGAAAGTTCAAGTGTGCTAAACAAACGGACAATACACAGATTAACAGGAGGAAAGGTATACAAATTAACTAACCTCAGACATAGGAGTTCTGCAAATATACAACTCTAAGAAGGGCCAGATTGTTGAGGCTTAAATACTCTCTTTATAGGAAAGAGAGAAATGACAGTGTAGGCAATTTTGAGGGGGGTAAGTGATTTTCAGGAGAATTAAATGGGCACAAAGAGCCAACAATAGTTTGTAAGTGATTCTCTTTTGAAACAAAATGGGACCAATAATTTATGGAAAGGTGAGGGGCAGAATTGCACTGCAAACAAAGGCTGCTTTATTATGCAGACAAAGTCTCCTAGGTGATCTCTCAGAGCTATCCTTAGAATAATAGATGAAAAGTCTGTCTGGGTGTGGTAACAATTTTTAACCTCTTCTCAGGTGGTTAATCTTGCCTGGCTATTTGATGAGATACTTACAGAGGAGGTCTTTCATTATTATTATTTTTTGAAATGGAGTCTTGCTGCAATGCCCAGGCTGGAGTACAAAGGCATGATCTCAGCTCACTGCAACCTCCGCCTCCCAAGTTCAAGCATTTCTCCTGCCTCAGCCTCCTGAGTAGCTGGGATTACAGGCACCCGCCACCACACCCAGCTAATTTTTGTATTTTTAGTAGAGATGGGGTTTCACCATATTGGCCAGGCTGGTCTCAAAAGTGTGACCCACTGCACCCAGCCCAAAGGAGTCTTAAGACAAATTGCGTTTCTTTTGAAAGGAACTTCCAGAGAGAGCCCCTCTCTGGACTTGGGGGAGAAAAGCAAGAGAAGGTTAGAAAGCCCTTGGTGCTGAGGCAGCTTCTCAGACCTTTCCAGTTTCTTTAATTCAAAAGTGTTCAGCACCATATTTTGGAGTATTGTTCTCTGAGTCATAATAAGAATGGTAAAAATTGATGTGTTGGTTGAATTCTGTAGCTTGTCTAAGATGTTGCTGTCAGGCCTCTGAGCCCAAGCTAAGCCATCATATCCCCTGTGACCTGCACGTACACACCCAGATGGCCAGTTCCTGCCTTAGCTGATGATATTTCACCACAAAAGAAGTAAAAATGGCCTGTTCCTGCCTTAACTGATGATATTGTCTTGTGAAATTCCTTCTCCTGGCTCATCCTGGCTCAAAAGCTCCCCTACTGAGCACCTTGTGACCCCCACTCTGCCTGCCAGAGAACAACCCCCTTTGACTGTAATTTTCCTTTATCCACCCAAATCCTATAAAACGGCCCACCCTTATCTCCCTTCACTGACTCTGTTTTCGGACTCAGCCCGCCTGCACCCAGGTGATTAAAAGCTTTATTGCACACACAAAGCCTGTTTAGTGGTCTCTTCACACAGACGCACATGAAATTTGGTGCCGTGACTCGGATCGGGGGACCTCCCTTGGGAGGTCAATCCCCTGTCCTCCTGCTCTTTGCTCTGTGAGAAAGGTCCACCTACAACCTCAAGTCCTTAGACTGACCAGCCCAAGAAACATCTCATCAATTTCAAATCCGGTAAGCAGCCTCTTTTTACTCTCTTCTCCAACCTCCCTCACTATCCCTCAACCTCTTTCTCCTTTCAATCTTGGCGCCACACTTCAATCTCTCCCTTCGTTTAATTTCAATTCCTTTCATTTTCTGGTAGAGACAAAGGAGACACGTTTTATCCATGGACCCAAAACTCCGGCGCCAGTCACGGACTAGGGAAGGCAGCCTTCCCTTGGTGTTTAATCATTGCAGGGATGCCTCTCTGATTATTCACCCAGGTTTCAGAGGTGTCAGACCATGCAGGGATGCCTGCCTTGGTCTTTCACCCTTAGCGGCAAGTCCCACTTTTCTGGAGGAGGAGCAAGTACCCCAACCCCTTCTCTCCATGTCTATACCCCTTCTCTGCCTTTCTGGGGGGTAAGAAACCCCCAACCCCTTCTCCTTCACTCTTAGCGGCAAGTCCCGCTTTTCTAGGGGAGGGGCAAGTACCCCAACCCCTTCTCTCTGTGTCTCTACCCCTTCTCCACCTTTCTGGAGAGCAAGAAACCCCCAACCCCTTCTCCTCCACCCTTAGCAGCAAGTCCCACTTTTCTGGGGGAGGGTCAGTTACCCCAACCTCGTATCTCTGTGCCCCAATCCCTTATTTCTGCACTCTGACCTCTTATATCTCTGTGCCCCGATCCCTTATTTCCACACCACAACCTCTTATATCTCTGCACCCTGATCCCTTATTTCCATGCCCCAACCTCATATCTCTGCGCCCTGACCCCTTTCCCGCTTTTCTGGAAGGTAAGAACCATCCAGCCACTTCCCTCCATGTCTCTACTCTCCCTTTTCTTTAAACTTGCCTCCTTCACTATAGGCAAACTTCCACCATCCATTCCTCCTTCTTCTCCCTTAGCCTGTGTTCTTAAGAACATGAAACCTCTTCAACTCTCACCTGACCTGAAACCTAAATGCCTTATTTTCTTCTACAATGCTGCTTGACCCCAATACAAACTCAAGAGTAGTTCTAAATGGCCAGAAAATGGCACTTTCAATCTCTCCATCCTACAAGACCTAAGTAATTTTTGTCGAAAAATAGGCAAATGGTCTGAGGTACCTGATGTCCAGGCATTCTTTTACACATTGGTCCCTCCCTAGTCTCTGTGCCCAGTGCAACTTGTCCCAAATCTTCCTTCTTTCCCTCCCACCTGTCCCCTCAGTCCCAACCCCAAGCGTCGCTGAGTCTTTCTAATCTTCCTTTTCTACAGACCCATCTGACCTCTTCCCTCCTCCCCAGGCTGCTCCTCGCCAGGCCAAGCTAAGTCCCAATTCTTCCTCAGCCTCCGCTCCTCCACCCTATAATCTTTTTATCACCTCCCCTCCTCAAACCCGGTCTGGTTTACAGTTTCATTCCGTGAGTAGCCCTCCCCCACCTGCGCAGCGATTTCCTCTTAAAAAGGTGGCTGAAGCTAAAGGCATAGTCAAAGTTAATGCTCCTTTTTCTTTATCAGACCTCTCCCAAATCAGTAAGCATTTAGGCTCTTTCATCAAACATAAAAAACCCAGCCCAGTTCATGGCTTGTTCAGCAGCAACCCTGAGAAGCTTTACAGCCCTAGACTCTAAAAGGTCAAAAGGCTGTCTTATTCTCAATATACATTTTATTACCCAATCTGCTCCCGACATTAAATAAAACTCCAAAAATTAAATTCCGGCCCTTAAACCCCACAACAAGATTTAATTAACCTCGCCTTCAAAGTATACAATAATAGAAAAAAGTAGCAATTCCTTGCCTCCACTGTAAGACAAACCCCAGCCACATCTCCAGCACTCAAGAACTTCGAAACACCTGAACTGCAGCGGCCAGGCATTGCTCCAGAACCTCCTCCCACAGGAGCTTGCTACAAGTGCCAGAAATCTGACCACCAGGTCAAGGAATGCCTGCAGCCCAGGATTCCTCCTAAGCCGCGTCCCATCTGTGCAGGACCCCACTGGAAATCGGACTGTTCAACTCACCAGGCAGCCACTCCCAGAGCCCCTGGAACTCTGGCCCAAGGCTCTCTGACTGACTCCTTCCTAGATCTTCTCAGCTTAGCAGCTGAAGACTGACACTGCCCGATCGCCTCGGAAGCCTACAGGACCATCACAGACACTCTAAGTAACTCTCACAGTAGAAGGTAAGTCCGTCCCCTTCTTAGTCAATATGGAGGCTACCCAATCCACATTACCTTCTTTTCAAAGGCCTGTTTCCCTTGCCTCCATAACTGTTGTAGGTATTGACGGCCAGGCTTCTAAACCTCTTAAAACTCCCCAACTCTAGTGCCAACTTAGACAATACTCTTTTAAGTACTCCTTTTTAGTTATCCCCACCTGCCCAGTTCTCTTATTAGGCCGAGACACTTTAACTAAATTATCTGCTTCCCTGACTATTCCTGGACTACAGCTACGTCTCATTGCCACCCTTCTTCCCAATCAAAGCCTCCTTTGCATCCTCCTCTTGTATCCCCCCACCTTAACCCACAACTATAAGATACCTCTACTCTCTCCTTGGCGACCGATCATGCACCCCTTACCATCTCATTAAAACCTAATCACCCTTACCCCGCTCAATGCCAATATCCCATCCCACAGCATGCTTTGAAAGGATTAAAGCCTGTTATCACTCGCCTGCTACAGCATGGCCTTTTAAAGCCTATAAACTCTCCTTACAATTCCCCCATTTTACCTGTCCTAGAACCAGACAAGCCTTACAGGTTAGTTCAGGATCTGCACCTTATCAACCAAATTGTTTTGCCTATCCACCCCATGGTGCCAAACCCATATACTCTCCTATCCTCAATACCTCCCTCTACAACCCATTATTCTGTTCTGGATCTCAAACATGCTTTCTTTACTATTCCTTTGCACCCTTCATCCCAGCCTCTCTTCACTTTCACTTAGACTGACCCTGACACCCATTAGGCTCAGCAAATTACCTGGGCTGTACTGCCGCAAGGCTTCACAGACGGCCCCCATTACTTCAGTCAGGCCCAAATTTCATCCTCATCTGTTACCTATCTCAGCGTAATTCTCATAAAAACACATGTGCTTTCCCTGCTGATTGTGTCTGATTAATCTCCCAAACCTCAATCCCTTACAAAACAACAACTCCTTTCCGTCCTAGGCATGGTTAGTGCGGTCAGAATTCTTACACAAGAGCCAGGACCGCACCCTGTAGCCTTTCTGTGCAAACAACTTGATCTTACTGTTTTAGCCTAGCCCTCATGTCTGCGTGCAGCAGCTGCCACTGCTTTAATACTTTTAGAGGCCCTAAAAATCACAAACTATGCTCAACTCACTCTCTACATTTCTCATAACTTCCAAAATCTATTTTCTTCCTCATACCTGATGCATGTACTTTCTGCTCCCCAGCTCCTTCAGCTGTACTCACTCTTTGTTAAGTCCCACGATTACCATTGTTCCTGGCCCGGACTTCAATCCAGCCTCCCACATTATTCTTGATACCACACCTGACCCCCATGACTGTACCTCTCTGATCCACCTGACATTCACCCCATTTCCCCATATTTCTTCTTTCCTGTTCCTCACCCTGATCATGCTTGATTTATTGATGGCAGTTCCACCAGGCCTAATCGCCACACACCAGCAAAGGCAGGCTATGCTAGAGTACAAGCCACTAGCCCGCCTCTTAGAACCTCTCATTTCCTTTCCATCGTGGAAATCTATCCTCAAGGAAATAACTTCTCAGTGTTCCATCTGCTATTCTACTACTCCTCAGGGATTATTCAGGCCCCCTCCCTTCCCTACACATCAAGCTCGAGGATTTGCCCCCACCCAGGACTGGCAAATTAGCTTTACTCAACATGCCCCGAGTCAGATAACTAAAATACCTCTTAGTCTAGGTAAACACTTTCACTAATTAAGTAGGGTCCTTTCCTACAGGGTCTGAGAAGGCCACCGCAGTCATTTCTTCCCTTCTGTCAGACATAATTCCTCAGTTTAGCTTTCCCACCTCTATACAGTCTGATAACAGACCAGCCTTTATTAGTCAAATCAACCAAGCAGTTTTTCAGGCTCTTAGTATTCAGTGAAACCTTTGTATCCCTTTCGGTCCTCCGTCTTCAGGAAAAGTAGAACGGACTAAAAGTCTTTTAAAAACACACCTCACCAAGCTCAGCCACCAACTTAAAAAGGACTGGACAATACTTTTACCACTTTCCCTTCTCAGAAGTCAGACCTGTCCTCAGAATGCTACAAGGTACAGCCCATTTGAGCTCCTGTATAGACGCTCCTTTTTATTAGGCCCTAATCTCATTCCAGACACCAGACCATCTTAGACTGTGCCCCAAAACAACTTGTCATCCCTACTATCTTCTGTCTAGTCATACTCCTATTCACCGTTCTCAACTACTCATACATGCCCTGCTCTTGTTTACACTGCCGGTTTACACTGTTTCTCCAAGCCATCACAGCTGATATCTCCTGGTGCTATCCCCAAACTGCCACTCTTAACTCTTGAAGTAAATAAATAATCTTTGCTGGCAGGACTATTCTGAATCTCCTTAGGCACTCTCTAATCAGATGTCCTGAGTCATCCCAATTCTTAGACCTTTTATACCTGTTTTTCTCCTTCTCTTATTCCATTTAGTTTTTCAATTCATACAAAACTGTATCCAGGCCATCACCAATAATTCTAAATGACAAATATTCCTTCTAATAACCCCACAATATCACCCCTTACCACAAAATCTTCCTTCGGCTTAATCTCTCCCACTCTAGGTTCCCACGCCATCCCTAATCCCGCTCGAAGCAGTCCTGAGAAATATCGCCCATTAGCTCTCCATACCACCCCCCAAAATTTTCACCGTCCCAACACTTTACCACTATTTCATTTTATTTTTCTTATTAATATAAGAAGACAGGAGTGTCAGGCCTCTGAGCCCAAGCTAAGCCATCATATCCCCTGTGACCTGCACGTACACATCCAGATGGCCGATTCCTGGCTTAACTGATGACATTCCACCACAAAAGAAGTGAAAATGGCCTGTTCCTGCCTTAACTGATGACATTATCTTGTGAAATTCCTTCTCCTGGCTCATCCTGGCTCAAAAGCTCCCCTCCTGAGCACCTTGTGACCCCCACTCTGCCTGCCAGAGAACAACCCCCTTTGACTGTAATTTTCCTTTATCTACCCAAATCCTATAAAACGGCCCCACCCTTATCTCCCTTCACTGACTGTGTTTTCGGACTCAGCCCACCTGCACCCAGGTGATTAAAAGCTTTATTGCTCACACAAAACCTGTTTAGTGGTCTCTTCACACAGACGTGCATGAAAGTTGACTTAATGATTTACCACTTCCCTTTGTATAACTGTTTATAATTAAAAAAAAAAAACACTTTCTCATTTGATCCTCATAACAATTTTACAAAGTAAGGAGATCCGGTATTATCAACTCAATGAATGAAACTAAGATACTGAGCTTGTGGATTCATTCGTCATTCTGTAATACTTACTGAACACTATTTCCAGCAGAGTGGCAGGCTGGAGCTATAGTGGCAAATAAGAAGGCAAGGCCCCTGCTCTGATGGAGTGGGAGACAGAGACTGAATACATAAATAAACAAGATAATTACAGATTTTGATAAATGCTCTTTAGGAAATAAACTGGGCAATATGATAGAAAGTAACTTTGAAGGGATGTGGGGCAGGGGTTACACTCTTAGATAGGGCATGGTGTCCCTGAACAGGTGATGATGAAACCAACAGTTAAAACTGAACAGGAGCTGGTTGGGCTGAAGACCTAAATGAGGAGGGTATCAGGAAGCTGTGTATACAGAAGCCCTCACATGGGAAGACACTAGCTGGGTTAGAACAGAAGAGGCTGGGGAGCTAAAGTGAAGTAAGCATGATAGAAAGTGGGGGGCTTATAAAGACATGGGGCCTTATAGACCAGGGGTCAGCAAAGTATTGCTCATTGTGCATAATCTCCCTTGTGAGCAGAATCTGGCCCACAGCCTGTCTGTACAGCTGCAGGCTAACAATGATTTTTACCTTTTCAAATCTTTGGGGGAAAAAGCAAAAAAAAAAAAAAAAGAGAATGATACATGAAATTAGAGTTCCAGTATATATAAATAAAATTTTATTGGAACACAGCCTCATTCATTTATTTACATATTGCCTATGGCTCTTCCAGGATACAAGGGCAGAGTTGAGAAGTAAAACTATTTTAAATGTTTATACTCGGCCCCTTGCAGAAAAAGTGTGTTGATCTCATCATAGACCACAGTGAAACATTTGGATTTTATTCTAAATCCACAGAAACCAGCACAAAAACTATTTTACCTGACATAACAATTCATAGATTGGTGGCATCCAGTGGCCGGCAAAGTAACAGCCAAAATTTGAGTGCTTGTATTTATCAGACACTTTTCTAAGTACTTCACACATGTAAGCTTTTTAAATCTTCTCACCAACTCTATTCGGTAGAAACTATTATTCCCAATTTATGAAAGAGGAAGTTGAGTCTTAGAAAGATTCAATAATTCACACACAGTCATACGGTTCATGAGTGTTAGGGCTGAGACCAGGACCATGTCAGCCTGGTTCCAGAGCCTGGACTAATCATGGAAAATGTTTTTTAAAATAAATTTCAATGAAAATATTGCAGAAGCCTGAGGTGTCTTGGGGATACTTGGGTTCTTCGGAATACAGTTTGGAAACCACAACTTTCATCTAATCTCATTTATAGATGAAGACACCAGGGCTGGTCACTTATCCGGGCAGAGCTCCATGAGCTGGGGCCTGAAGCTGGCCCTTGCTATCCTGTGGTATATTCTCCAAAACCACAGTTGCCTTCTGAAATCAGCTCATATTTGGGTTGTTTTCAGAATAATCTATTTCACTAGAGTAAAGAAAGTTTCTACCCTCACGAAAGCCCAGGTTCACAATGGTAGGTTTTTTAGGCAGAAGCCTTAAGAACAAAAGGTGAATGATCCCTTTCCTCCTCCCAGCACACCTAACCTACCATGGTTCCTGTGAGGATGAGATGCTGCTCCAGCCACCTGAGGTCTGCAGATTTATGGAGGATGTTTTTTGTGCCAAGATGCTGGGTGCTCTCGGTATTATTATATTTTTAATTTAACCCTCCATGAGTGCCCCATGAAGAAGGTGTGGCCCTGGGTGAGGTGGTTCTCTTCCACTGAGGGCAAGTATAAAAATTTGAAGTCCTTCGATGGAATCTCATAGACAAAGAAAAATGTCTGTGTGTGTGTGTGTGTGTGTGTGTGTCACTGACTCACTGTGTGACTTCAGGCAAACTTCTTAATTCTTCGTTTTTTTTGTTTTTTGTTTTTTTTTGAGACAGAGTCTCGTTCTGTCGCTGAGGCTGGAGTGCAGTGGCGCAATCTCGGCTCACTGCAACCTCCGCCTCCCAAGTTCAAGCAATTCTCCTGCCTCGCCTCCCAAGTAGCTGGAACTACAGCTACTGTAGTCTGGCTAATTTTTTGTATTTTAGTAGAGATGGGGTTTCACCGTGTTGCCCAGGCTGGTCACAAACTCCTGAGCTTAGGCAATCCACCCATCTCGGCCTCCCAAAGTGCTGAGATTACAGGCATGAGCCACCACGCCCAGCCAATTCTTCATTTTTAAAAATGCTGCAATCCAACTTTCTCAGCTCCTGCCTTATGATTCCTGGACAGTCACCTCAGGCTGTAATTACTCTTCCCATTTTACAAGTGAGGAAACTGATTCCAACAGGCAGGTAATGTGCTTAAGGCTACACAGCTGCTAGTGACAGGGCCTAGGGGACAAGCCTGGGTCTGTCTGCTACTCACTCCCATGCTCATCCCACTAAGCTCCTACTACTCCTAGGAAACTTCTCTCTGAATCAATAATTAATTTCAAAGGCTGCTGCTCTGGCTTAGAAACTCCACAATCACTTTGTGCAAGTTTTACAACAGTGCTCAGAAAACCTCAACACTTGGTATGAATTATCTGAGGCATCTTCAGGTAGATGCAGGTGAGTCCACCTCTTACTCTGACCTTGGGAAAGGCCACAGTTCTTCACAGGATCTGTGAAAGGTCAAGAAGAAAGTGTAGGCCCCTTTTGTAAATGCAACAAAAAACCCAGTGGCTTCTAGACATAGGGAAATCCCCTTTTCTCTGACCCTTAAAACAGTTCATCTTTAGCCTATTTAATAAATGTCTTCTTTTTCATGTTTGCACCCCCCTCGCCCCCAAAACTCAGGTTGACAAGGGTGATGATGAAAAATAGAAAGGATGTTTGTTTATTTCTCCAAAATATGTCCCCCCTCTGCCACCCCACCAAATGTTACTTCCTATCAGTATTGAAACATAATATGAAGATTTCATAAAACGGAGATCAAAATGACAAACTAGGTATCAGTTGTGTGGTCTCCCACATACAAGGTGGTCAGTAGACTCTTTCCCATTAGAAAATAGGTAGACCACTTACTACCCTCCAACTTCATCTTTTTCTCCTAATTCACTGAGTAGCCACAATCTGCTGCCCTCTCCTGTTGAATACTACATGAGCTGCAGGCTGAAGTGGGGGTAATGAGAACAGGGACCCTGGAAAGCACACATGTACGTCGTCCACCAGTTCACCTTGTAGCATTTCCCCCACCAACCGTTCTTAATGTCCGAGTCCAGCGGACTATTGTGACATTTGTCAAGGTTTTCAACCAGTTGAATATGGCACCCGTGGATGAAAAGGATACACTTATCATTGTCCAAAGTGCAATTTAAAGTAAGCTCTTCTTTAATGCTCTAGGGAAATTGTAAGTCAAACATCTTTTTAGACTTCAGAGCAAAAAAAGTAGCATTTACATCTCAAATAAAGAGTCCATTTAGACTTTCACTCACTCACTCATTGACAACCTATGTTAAGTGTTGTTTTTGGTCAGGTTCCTGGGAAACAGAAGCTGATACAGAGATCTGTGTGCAGAAGTTTATAGACGAGTACTCTTGGTGACAAGAAGGAAGCAAGATGGGGAATGGGTAGAAGCTGGACTGAGGTGCAGTTACAACAAAGATCTCTGCTGATCCTGATCCCTTGGGGAGCTTCAGAGTTGCTCCACCTCAAGGCAAGGGAAAAAGACCTTGAGACCCCCTCATGGATGCCCTATGGAGGAAGAGTGACCCTGGGTAAACTGTTCTCTTCTACTGAGGACAAGTATAAAAATTAGAAGTTCCTGGATGGAATGTTATGAGCAAAAGGGAAAAAATTTAAAAATGAAAAATTTGAAAGACAATATTGTGTTTTGGAGGTTTTTTTATTTTTATTTTTTTAAGACAGGGTCTCACTTTGTCACCCAGATTGCAGTACAGTGGTGTGATCACAGCTCACTGCAGCCTCAACCTCCTGCATTCAAGCAACCCTTCCACCTCAGCTTCCCAAGTATCTGGGACTACAGGCATGCACCGCCATGCTCAGCTAATTTTTGTATTTTTTGTAGAGATGGGGGTCTCACTATGTTGCCCAGGTTTGTCTTGAACTCCTGGCCTCAGATGATCCTCACACCTCAGCTTCCTGAAATGCTAAGATTACAGGTATGAGCCACTGTGCCCAGCCAACAAAATATTTGAAAGACATTTTTGATGAGTAAGACTTTTCCTACCCAAACTTCATCAAATTTATCAGAATATTAACACTAATTTCAATTAGAACCAGTAAGTAGTGTTTCCTTTCAATTTTCCAAGCATTGCAGACTGATCTCTGTTTTCTAAACATAAACTTACTAATATTTTGCAGTGTGCCCCTGGAAAAAATACATTAAATCTATCTCAATTTGTCTAATTAATGAAAATTAAATACCAGAATTTTTCATATGTACATTTTCTCCCCCACTAGATTATATTCTGCTAAAAAACAAGGAATTTATGTTTTTTATTTGAGCGTGTCTCAAAGTAGTGCATACTAGATGCTGTACAGGTGACAAGATGAATGGGTGGATAGAAAGAAGGATGGATGGATGGATGGATGGATGGATGGATGGATGGATGGATGGGTGGATGGACATATGTATAGATAGATGGGTGGGTAAATGGATGAATGAGTGGGTGAATGGATGAATGGGTGGGTGGATAGATAGATGGGTGGTTGGGTGGATGGATGAGTATATGCATGTATAGATAGATGGGTGGGTGAATGAATAGGGGATGGATGGATGGATGGATGGATGGGTAGATGGATGGGTGAATGGATGGATGGGTGGATAAATGGATGGATGGATGGATGGATGGATGGATAAATGGATGGTTGGCTGGCTGGCTGGCTGGCTGGAGAGATGGATGGACGTGTGGATGAATGGATGGATGGATGGATGGGGAATGAGTGGGCAGGTAATACATGAGTGAGTGGGTGGATGGATGGATAAATGGATGGGTGGATGGATGGGTGGGTGGATGGATGGAAGGATGGATGGATGGATGGGTGGATGAATAGATTTGTATTTGTGAGTGGGTGGATGAAAAGATGGGTGGATTTGTGGGTGGACAGATACATAGATTTCAAAAATGAGTATATATATATGAATGAATGAATTCCTCCCCGACAACAATTATAAATTGATGTCAGCATTAGAAATAAAATATTTCCAAAGGTTGAGCAAAAATTGTCTAATTGTATTTATCTAATAAACTAGAAAAGTAAAAATAAGGATGACGTCACTACACAGGGACATTTTACAGTATTTCTCCCACCCATCCTCCCTCTAAAAACCTTGCAACTAGTTGATTTACCAGTACTACCCACTTGTGGTAAAACAATTTTTGTCACCAACACATCACTCACACCTCTCTACCATCAAGATAATACATGTGGTCCCCAAAATGTTCCACCAGGAGGTGTTTTGGGGGCAGCTAACTAAGAGGGGGCTTCCAGACAGATGGAGGAGTTGATACACATGAGGTCACAGATCTACTGCCTCTCCCCCTTCAAAAGAAACTACTCAGCTCCATTTGTCTCAGAATCTAGAGGAAGTTGACAAAGGTGCCACAGCAGCACAGCACAATATGTGGTGGAGAGTTCTCAGCTTGCTGGCATGGTTCCCCTTACAAGGTAAGGACTTAGAGTTATTTTTGTTGTTGCTCAGCTGACCTAATGTTTTGCCAAATCTACCTATCAGTCAGTCAACTGCATTTACAGAGGAGCTGCTGTAGAAGACAACCCAGGTAACTGCTAATACTTTCCAAGCCATGCTCAAATCATGCATCTGAGGGATGTTACTGCATTTATTTGATCTCTTGTTCAATGGCTAAGGAGTATAGAAAGGATCATTACAGTGTGTGTCTCTGTGGGTCCTATGTTATGGCAAGATGAAACAAGCTTATTAGGCTCTATCTTTTAAGGGTATACCAGTTGAAAGAGCATCCGTATTGAATTTTATTTATTTATTTATTTATTTATTTATTTATGAGACACATTCTTGCTCTGTCGCCCAGGCTGGAGTGCACTGGCGCGATCTCGGCTCACTGTAAGCTCCGCCTCCTGGTTCATGCCATTCTCCTGCCTCAGCCTCCCAAGTAGCTGGGACTCCAGGCGCCCGCCACCACCACGCCCGGCTAATTTTTTTATATTTTTAGTAGAGACGGGATTTCACCGTGTTAGCCAGGATGGTCTCAATCTCCTGACCTTGTGATCTGCCCACCTCAGCCTCCCAAAGTGCTGGGATTACAGGTGTGAGCCACCGCGCCTGGCCTCCGTATTGAATTTTAAAATTTCCTTGCTGTATAAATCTTAGCCAAATGATTTACTCTCTTTGAAACTCAGTTTCTGCATCTTAAAATGAAAATTATAGAAACGTTTGATTCAGCAAACTCCCTGGATTGTTAGAAGGATCAAATTTCAAATGTGAAAGCACTTTGAAAATGATAAAGCACTGTGCAACACTTATTTAGCTCAGAGGTAATAATAAGACCAATGAAAACTTCGTGTTTATTTTTAAAGAGTAAGTTATACTTTACATTTTACTATAATTTTCAAATTTGGATTTTAGTGCTTAATCCTAATGTAGCATTATGAAAATTAAGGATAGAAACAGTTACCTTTTTGGAACAGGTCAAATTATTTTCTACCCAAAAGTGGGGGCAGGGGTGTAGGAAGTGGCTCTTGTTGTCCCTTAGTCTCTGATTACAATTGTATCAGATTCGTGCAAAGGACATCCCTCATAAATCCACTCAAAAATTTTGCTTTTTGTGCGTTTGTTTCCAAATATTGAATCTGTAGTTCTGTTTCATGAAATGCACCTATCCTTCTAAATCTACATTTAATCTAGAATGGCATCTGAAGGACGCTACTTTAAAAAACTCAATTTCCTATTTTACATAGTACTTCAATTCCCTGTTTTATATACTTCAATTAATGCCTTCTTTTTTTGGTCCCTGTACCCTGAGGCACTTAATAAGGATTCAATTTTGGTAATGAATAATATTAGTTTCTTCAATAAGTGGCTTAAAGAATAGCTAATACATTCAGAAAGAGTACATTTGGACAGCTAAAATTAGGATGATTTCAATTTTTCCAGAGTTTAAAGCCTTTCACTAACCTTAACTTTTTCAGGCTTTGAGTTATTGCCTCATAAAAAATCACTCATAAAAATACATTTTTTAAATAAATAGCAAAAATTATGTTTCAAGGTAAACCTAAATTACTTAAATATTGTTTATATGGAGAGGAAAAATACTGTTTCATGCACAGTGCTGAGTACTCTATGTTAATTACACTTAATCATAGCAGAAGTACTGAGGTAGGTACTAATATCCCCAATTTAAAGATGAGAAAAGAAGTTATGTAACCTGCCCAAGTTTTAAAGCTAGACTATGACAACATAAATACCAGCCTACAAAGAACATAGTAAAAGTATTTATTTCATGAAACTTTTAATTAATATGTGTGTGTGTGTGTGTGTGTGTGTACTAGTTGTGACAGAAAATGTGTTTATTAATGTGGATCAAAAGTTGGAAAACCACTGACTTTCACAATTTGGAGGATTCAATATTAAAAAGTCCTATTTGAAAACTCGTTCAAGGGGCTACCCGAGGGCATCTAAGCTCAATGGCATTTGAGCAGTGGCTGCCACCCCTGACCTAACCTTGCTCGAGCCCATCCCAGATGTAATTAGGAGAGGAGTTGGCCGTGTTGCTTTCTTGTCAGCAAAAAAGGCAGCAAATCATCAGTTTTGGCAAAGCTATAAACTGTCAGCTGATTTTAGCAAATTAAATTATGGGAAGATGACTGTGACTACTTCTACAGTGTAACTTCTATGGCTGCCAAAAATTTATGGAAAAAAAAAGTCACATAATCTCAGAGCCTGCCCTCTTTTCAAGGCCACTCCCAGAATAAATAGTCTTAGGATTGGTAAAAACACAATAAAAATGAAGCATTTTTCAAAATTCATCCCATTAAATTACATTGTAGACAATGAAAATGTCAAATCCAACAAATTTTGAACCCTCTATTTTCATTGTTTTGTGGAGGGTAGGATGCAGAAAACAAAGGAAAATTGCAAATTGAGTAGTTCTTTTCATACTTTCTTTGCCCAGGAAAAAGTCACATGTTAGATGACATGTTGAGACAGCTTCTTTAAAATGTACTAAAAATAATCTGATTCTGACAAGTCTGATTTATTTTTATACCTGCAATTTTCTCTATTGATTCAATCTAAAAATAATAAAAATCTTTTTTTGTAATGATCTGAATTAAAACACATTTTTGCTTAATACCTCATGACAGTCATGTAACTAGGGCTCTGATTTGAGAATTAATGCATTGTATGTCTCTGGCTGTAACTTAGCCCTAGTCTTTATTATTTGATATAACAGTTAAAGAGCAAAGTTAGCATCCTATTATAATATTTATTCCTAAATATATACATTTACCCTTTTTTTTTTTTTTTTTTTTTTTTTTGAGACAGAGTCTTGCTCTGTCGCCCAGGCTGGAGTGCAGTGGCATGATCTCGGCTCACTGCAAGCTCTGTCTCCCGGGTTGACGCCATTCTCCTGCCTCAGCCTCCCAAGTAGCTGGGACTACAGGTGCCTGCCACCACGCCCGGCTAATTTTTTGTATTTTTAGTAGAGACAGGCTTTCACCATGTTAGCCAGGATAGTCTCGATCTCCTGATCTCATGATCCGCCTGCCTCAGCCTCCCAAAGTGCTGGGATTACAGGTGTGAGCCACCGAACCCGGCCCATTTACTCATTTTTATCCACTAATTCAACCAATATCTAAAATTTTACATTATGCTAAAATAAGTGGATGGCAAACTTTTCCATGAGGAGTTTGTAATCTATCTACAGAGAAACACCTGTAACCAAATAATTATAAAGTAATGTGCTAAGTGCTATAATAGAAGTATATCTCAAGCCTTTGGGAAACTAGGGGAAAGACATTATGGGTAAAAGGGAGGCTAAGGCCTGTTTTGGAAGTTTTGACAAAAGTTGTGTAATTTGAGTTGAGTCTTTAAGTTGAGTCTTGAGTTGAGTCTTAATGTTGAGTCTTGAAGGAGATGAGAAAGGCACTCCAGGCCCAGAGAATATCATAGACAAAGACAAACTATCTTCTGGAGCCTGGAACTTTCTGGAAACAGCAAGTGGCCATGTACAAGGACTATCTGAAAAGGAGTATCAGGACATGACAAAGGAGGAGAACACAGGAGTCAAGTCGGCTAGAATTTGGGCCTGATTCCTATAGGCAATGGAAGCCATAGCAAATACTTGAATGAAGGAAGAGACATAATCAAATTCATGGGTTATATGTTTGTTTGTTTGTTGAGATGGAGTTTCATCCTTGTTGCCCTGGCTGGAGTGCAATGGCACAATCTCACTCACCACAACCTCCACCTCCCAGGTTCAAGTGATTCTCCTGCCTCAGCCTCCAGAGTAACTGGGATTACAGGTGCCTGCCACCATACCTGACTAATTTTTTTGTATTTTTAGTAGACATGGGGTTTCACTATGCTGGCCAGGCTCGTCTCGAGCTCCTGACCTCAGGTGATCCACCCGCCTCGGCCTCCCAAAGTGCCGGGATTACAGGCGTGAGCCACCACGCCCGGCCTCAAATTCATGTTTTTAAAATGTAATCCTAGAACCAGATGATGATGATGAATTAGAGAGAAGAGAGACTAGAACTAAGTTATTACAATGGTCCAGGGCGTCCTTAACTAAAGCAGCAATAATAGTGACAAAAGAGGACTAAATTGATTAAAGAGATGTTTTGGAGAAAGAAGAGTTTAGAGCACCTCTCAAATATCTGGTGTGCAGTTGTTGGTGATGACATTAATTAATATAAGGGAACTCTAGAATGGGGCAGGTGGTATATCTGTGTTAGACATGGGTGGAGCATGGGGACAGTAGAGATAACGAGTTCCAATGGGACATGTAGAGTTTGGGGTCTTTGCAGGACAGGCTTGCTCTGCTCTGGTTTTAAATTTATTGCATGTAAAAACTAGGCTATTAAGGCAAGAAAAGGAAAGAATATTTTATTCTTTTCTCAGTCTACATGATAATCTATAGTAGAGGTAAATATTACACATGAGAACTTCCAAAATCTTGGAAAAGACCAAAAAATCTTACGAACTGCACTGGTTTTGTCTATGTGTACTTTGATAGGTGGCTGTTACTGCTGCGTGTACTTTGATAGGTGGCTGTTACTGCTGCGTGTACTTTGATAGGTGGCTGTTACTGCTGCGTGTACTTTGATAGGTGGCTGTTACTGCTGCTTGTCCTTTTGTTTGGGATTAGATCACATGTGCTTTGGTGTAAAGCCATCCACTGATAGGACAATTAGTTCATGGGATTTGGGGTGGTGATGATGGTGAAGGTCACAGGTTCCATTTCCACATATAAAGCAGTCACAATCTACAGCCCCAGGATCGGCTAGCAATCGCATAACATATGGCCATGCATGGTTGGATGAATTCAGTCACGGAGATAATGACAAAGCCCAGAAGTCAATAATCCATTCCGTAAACATGACCTATCAGTAGGAAGTGGTGACCTCACAGGAGAAACACCACAGTCATTCATTGTCAATCTCTATATGCTCAGCGTGTGGGGAACCATGCAGGGCTAATTTGCAGATAAGAACTCTGAAGCTCAGATAGGACTAGGAAGTAGGTGTATGGCACTCGGGGTCTAATAAGAAAGCTTAAAGGTGAATGGGGATGTACATGTCTCTAGAGCCTACAGAGGAGGAAGTGGTAAGCAAAGAAGATATCTCACACCCCATCCCTCTGACAACAAAGGTGAAAGTCTGACTCCAAACTTAGGTGAAAGAAAAGTCAAAAGAAGTTCTAATTTAGTTTCCAATGGCAATGAGAAGACCTTGGGGAACTTGTCCTTGGAAAATGTGCCACCAAAACTTAGGCACAGCATCCTGCTCTTCCACTTTTAACAAAACTACAGACATTGAAACATATTTTTAAGCACTACAGTCTAAGCAAAGCTGGGTGGGTCTGTGGCTTCTCACTGGGGCTATTCTTCCCTTCTACAGTGATTTCCTGTTTCTAAATCAAACATGGGGTCTACATGATAATACTGCAAGATAAGCAGACCTATAAAGCCAAAAGCAAGGCTTGGTGCAAAGAGTAAAGGAAACAACTAATATTCTATGCCTCAAACACAGCCCTTTCCATATGAAACTCAGGCATCTATAGTGTGGTCAGTCTGGTTAGCAGCCTGATACTGGATTCTCAACAAGTGCAAACATTAATCTTAAGACATACAGTACTTTAGCGTATAATAAAAAGCCAAACTATATTTCATCACAATTTTTAAAATGTTGTAAGGGTTAAATTATACTAGTTAATTCATAAGCATGCATCCTAAGAGAGAGAAAAATGATACATACAATCTTAAAATGGGAGACATTTATTCCTAAGCAGGCTGCAGATAAATCTCACCACTCCCATCTTACCCAATGCAGGCTTTCTGTTTAGACCATCATTTTACCAAAGGTAAGAACATTGGCAAAACTTCTATCAATGTCTAGTCCCCAAGGATGAAATTAGGGCATGTTTCTTAACACTAGTCTTTATTCTATCATTGATTCAATGTGTAACTTTCTTCCAGTAGCTTTCTTCCTGTTTCTCAGTATTTTTATTAACAACAGGAGAACAAAGCATCTGTCAATCACCTACATTATAGTGCCATCATGAAAACTAGCATTAAGCCAGTACTTTTCAAGCTCACATTGTAATAGTTTCTGTAAGGAATGAATTTTAGAGAAATATAAAACATAGTCATTGTCCTCTAGAAACTTCAGTCTATTTGTAGGAATCAAGACAGTGCACAAGAACTAGTGAGTAAAACAGTAAGCATCACAATGCTATGGAAGTTAGACAGTTCTAGATTCAAATCTTGGCTCAAAAACTGCTTAACCTCTGAGCTTTGATGTCCTCATCTGTGAAATGGGAACAACAACACCTTCTTTACAGAGTTATTGGTTTTGGGCCTGAGTAACTGGGCTATTTGCTGATGGTGAAATCTAAAATAACACATTTGGGAGAAGAGAATCAAGAGTTTGTGTTGTACTTGTTAGGCTTTCAGACTTCTAACTGATCATCAGAAAAGTGATGAGGCCAGATGAGATGACCTATGGCGTGAGTATAGAGAGAGTCTATCCAGGATCTGACCTCTGTTGTGTGAAGGGCAGATTGATGAGGAGAACCTGGAAATAGAGCTGAGGAGCAGCAGCTGCCAGTGAGTTAGGAGGGGAGTCAAGGAGAGACTGACATCTAGGGAATCAAGTAAAGACACTGATTTAAGGAGCAGAGAGTGATCATTTATGGCGAAGGCACACCATGGGTTGAATAAGATGTGGTCTGAGAATGGAGCATTGGTTTGAGCAATGTGAAGGTCTTTGGCAACCTTGACAAAGAGTGATTTCAACAAAGTAGTGGAGTTGAAAACCTGGTCAGAAAACAAAGAGTGGGATAAACAAATATAGATAGTTCTTTAGGAAAATGTTTCAGTAAAAGAGGGAAGGCAGGGCACGGTGGCTCAAGCCTGTAATCCCAATACTTTGGGAGGCAGAGGTGGGTGGATCAATTTAGGTCAGGAGTTCAAGACCAGGACAACATGGTAAAACTCCATCTCTGTACTAAAAATACAAAAATTAGTCAGATGTGCTGGCGGGTGCCTGTAATCCCAGGTACTCGGGAGGCTGAGGTAGGAGAATTGCTTGAACCTGGGAGGTGGAGGTTGCAGTGAGCTGAGATCATGCCACTGCACTGCAGCCTGGGTGACAGAACGAGAATCTGTCTCAAAAAAAAAAAAAAAAGAGGGACATAGGGTAGAATAGGGTAGTATAGGATAGTAGCTGGAAGGAAATCTGACATCGTTTTGTTTATGTATTTTAATATGGGAGAAATAGTATATATTTGTGTGCTGATGAGAATGACAGTTTTTTTTTTCTTAATTTTTTGTAGAGACAAAGTCTTATTATGTTTCCCAGGCTGATTTCAAACTCCTGGCCTCAAGTGATCCTCCCGCCTTGGCCTCCCAAGGTGCTAGGATTACAGGTGTGAGCCACCACATCCAGCCAGAGAATGATACAGTTAAAGAGAAAAAAAACAATGATGGTAGAATTATTTTTGCACCAAATCATCTTTTGAGAGACGGAGCAACACAGAAGGGAATTCCTTGCGTAAATAAATGGGATGGAACCTGGTACCCAAGTGGAGATACCGGGTACCCACTCCATTCACAGCGATGTAGGGCAGGCCAAGTATGCAGGATCTAAAAGCAAGTAGATGTGACTTGGGGATGACATTGACAAACACATATGCAAATAAGTTAGTGTTTCAATAGCAAACAATTTATGTGATGAAGAGAGGAGAGAAGTGGGAAAACATGTTATTATTTAATTTAATTTAATTTAATTTCGAGATGGAGTCTTGCTCTGTTGCCCAGGCTGGAGTGCAACAGCACGAACTCGGCTCACTGCAACCTCCTCCTCCCGGGTTCAAGTGATTCTCCTGCCCCAGCCTCCTGAGTAGCTGGGATTAGAGGTGCCCACCACCACACCAGGCTAATTTTGTATTTTTAGTAGAGACAGGGTTTCACCATGTTGGTCAGGATCTTCTCGAACTCCTGACCTCAGGTGATCTGCTCACTTTGGCCTCCCAAAGTACTGGAATACAGGCATGAGCCACCGCACTTAGCTATAAATTTTATTATTTCACAGAGTTCTAACACCTCTGTCTGTCTGTCTGTCTGTCTCCCTCTGTCTTTTCATCAAATAATGATTGTGTGCTATGAACTGAGTGGTATGATTAACTACACCCTTGGTTGGAATCTAAGGTCCAAAATGAAAAGAACTCATTCTCACCATTTGCTCCTCAAAATCTTTAATCCTCCTGAACTGTTCCAATTTAGATTTACTGTGACTGGAACTGCTTCTTCCTTAATGTCTACTAGGACCTTAGAATGTTTAATAATAAACAGTCCTGTAACATTGGGGAAGGAGATCCCTAGTGAAGAGCTGCAGAGCTACAAGGCTTTGTCTTTTGACACTGACTCTTTCCACTTTTCTTTGTAAAGCAAGAGTCAGTTCAGTTCTTCAAATAATTATTAAGCACTACATACCAAGTAAAAGCAGAATGTCATGCTTACTATGGACTAAGTACTATATTAGGTTCTTTACGTATATTTTTTAATTGTCTCAGTGACTCTGTGAGATGAATACTATTGTTTTTCCTGTTTTTATGGTAAGGAAACTCACACACATAAATTGCCCAAGTTTGTGCTGTCAGTAGTGGAGGAGCCAGGATTCCAACCCAGTCAATTTGGCTCATGTGCATGTGTGTTACCATTGCATCATATATCACCCAGGTTAGGGACACAGAGATGATTATAAACAGCTCCTCTGTGCAACAGGTTCAGATGGTACAAAGCCTAGGGGTCTATTGACAGATAAGACAATCAAGAGCCAGAATGTTCTCGTAAAGCTTGAACCCTCACTTCAAACTTACCAAATAAGACTGATGTAGGGAGAATATGAAATCTGAACTTTGGTTCCAAAATGAAATGCATCATCAACACAGGATAGGGAGACGTGATGTGACACAAATTCTCTGAAGAAGATCTGGGTGTTTTGGGTGACTGCCTCAACAGGAGCCTAGTGAGATGTTACAGCTCAAGAGTGAAACCCTGGGCTTAATAGAACAAGGAAGTCCAGAGGGTGGGTGGTGATGCAAGTGAATGTCCCCCTATGCTCTCGCCAGCTCTGATGACACGAGTCCCCTGTCTCATGCAAAGAGGCATATTTTTGGAGGAATATTGACAAACTACAGTATATTCACATGTGGCTGTTGGCAAGTTGTGAAGAAATGATAATGAAACTAGAGGCATAGCTTCTCTAATTATTTGACCTTATGCTATGGAAAAGACATTTATCTTCGGAAGACCCAGTCTGACTAAGGGCATAAGGGCTTGGACACAGTCGTATTGGAGAATGTCTTCTGGAAGTCTTTGAAAGTGAGATTGATACTCATCTTCCTGTTCCATGTGGTTTTTGCAGCAGCAGAGAGTTGGTCCCAAGTATCTGAGGAGCAGCCACAGGGATCTGGAATTTTATTCATTACACTGCAACTGTGGGCTTTGGGAACAGGATGCTCTGAACACTCAGGCCTGGGGTCAGGAGAACTGATGCGTGGGCCCCACCAAGAATTCCAAGTTAATTAGTAGTGAATGAGGCCAGGACACAAACTCCCTGAGTGAGTCTAACGTACTGCCAAGGTGGGGGACCACTGGCTTTCCTACCTTCTTAATATGAATGTCATGAGAACACAAAATAGGGACTCAATGGCTTCTTAAATCTTTATTATTAGCAAAAATCCGTTAGAAGAAATTCTATTGTCATTCTCTACTAATATCATCCTTATTATTCAATTATGGATTGATGTCACAGAGGAGAATGTTTCCAAATGGCCAAACCTAAGCAGAATTCTGGCCTTAAGCCCCAGTGCTTTTTTTGGAAAGCACAGATCTCTTTTTATTACCTCCTTGTTGTTCATTATGGTATTGGTGGATGATATGGGTGTTTTTCCATTAGAACTCCAGCAAACAGTTTCCTGTGAAAGCTTACATGAATACAATAGAATAATTCTGGGTTATTTCTGCTAGAGGCTAGATTCAAATTAATGACCTAGGAATGGAACAAACAAAAAAGTAGACACCAATTAATTCCCAGAGATCTCCAAAGCATTATTCCTAATACTTGAAATTTATCACAAGAAAATATACTCTCTTGGTTTCTTTTTTGTTGTTGTTGTTAAGGTTTAAGATGATGCAGTAAAACTTGTTACATTTGCTATTCGTAATTTATAACCCCATGGTATTCTTCTGTTTATAAAAGTGTTTTATACCTTCATTGATAAGAATTGCCTTTTCCTCAGGAAAAATAATTTAATTTATAATATGAAGGAATAATGAATGGCAATAAGCATGCCAAATCAGCAGGAATGCCAGTTTATTTTTCATCAATTTCTTTTTTTGGGGAGATAAATGTGCAGCTACTTAGAACCAATTGTTCATCATTCTCCGGGGGTTGTGATTTGGAGAAATTAGACTTGTGTTTGTCTGGAGAAAGCTCGGCTATGGAATACTGAATTGAATGAAATCTTAGAACATCCTCCCTCTGGTGTAGAAACTCTCGGACAGGTGGGGCTTAGCCACTTGCCCTGAAGGGCAACTCCGCAGTTCACCAGAGCACCACGATTATAACATTCTTTCTTAGAATCCTAGACACACAACTTGAAGGTACTAGATGCTCTTTTATAAGCTGAGGCCAGAAAGGTTGCATTTTCTGGGGCCTTGTGGCATAGATAGGCTGATGTAGTTACATAAGCACAGCCTTTGCCATCCACAGCCCTGGGTGCAGATCCCAGCTCAATGACCTCTGTTACCTTGAGCCTCTATTCCTTCGTCTGTAAAGTGAGCACAATTCTTCCTTTCTAGGGTTAGTTTGAAAATTAAATTCCAGTTGGGTGCGGTGGCTCACACCTGTAATCCCAGCACTTTGGGAGGCCGAGGTGGGCAGATCACTTGAGGTCAGGAGTTCAAGAACAGCCTGGCCAACATGGTAAAACCTGGTCTCTACTAAAAACACAAAAACTAGCCAGGCATAGTGGTACGTTTCTGTAATCCCAGCTACTCGGGAGGCTGAGGCACAAGAATCGCTTGAACCCAGGAGGCGGAGGATATAGTGAGCCGAGATTGCACCACTGGACTTCAGCCTGGGCAACAGAGTGAGACTTTGTCTTAAAAAAAAAAAAAAAATTAAATTCAATACAGGTAAATGGCCTGGCACAGTTCCTGGCATATGGCAGAGCAAGCACCCAACACCTGTTGAACTGTAGTTTGACCTTCCGTGTCTTCTGTCAAAATCCAACCCCTTCCTTCAGACCTGGTTCCCGGGTCCCCTTCTTCAAGAGACATCATTACTGCTCCTACTCTCAGTTCTTGCCTCTCCCCTCCCATTTTGTTTGTACTTGCTTATTTTTTGGTTTCTAGAAGAAATAGATAATACATGATTGAATGAATGAATGAGACAAAATCCCTGAGACAGTGTGGGCCCCCGGCCTGATCATCCCCATTTCTCTTCCTCCACAGAGGCCTCTCTGACTAACCACACGGAAACCATCACCGTGGAGGAAGGCCAGACGCTCACTCTAAAGTGTGTCACTTCTCTGAGGAAGACCTCCTCCCTTCAGTGGCTGACCCCCTCAGGGTTCACCATTTTTTTAAATGAGTATCCTGGTAAGTGAAAGAAAGAAAGAAAAATGCCACCAGACCTTAACCTGAGGGATTTTCCAGCAGGACAGGTTGGTGGGACAGAAAGCCTGAATGAGTCACCCAAGGGGTGGGCTCAGCCCACCTACTGTTACACGTGAATCACACCTCCAAAGCCTGTTATTTTACACGCAGTGGCTTGCTGGGGGCAGGAACTGTGAAATGGAAACCCCACCAGAATGGTTGTTAAAGGGGGTTCAAATTACAAAGCACATTTCCATGTCCCCACCCCCGACTCACACCACTTTTTCATTCTCAGTAACTATCACACAACCACAGCACAATGACAGACAGGCAGCCAACTGACTGGGAGCCTGGTCCTCATGCAACCACCACCCCACATAGGAAGCCAGCTGCTTTGTTTTCCATCTGAGCAATCCAAAGGCACATTATGAAGCTCCTTTCCAGATAGCTCGTCTTCTCCTGTTGGTCTTAACATAAAATCAAGATTTTTAAGCAATAGAAATAGACAGGATGTATTAATTTGGAAATAAGGGGAGTCATTTCTCTTTTCACAAACACACATGAAGAAAGTACAAGATGTCTGAGATGGAAAAAGACTCTTAAAAATCTCTTGGGTTCATCTCTTTGATGTTAGGCAGGGTTTTACTAAACCCTAGGTCATTTTATGTCTCCATTTAATATTGCTAACTGCCAAATACTTGGAAAAGTCTAAAACACATTTCAGTCTTATTTATAAAGCAGAGCCTCTTAAAACATATCATGCTGGCTGGCTTAAAACATATCATGCTGGCTGGGCATGGTGGTGGCTCATGCCTGTAATCCCAGCACTTTGGGAGACTGAGGTGGGCAGATCATTTTGAGGTCAGGAGTTCAAGACCAGCCTGGCCAACATTATGAAACCCTGTCTCTACTAAAAATACAAAAAAATTAGCTGGGCGTGGTGGAGCACTCCTGTAATCCCAGCTACTGGGGGAGGCTGAGGCAGGAGAATCACTTGAATCCGGGAGATGACAGTTGCAGTGAGCCGAGTTAGTGCCACTGCACTCCAGCCTGGACAACAGAGCAAGACTCTGTCTGTAAAAAAAAAAAAAAAAAAAAAAAAAAGTGTTATGCTTTGAAAGCATTATTAGATACTGATGTGTTAACATAAAGAAATATATTATTTCAAGCTAAATCAACTAGAAGTAAATACTAATTGTTAAAAGTTCTGAGAGAAAAAAATTTTAAATACAGATAATTCTGTTACTTAATGCTTTTTGCTGTTTTGTTTCTGGTTTTGGTAAACTGGGAAAAGAGGGACACTCTCGGATTTCTGCAGCAGAATGGCTTGATCTAGCTCAGTGGTTACCCACCTAGAATGATCTTGCCTTCCAGTGGACATAGGACAATGTCTGGAGATAGTTTTGATTGTGCCAAATGTAGAAAGCGGGACAGTGCTTCTGGCATCTAGCGGGTAGAGGCCAAGGATTCATCGGATACGTTTCCTCATAACAGCTCTATTTCCCTCTTGTACAGCTTTTAAAAATTCCAAATACCAGCTTCTTCATCACTCGGCCAATCAGCTCTCCATCAGTGTGCCTAACGTAACCCTGCAAGATGAAGGCGTGTACAAGTGCTTACATTACAGCGACTCTGTGAGCACAAAGGAAGTGAAAGTGATTGTGCTGGGTAGGTACCTGCAAGTGAACCCAGTAGGGGAGCAATATGGATAGGAACACGATATGTCGTTTTTAAACTGAACCTTTTAGTTTAAAAATGTTGCCTAGAGCAAGGCATTGCCTGGGACACCTCTGCCATCTTTTATTGAAAGGAAACAGAAGAGAGCATTTTGAGAAGCAAGCCCTAGATTGAACTGTGAACTTGTGAAATTTGTCTTTGACAGCAACTAAATTTTCTCTCCAGGGAACTAAAAGAAAAGAAAAATTAAGATTTGATGAGCTGCGACTATGCGCCAGGCACCATGTGAGGTTCTCGGGAATCAGATATGAATTAGGCACAATCTCTGCCCATAAGGAGTTTGCGCACCAGCTCAGGAAGCAAAACATGTATGCAAATGAAGTGGAACCTCATGACAGCAAATCCTAAGATAGAATGAATTCGGATGTAGCTGCACTGCTTGATCTGCTCAAATCCTCTCTGCCAAACAATTCCTCTTTTCTGTAGGAGAGCAGGATTGGGAGGTGCAGATAGGAAGTGACAGCCTCCTAATTGCCTAGGACTTACTCAGTTCTACAGATGGTCAACTGTGTCCAGTATGTCTATCCTTACTTGTTTTGTTTTTTGTGGCAGAACAGATCGATTAAAAACATTGCTTTTTATTGATCTCTAAGTAACATCATCTCACATATCACACAAATGAATGTCTTAGACTTCTGTTGAATTACTGCAGTGTGGTGCCTGCCATACGGTAAAGGCATGATGGGAAAGTAGCTGAGAAGGAGTGGCTCTCGGGGGGGTTTGAGAACCATTGTGTCTCAGCTCAGCGTTGTCTTCTCGTAAGAGAGCACACATCCTGGCTGGGCTGCTTGTGTGCCCTTCTGGGCTCTCATAACACCCCATGTATACTCTGTCATTGCTATCAACACATAATCTTTTCATTAGCAGTTTAGGGGCTGAAGCCACACCAGACTATTAGCTCCTTGAATCATACCTTTTTCTTCTTCGTATTGCCCACAAGTAACACATCTAATGTATATTTGGAGCTAAGAAGTGCCTTTACAAGGTCTTGATGGCAGATGGGTGAGTTAAGTAAATGGGGAAGAGCTCAGTTCTGGACTGAAGCAGAAGTAGAATGGGAAAGAGGAAGAAGCAAGCCTAACTAAAAAGTATTTCCAAGACAGAAGTATAAAGAAAAAGGGCGAACTTGCCCTTTATAAGATAAATGCACCTTTTTTTTTTTTTTTGACAGAGTCTTGCTCTGTTGCCTGGGCTGGAGTGCAGTGGTGCAAACTCGGCTCACTGCATGCAACCTCCCTATCCTGGGTTCAAGCGATTCTCCTGCCTCAGCCTCCCGAGTAGCTGGGACTACAGGCGTGCACCACTATGCCCAGCTAATTTTTGTATTTTTAGTAGAGATGGGGTTTTACCATGTTGGTTGGCCAGGATGGTCTCGATCTCCTGACCTCGTGATCCGCCTGCCTTGGCCTCCCAAAGTGCTGGGATTACAGGCATGAGCCACCT
The DNA here is from genome assembly GCF_028885655.2 of Pongo abelii. Classification (NCBI taxonomy): domain Eukaryota; kingdom Metazoa; phylum Chordata; class Mammalia; order Primates; family Hominidae; genus Pongo; species Pongo abelii. Next base: position 126,059,277 of record NC_071994.2, read on the forward strand.
CGCCCAGCCTCATATATCACATTTTAAGAATTGTTGCTACATTGCTTGTTTGGGAATTTTCAGAGACTAACAACACACTAAGTAATACACATTCTGGCTTCAGCCAAAGTAGCTTTGCAAGCACATAAAAGCCCTTTAACATGACTGTATTCTGGAAGAGATTAAGTTAAAAAATATGGGCCGGGCGCGGTGGCTCACACTTGTAATCCCAGCACTTTGGGAGGTGGAGGTGGGCGGATCAATTGAGGTCTGGAGTTCGAGACCAGCTTGACCACAGAGAAATCCCATCTCTACTAAAAATACAAAAATTCGCTGGGTGTGGTGGTAGGTGCCTGTAATCCCAGCTACTCAGGAGGCTGAGGCAGGAGAATTGCGTGAACCTGGGAGGTGGCGGTTGCAGTGAGGCGAAATCGTGCCACTGCACTCCAGCCTGGGCGACGGAGACTAAGTCTAAAAAAAAAAAAAAGCCCATTAATTAGAGTATACCCTACAACAATCACCTACAGATTATTAGGCTCCATGATTTGTTGAGATATGCAAACTCATATCTAATTAAACACAGAAAAATCCATTTTGTTCTAGCAACTCCTTTCAAGCCAATCCTGGAAGCTTCAGTTATCAGAAAGCAAAATGGAGAAGAACATGTTGTACTCATGTGCTCCACCATGAGAAGCAAGCCCCCTCCGCAGATAACCTGGCTACTTGGGAATGGCATGGAAGTCTCCGGTAAGGGGAGAAATGGTTCTCTTCTTTGTCTTCCTTCCTACTCAAATTTCCAGGGGATTTTTAAATGTTTTGGCACCCTCTAGTGGCAGAAAATGCCAGAAGACATCATTTAATATTTCATTAGCTCTTTTTCCAGACAAGTTATTCTTAACAACCAATCAATAGTATGCCTTAATCTTGAAAGGCTAATCATAGATATTGAAAATGTTTTTGTTTAAAACAGGTAAAAATCTAAAGTGAACTATAATGACTTCTTAAAATTTCACAAAATTTTCTAAAATAAGTATAATACAGAAGTATAATATCTCAGGCGAGGCGCAATGGCTCACGCCTGTACTCCCAGCACTTTGGGAGGCCAAGGTGGGTGGATCATCTGAGGTCAGGAGTTCGAGACCAGCCTGACCAACATGGAGAAACCTCGTCTCTACTAAAAATACAAAATTAGCTGGGTGTGGTGGCGCATGCCTGTACTCAGGAGGCTAAGGCAGGAGAATCGCTTGAACCCAGGAGGTGGAGGTTGCGGTGTGAGCCAAAAATCACGCCATTGCACTCCAGCCTCGGCAACAGGGGCAAAATTCCATCAAAAGAAAAAAAAAAGAAGTATAATATCTCTGAGCATAAACTTTTTCCCAGATATAAAATCGAAAATATATTTAACATAATACATATAATTGGAACAGATATGATCTTCCCTATATTGTATAGTACTATATTGTGTCATACCCACAAGAACAGATTAAAAATATTCTTGTAACAAAGCACCTAAAGGTTGAGTCTTTGAAACAGAATAACTCATTAATTATGGTGCCTGGGTACTGTTCATAGTTTGCTTACATTTCAACAGACATTACCTTTGATATCTATGTAATCAACAATCTGTTTTGTTTTTTTTTTTTTGAGATGGAGTCTCACTCTGTCTCCCAGGCTGGAGTGCAGTGGCGCGATCTTGGCTCACTGCAACCTTTGCCTCCTGGGTTGAAACGATTCTTCTACCTCAGCTTCTGGAGTAGCTGGGATTACAGGTGCATGCCACAACATCCAGCTAATTTTTGTATTTTTAGTAGAGACAGGGTTTCACCATGTTGGCCAGGCTGGTCTCGAACCCCTGACCCTATGTGTTCCAACTGCCTCGGCCTCCCAAAGTGCTGGGATTACAGGCGTGAGCCACTGCGCCCAGCCTGTAATCAACATTCTTAGAGTTGCAAAGGACCCTTTACAGTTGAGAACACTGAGGGCCAAATGGAGTTCTAGAGAGAAAAGACCTAAACCCAGATCTGATTCCCAGGGCAGTGCCAATTCTACTTCATTATAAGACTTCTCTTTAATTCGCCTTATTCATATAACCAGAATAAGGTCTTGGATCTTTGTGTTTCACAACAACATCAAGCTGTCCTTCTTAAGCTTTGAATTTTTTTTTCCAGTAGTGAAAAGTTTGTAGAAAACCATCATCTACTCTCATTCATCTGTTTGCCTTTGTGACCAGAACCAAGCCTATACAAGGGAACTGGCTGAGGTTAGAATGAGGTTAGAAATCTAATGTTTGCCATGAAGTCAAGGCCATTGGCCTCTAACAGAACCAACCTCATCCAATAGCATTAAATAGCCATAACCTCTTTAAATTGCTACATAGGTGGAACCCACCATGAATTTGAAACTGATGGGAAGAAATGTAATACTACCAGCACTCTCATAATCCACACTTACGGCAAAAGTTCAACGGTGGACTGCATTATCCGACACAGAGGCCTACAAGGGAGAACACTAGTAGCACCCTTCCGGTTTGAAGATTTGGGTAAGAAGAACTAATGATTCTCTTGAATAATTTTTGATTTACTTTAATATCACACTATCAAAGAAAATTAAATGCAGTGGGCAAAGTCCTTCAGAGTAAGATTACTGCCAACAGAGCTTTCCTAATAGCAAATTCCTGTACTGATTGAAATTTCTCCAGGTGAGTGACGGAATTTCAACTATTCCAATGTTCAAAAGAACCCCGGTTGAGCAGAAAGCCTAGCACAGCACCATATGCGAATAGTGTCATGCTTGCTTTTTGATAATGACTTTAAATAGTTTTATTGCAGTCGTGTTTTTGGAGCAATCATATGAATCATACTGCATCTTCGTACTTGACCCAGAAGGAGATAATATTAGCTGAAATAAACCTAAATTGTCAATATCATTTTATGTTAATATGAAACACACAGTTACATGAAGACATAATTCCTGTTTAGATTTATTTTATTGTTGTAATTGCTTTGAAGATTTTAGTTTAACCATGTTAATATTCTGAGTTGAACACCATTTTAAACATCCAATATTAAATGTGAAGAGGAGTTGCCTCCATTCTCAGAACCTCTATTCTATGATTCTTTCCCCAAAAGTCCAAGAAATAATTTTAAAACTGTACACAACTCTTTGAGCCAAGAGGTATCCTTTAAGATGCATGAGTCCTGTAAGAAGTCTGCAATTAGTAGGACTCTGGGTTTCACTGTCTTACAAGGTACTTCTCTGTGTAATCAAATCCTGAAGTATAAGGAATTACTCACATCAGTGAAAGAGGAAACTGTTGGATGACCATGTGTTTATTGAAAAAGCTCTTTTATCAAATGAAATCGCTGATGCTGAAAGGCAAGCTTGCTTAGGAGAACCTCACTGTGGGAAAGCTGCCATGATGCCCTATGGGGGCTGTGGCTGCGGTTAACAGGCCCCCTCTGACTACCACAAACTTTCCATGGGTCACTTTCTCACCAAACCAAAAGTAGTCATTGCAGAAGCTGCACTGTAAGACTCATGGACCTACAGACCGAGCTGTACAGTAACCTTACACAACCACCCCCGCCCCTCTGTGAGTCATCCCCACCCCACGCCTCCACCTCCAGCAGTAGAACTGAAGCAGAGGGCATGTGGGGGATGAGGCTGTACCTAAAAGCTTCCTAAATACATTCAGGTTCTTCAATAGGAGAACCAACAATGCTGAAAAAAAATGCATTCTTAATTTTCAGCAATTGTTCAAGCCATCTACAAAAATTACTATGAAGGAGGAAATGGCAGTTCTCCTCCTTTATGGCTATAGCTCTACATGACTCAGAATTATAGCTAAAGATGTTTTTAATAATAGGGTAAAGTCAGGCCTGATGGCTCACGCCTGTAATCCCAGCACTTTGGGAGGCCGAGGCGGGTGGATCACCAGAGGTCAGGAGTTCGAGACCAGTCTGGCCAACATGGCGAAACCCCATCTCTACTAAAAATAAAAAATCAGCCGGGCATGATTGTGGATGCCTGTAATCCCAGCTACTCGGGAGGCTGAGGCACAAGAATCGCTTGAACCCGGGAGGCAGAGTTTACAGTAAGCTGAGATCACGCCACTGCACTCCAGCCTGGGCAACAGAGCGAGACTCTGTCTCATAATAATAATAATAATAATAATAATAGGCTAAGACTTAATTTTTATTTGTGATCTATCTATTTGGTGTACTCATTGCCAGATCTCCAAATAGTATTCAAAGAGAAACACCAGCATCAGCTGTTGATAACTTCCATTAGTTCATTGTTTTTTCCATTTGGCTAGCTGCTACTATATTGACATATAGATGTTACAAACATTTTGTTCACCCAGTTAGGTAAAAAATATTACTAGCTGAGGATGCTTTAAAACACATTTACACATAAGGGTTCTGACCCCTTTCATTTCTATGCTCTGCATGGAAGGACCTGGGGAAAGTGAGGGTCATGCCAGCACCAGGACTAGGATGGTCCTGAGGAAAGAAGTGCCTTCCTCTGAAAAAAGCCACAGTGTGATGCTTCAAGAAAGAGAGTAGAGCAGCAGGAATCGATTTTTGAATAGACTATCTTTGGTTTTTTGTTTTGTTTTGTTTTTTGAGACAGGGTCTCACTCTTTCACCAAAGCTGGAGTGCAGTGGTGTGATCATGGCTCACTGCAGCCTCAATCTTCCAGGCTCACAATCAGTCCTCCCACTTCAGCCCCTCAAGTTGCTAGTACTACAGGTATGCACCACTACATCTGGCTAATTTTTAAATGTTTGTCGAGACAGGGTCTCCCTATGTTGCTCAGGCTGGTCTCAAAACTCCTAGTCTCAAGCAGTTCTCCCTCTTTGGCCTCCCAAAGTGCTGGGATTACAGGCATGAGCCACCTCACCCAGATTTCAGAATTATCATTGATTTATTTCTTTTCTTGAGACGGTCTCACTCTGTTGCCCAGGCTGGAAGGCAGTGACACAATCTTGGCTTGCTGTAACCTCTACCTCCCAGGCTCAAGTTGATCCTCCTGCCTCAGCCTCCGGAGTGGCTGGGAACACAGGCATGAGCCACCACACCCTGCTAATTTTCATATATTTTGTAGGTATGGGGTTTTGCCATGTTACTCAGCCTGGTCTTGAATTCCTGAGCTCAAGCGATCCCTCAACCTCTGCCTGCCTCCCAAAGTGTTGGGATTACAAGCATGAACCACCACACCTGGCTCTTTTTGTTGTTGTTGTTGTTGAGACAAGGTCTCCTTCTGTAGCTCAGGCTGGAGTGCCGTAGTGCAATCATAGCTCACTGCAGCCTCTACCTCCCAGACTTAAGTGATCCTCCCACCTAGTCTCCTGAGTAGCTGGGACTACAGGTGCACACACCACACCTGGTTAATTTTAAAAATTTTTATAGAGACAGAATCTCATTATGGTGCCCAGGCTGGTCTGAACTCCTGGGCTTAAGTAATCCTCCCTCATCGGCCACCCAAAGCACTAGGATTAGAGGCATGAGCTACTGCACCTGATTTATTTAATCATTTTAGTATTTAAAATGAGGAATCTTGGTTTTCTATTACTTACCTGGGGATAGGATTTTTTAAACATTTGAAAACAGTTCTCAAAGTTTTGATTTCAGGACCTCTCTACACTCTGAAAAATAATTGAGAACCCCAAAGAACTTTTACTTATGTAGATGATGTCTGTCAATATTTACCTATTAGAAATTAAAACCGAGAAATTAAAAAAAATGTATCTGTAAATTTATTTTAAAATAATAAATCTACTACATGTTAACAGAAATGGCATATTCATTTTATTTTATTTTTTGAGATGGAGTGCACTTATTTTTTGAGATGAGTGCAGTGGCCCCATCTCAGCTCACTGCAACTTCTGCCTCCTGGGTTCCAGTGATTCTCCTGCTTCAGCCTCCTGAGTAGCTGGCATTACAGGCTCCTGCTACCACACCTGGCTAATTTTTTTGTATTTTTAATAGAGATGGGGTTTCGCCATGTTGGGCAGGCTGATCTTGAACACCTGACCTCAGGTGATCCACCTGCCTCGGCCTCCCAAAGTGCTGGGATTACAGGCGTGAGCCACTGTACCTGGCCCAGAAATGACATATTTTAATGAAAAAAAAAAAGTATATTTTGTAACACTGAAAAGATTAGTGTGAAAATGTCATTTTTTTACATTTTGAAAATCTCTTTAATGTCTGGCTTAATGGAAAACAATTAGGTTCTTGTAACTTTTGCATTCGATCTCTTCCAAAATGTTATTTTGCTTTAAATAAATATATAAAAATTCAATCTCACACAAATATATAATTGGAAAGGGGTAGAGTATTTTAATAGCTGGTTCAGATAATTGTGGATATTCTTCTTTGATGTTACACCAAAACTCAACAAGTAGTAGTTTCTTAAAGATTAGTTGGTGTGTGGACTCTGGGCCCATGTCAATGAACTTTTCATACTGTTATATTAAAACCCACTGAACTGTCTTGCACTTTGCTTAGAACTTTTACCCAGGCATGATTTTTCTAACATTATGTTTTAGTCATTTGGAAAATACTGATTCACTAAGTTCCACAGAACTTTCCAATGTTGACATATTTCAGCATCAAAATCATGTTCATTAATATCATCACCGATCTCATCAGAAGTCTTTAAGCATTTGGAGGTTGTCAAGCTCACAGTGGTGGATACAAGTTGTCCAAAATTTGAACTTTAAGTGTGACTATAGCAACTGAGGAGCTATTTTATTTTTAGAGGTGGAGTCTTGCTCTTGTCGTTCAGACTGGAGTGCAATGGTGCTATCTCAGCTCACTGTAACCTCTGCCTCCCAGGTTCAAGCAATACTCCCGCCTCAGTCTCCCGAGTAGCTGGGATTATAGGCGCCCACCACCATGCCCAGCTAGTTTTTGTGTTTTTATTAGTAGAGTCAGGTTTCACCATGTTGGCCAGGCTGGTCTTGAACTCCTGGCCTCAGGTGAACTGCCCGCCTTCAACTTCCAAAGTGCTAGGATTACAGGTGTGAGCCACTGCACCTGGCCTAAATTTTTAATATGTTTTCATTTTAATTAATTTTAATTTAAATAGTCGTTGGAGCTAGTGCATACCATATTGGATAGCAGAGGTCTACAATATTCTGACCAACTAGGGAGGTAGATCAGCATGTGCCAGTAGCCACCTAATTAAAACAACATTCAGTCTAAATGCAATAGTTTGCTAGCTTGTTAATTAACAGGATAAATCAAAGTAAATACAGAATCTAGTTTTAAATATGTATAGATAAAACTTGTTTTGTACATAACATAATTTTCTGAATTCACATAGTATATACTATGTTAGAAGATTTAAATCACTATTGATAAATTTTATTCTATATGTCCCCAGAGATGTTCTTCTTGTTTTCTAAAATTTTGAGACAGGGTCTCACTCCGTCACCCAAGCTGGAGCGCAATGGTGTGATCACGGCTCACTGCAGCCTCAACCTCTCTGGGCTCAGATGATCCTCCTACCTTGGCCTCCTGAGTAGTTGGAACTACAGGGATGTACCACCATGCCCAGCTATTTTTTTGTAGAGATGGGGTCTTGCCATGTTGCCTAGGCTGGTCTCAAACTCCTGGGCTTAAGCAATCTGCCTGCCTCAGCCACCCACAGAACTGGGATTACAGGCACGAACCATTGTGCCCGGCCCCATATTCTTCTTAAAATTTATTCCCAGTACTTCTATTTGACTAGCATTCCAGCTTTTCCCTCTTTTCATTGCCAGCAGCTCTCCTCTTTCTTCAATTTTCTCTGGCACCTGTGTGGTCAGAGTTCATTTTAGCCTTATAGTCTATATTACTATCTCTATAATGTTTCCTTAGTAATTCTTTCTTTCCTCAGAGCCCTTACACACAATTCAGGTATTTTTATATTTTTCATACGTTTTGAATGTTTGATTAACCAGATACGTTTTCAAAACCATGGAAAATTATTTGATTAAATAAACACTAAGAAGCACTCACAAATTTTATAAAAACATGAACCACCTGTGATGTGTCAGTATATATATGTATACACACACACATACATATACATTATATATACATATATATACATATATATATACACATATATATATATATATATATTTTTTTTTTTTTGAGAGGGAGTCTCCTCGCTCTGTTGCCCAGGCTGGAGTGCAGTGGTGCGATCCTGGCTCACTGCAACCTCTGCCTCCCAGGTTCAAGCAATTCTCTTGCCTTAGCCTCCCAAGTAGCTGGGATTACAAACACACACACACCACCACGCCCGGCTAGTTTTTTGTATTTAAAGTAGAGATGGGGTTTCACCATGTTGACCAGGCTGGTCTTGAACTCCTGATTTCAGGCGATCCACCCACCTCAGCTTTCCAAAGTGCTGAGATTACAGGTGTGAGCCACTGCGCCCGCCCGACATGTCAGTATTAGTGTTTGTACTAATACTGACAGGCACAGTTATTACATGCTTCCTGGATGTGGGTCTGTTCGATGACTGGTAAAACCTATACTAAGCTGATCCTCTGCATTGATTAATGTTATACAATAACATTTAGCATTGTGCTTAATAAATAGCTAGGCATTGTACTAAACATGTGTGTAAATGAACTTACTAATTCTCACAAAACACTCGAAGAGGTAAATGCTGTCAGTATCTCCATTTTACAGATAAGAGAAAAAAAGTGTTAGAGAGGTCGGCTATCTTGTCCAACTCATTCAGGAGCAAGTAAGTAGCAGCACTGGAATTCAGCCCAGTCTGAGGCTGATTCCAAAGCCATCTAACAATAGGTAGATAGATAGATGGATGGGTAGATAAACAGACAGAGGGATTGATTGATGGATAGAAGGACACAGATAGAAACAGTGAATACTCTTTGCCTACCACTGCCACCACACAGAGGTCCAGCATGCTGTGCTTTAAGCCAGGCAGGTGAGCAGATGGGCACTCAGTGGGATACAGATTCAAAACCCAGAGCAGGAGCCGCAGAACACACAGTTCTGGGGTTTCTGCACAACCTCTACAAGCAGGTAGCCGCCAAATATATTCTCCAATCTCTTTTACTGAGCACAATGTGGGTAAAACTGCTCTCTATAGTAGCAGAATTTTGTTTTTCCCCTTTCCTAGTTACTGATGAAGAGACAGCTTCAGATGCTCTGGAGAGAAACTCTCTATCCTCTCAAGACCCACAGCAGCCCACCAGTACTGGTAAGTGTCAAAATCATTAAAACTTGTTTTTAAAAAATCATGCTTCCTTGGGAAGGTTATTTTTCTCATTCTAAGTTTTAAGAATATTTTTTGTTTTAATTTTTACTAAGACCGTACAGGCCCCCTCCAACTGGCTCCAGCTTTGTAGCATCCTAGAGTAGAACCACATCAGGCACCGGAATACTTAGTGGGATGGGCTTCAGGCTGACATAAAGCCTTGCAAGTTCAGTTCTAGTTTGCCTGAGATAGAGATGTACACATGTACACACACACATTCACGACTGTGACATTTGAATTTCCTCTGCAGTAAAGGACAAAGTTGAATTCATTTATAGAGAGACTCGTTTCTTTGTTTTCCCATCTAAAGCACACCAAACACAAAACACAGACTTGGTATCAACAAAGAGAAAAGAAGCAGAAGCTGGAGATTTGGTGTTGTCATTGAATAACAAAATCACCTTTGAAGGCATGTCAATTACTTGATTGTCAATAACTCAGGTCATTTTGATGATGGGATTGAACTACAAATGCAGAATAATTTAGAAAGCCTGGATTATAATTCCAGTTTTTTAGACAGTGAACTCACTAGAGGTTAACTCAGAGCAATGATTGTATATCTAATTTAACTTTGTATTTTACCTAGCATAGTATCCAGCAATAGTAGCTTCTCAGAAAATGAGTTACGAAAGAAAGAAAGAAAGAAAGAAAGAAAGAAAGAAAGAAAGAAAGAAAGAAAGAAAGAAAGAAAGAAAGAAAGAGAAAGAATTGGTTATGGTGCTTTGAGCAAGACTATTAGCCTCATCCAGAAAGGCATAAATTCCTACATATTCTCTTTCCATTTCATGTAGTGTGTCAATAATAATTTCATTTGGTGGAATAAGGGTTTTCAGATCATTATCATGTCCATAGTTCTGAGTATCAGATCACATTTTTAAAAATGTGTATCCTAAATAATATTTAAAAGTAAATGTTTGGGATTTCTAAACACTGATAAATACAACATGTACCATACAGTTTTTTGAAGGACAATGGAAATTGAAAATATTATGAAGTGGAACAGCCACATCACTTGCTTTAATAATCCAATATTTGTAAACGTGTTTAGAATCTAGTAATCTTTAACGGCTTGCTACTGAACAACTCAATTTTCTGCTCTGCTTTTTCATATATAAGACTTTAAAAATATGGTTTCTAAAATTCCTTTCAGCTTTCCATTTCTACGATTTTATTACCGTTAATACCCATTTTCAATAGAATGGGAGGCTTCATTCCTCTCGGGGTCCACATAGTGGCGCTGTGTAATGGACTAAAAAGCAAGAAACTGCAGAGGGAAAAAAGGAAATTGGAAACATAAGCAGTAAAATCTGGAAAAAAAACCACACACGGTTTCTTATTTTTTATAATTTATCTTATCTAAAAAAAAATCATAGTACATCCCACTTCTAATGGGGAGGCAAGCAGAGATTTGAATAACTGAAGCTATATTTCAACATAAATTTCAGGCTGTAGGTTTTCTATAATTAAAGCTTGGAATGCCATTCCTCGGTGTTCAGTTGTTATCTTGAAGCATCCTAAAGGCCTTCTCCCTAATAGGCCTGATTCAGGATGGAAGTATGAAATAATGGTTTAAATGCTGGGTTCTGGAGTTAGGTAAAACAAAGTTTATGTATTGGCTTTGCCACTTATTTGCTACAGGACTTTAGGTACTTTACATAACTGCTCTAAACCTCCATTTTCTCAGAGCTGTAGTGAGAAATAATATATACCAAGTGCTCAGTTCAAGGCCAGGCATAGAGTAAGTGCTCAAAACATTTACCTTAAAAAAATAAGGCAAAGTGAGCCTAGCCATTTGCAATTATGTTTGCAAGAAATGTATAGTTCAAAAATGATCTCAGTACTGTTTTTAAATTTGGCTTCCCAAGCTGCTCTGGGAAGACTTACGTAACTACAGTTGTATATAGTCACATGTATATAATGTATGCATAGCTCGTGTTTTATCTTCTTTCACTTTAGTCTCAGTAACAGAAGATTCTAGTACATCGGAGATTGACAAGGAAGAGAAAGAACAAACCACTCAAGATCCTGACTTGACCACTGGTAAGTGTCACCCACTGCATTTAGAATAAACACTCAACATTTTAACCTCTTAATCGATAAATTCAATGGCCTTTGTCAGTCCTCCCTTTTCTTGACCTTTCTGCCCTTTAGGACATGATTGGTTAATCACTCCTTTGTCCCTCCTTGATTTAGTTACCTCTTGGCTTCTTGACATACTTTTCCTGGTTCTGTTATTTGTTGCTCACCACTGCTTCTCTGTATCCATCAATTAACTTATCTTCCTCTTCTGACTTCTTAAATGTGTATATACTTCTGATTTTACTTCTCCATCTTTTGTTCTTCCCTCCTTTTTTTTTTTTTTTTTTTTTTTGTGAGACAGAGTTTTGCTCTTGTTGCCTAGGCTGGAGTGCAGTGGTGCAATCCCAGCTCACTATAACCTCCACCTCCCAGGTTCAAGTGATTCTCCTGCCTCAGCCTCCCAAATAGCTGGGATTACAGGCACACGCCACCACCCCAGCTAATTTTGTATTTTTAGTAGAGACGGGGTTTCTCCATGTTGGTCAGTCTGGTCTTGAACTCCCGACCTCCGGTGATCTGCCCTCCTCGGCCTCCCAAAGTGCTGGGATTACAGGCGTGAGCCACCGCGCCTGGCTGTTCTTCCCTTATTTTTAAAGAGTTTACTCATTCCCAAGGTGGTTCCCGTTGCCACTAGGCAAAAGATTTCTCTCTTTTTCTTTTCTGGTTTTGTTTTGTTTTCAGAGACAGGGTCTCTCTCTGTCTCCCAGGCCAGGGTGCAGGGGCACGATCATGTTCACTGCAGCCTTGAACTCCTGGGCTCAAGAGATCTCCTACCTCCACCTCCCAAATAGCTGGGATTACAGGTGTGAGCCACTGTGCCCAGTCAGCAAAAGATTTCTATACCTATATTTCCAGAACATCCTCCTCAGCATTGGTGCCAATTTCTTTCCATTTTCTATATATCTGTAGCTGAATTTTCTGCAATTTCCCCAAACTCAACATTGGTAAATACCAAACAGCACCTTCTCCCACAAAATCAGCTCGTCCAAAGCATCACACAGGCCCCAAAGCATCACACAGACCCCAAACCTTGGTGTTATCTATCACTCCTGTGTATGTGTACAAATATATCTATGTGTATATGTATATGCATATGTACACACATGTATATAAAATCAGTCAATTTCCAAGAACTTTTGAGTCTTCTCTTTCAGGTATTTTGTCCATTGTCACTGTTAACGTCCCAATCCAGGCTCTCATCATCTCCTGCATGGAGTATTATAGCCTCAGTTTCTCCTCCTCTGGTTCACTTTTAGCACCCTGCCAACAAAATGTCTCTTTACACTCTGCAGACCTGTGTTCTAAAACCCCTTACGGCTTCCTGAAGTCTACAACACAGAGCGTGAGTCCCAAACACCTCATTAGGTGCCATCTATTACCTACTTCTGCAGTCTCATATCTACAAAGTCCTTACGAGATATATATTTTTCTCTGAAAACATCATCCCTTTTCAATCGCCCTGCCCTTGTTTATCCTCACTGCCCCTGGTGGAAGAGGAGACCTCCTCTCACCTCTCCTTACTCCACCTTCAAGGCCAATATCTTCACTGAAAACTTTTTTGACCAACTCACCCCTCAGAGACCATTCTTGCCTCTGAACCCCTGAACACACTATGATATAAATACATATGGATCCAGAATTTGACATATCTTACTTTTGTTTGTTTTTATTAATTTGTTTATATAGAGAGAGAGCTAATCCCCAAAGCATATGAACTGTGCCTTCTGTAGGTCCAAGCACAATGTTCTACACATAGCTGGCACTCCTTAATTATTCATTGATTGATATGAGGTGACCAGGACATTTAGCAAAACTACAGCCCATAGAATCAGAATTCCAGGTTTAGAAAGCCTTTGTTTTTTTTTTTTTTTTTTTTTTTTTTAAAGAGACAGTTCTCACCTGTCTCCCAGGTTGGAGTGCAGTTTCACAATCATAGCTCACTGTAACCTTAAACTCCTAGACTCAAGTGATCCTCCGCCTCAGTCTTCCAAGTAGCTAGGACTACAGGTGTGCACAACTGCTCCTGGCTAATTTTTTTTTTATTATTATTTCTGTAGAGACAAAGTCTCGCTATGTTGCCCAGGCTGGTCTCAAACCCCTGGCCTCAAGCAACCATCCCATCCCAGCCTCCCAAAGTGCTGGGATTACAGGCATGAGCCACTGCACCTGGCTAGAAATATTTTTACAAGCTCATCTGATTTAACCCAAATGCCTTCCTGTAGGGCCACATTTAACCTAACCAAGATAAATAAATTTTCATTTTATTTGGATAGTTTTTTAAACTCCTTGACAATCCTTCTTGCTACTTAACTATATTTTGCTAAAAATCATTCCTAAAGCTAATTTGAATCTTCTGACTATAATTTAAGTCTATTTTCTCATATGCTTTCTCTAGAAATAAAAAATAACTAGCCCAATAGCTATGTAACTTAAAAAATCTTTTCACATCATCACACATAATTGCCTTGTTTGTTGTATGCCTGTTTGCTTGTTCTCAGAGAATGAACAATGTAAGTCTCTTTACCTTCAGGGGTAAGCTCTTTCTCGTCTCTTCATCTGAGCTATTAGCTTATATCACTTTGTAGAAGTATTGTTACATATTCTCCAGTGGCAATAAAAACAAAACAAAACAAAAAAAAGTATCTAAACTCCTTTTTCATTTTCCTTATAGAAGCAAATCCTCAGTATTTAGGATTGGCAAGGAAGAAAAGTGGCATCCTGCTGCTCACACTGGTGTCCTTCCTCATTTTCATACTCTTCATCATAGTCCAGCTCTTCATCATGAAGCTGCGGAGAGCACATGTGATATGGAAGAAAGGTCAGTGGGCAGGGAACCTGGCGGAGGCCATAAGACGCCAGAACAAATGGCTAAAAAAAGGGAAATTCTGTCCATTAAAGCTTTCTGTCAGACACTACATAATCTATTTGATAAGTGCTGTCACTCAGATAAGCAATTGTTTGTTTTCTAGTAAACTCGGGTGTGAATCTCCAGGGACTATAGTCTAAAAGTGCATAATCAATAGAAACTAGCATAGCTCCAGAAATTGGCATTAAATTATAGACACTTCTATTCACAGAAGGATAAAAATCCCAGGACTGCCTAGCACAGTGCCTACAGGAATCAAAAAATTATGTGTTGAATTAATGAGGTATGAGTTATGGGAGGGGCATGGTAAGGCTACTATTGCACAGTAACAGAGGTATTATCTTATTCAAATATACATTTCTACATGTCCGTGGCATCAGAAATTAGTCGCTTGATTTTCTTTTTTTGTAGAAAACGAAGTTTCAGACCACACACTAGAAAGTTACAGATCAAGGTCAAATAATGAAGAAACATCATCTCAAGAGAAAAATGGCCAATGTAAGTCAACTCTATGACCTGAGATCTGAACAATGAGTTTCATTAATTTATTAGTCAGAGTTCTCCAGAGAGACACAGACAACAGAATATATATATATATTCTCATATATATATATATGAGGGGGAATTGGCTCAGGAGATTATGGAGGCTGACAAGTCCCTGGACAGGAAGTCTGCAAACTGGAGACCCTGGGATGCTGGTAGCCTGGTTCAGTTCAAGTTCAAAGGCCTGAGAACTCCGGGGACCACTGACGTAAGTCCTGAAAGCCAAAGGCCAAGGAGTCTAGAGTTCTGCTGCCGGGAGAGGAGGGAGTGTATTCCAGCTCCAGCAGACAGATCAACACATTTGCCTTCTTTCTGATTTTGTTCTTTCCGGGCCCCCAACAGATTGGATGGTGCCCACCCACATCAAGGGCAAATCTCGATGCCCACCTACTCCACTCAGACTCACACACTAATCTCCTCTAGAAACAACCTCATAGACAAACCCAAAAATAATGCTTTACCAGATTTGAGGTATTTCTTAATCCACCCAATTTAACACTTAAAATTAACCATCACAATTAAGTAGTCCCCTTTAAAAAGAAGGAGAAGAATCAAAATTTGATTTTTTAGCACTAGAAAGTCTCCTAAATCATCCTGTAGAACTTAAGGAGACTCATCTGCAAAAATAAATAATAGCAGTTAAGTTCATGTAGCAGAAGGTGACTTCCTTTTGGGAAGCCATCCTTGACTCTTTGACATCACACACAGGGATACCCCAAGACCACCAGAGGATCCTATGACACCTTTGTCATAGAAGCACTTCTTCCTCCATATTGTAATTTTTGGTGTTTTTATATAGCTACTGCAACACTCCTTTAGGTGGTGAGTAATCAGATTTACTCTGTATCCTCAGATTCTAGCACAGGGTAGTTGATGAATTTGTATTAAATGAGTGACTATAGGCTCCATTAATTCAAGAAGGCATGTGTCAGGTCCTTTGGATGACTTCATTGCAATTCCTCAGACAAAATATGTAAAGAAAACGAAGAGAATCGGGATGGAAAGGAGATTGTGTATGGGAAGTGGAGGTTGGGGATTGTATTCTTGATAAAGATCTGGAAGGCAGAAGCCAGGACTATAGAAAAGCAATATTCCACCTTCCAACCATATTATTTCCTCCATACAAACTAACTTATTCTACCCGCCAGGAGCTGCAAGAAATACAGCGAGCTTTGCCACTCTATTCTGTTGGTTTTACTGAGGTTTTTGTAGGAGGCTTGTCTTTTATAACACCTCTGCCTATTTAGGTTTTGACCTACTAGAGCGTGAACTGAAAAGAATGAATAGATGTACTAGCTGGGAAAGGAACACAAGAGAATTGACTGTGTGAAAACTGGGGGTGGGAGGGGAAAATGTGTGTAAACAATATCCAAGTCAATTGCGTTGCAACACCTGTTTCTAAATACCAGTCATCACATACTCACCTGGCGGATAGGAAAATGATGTTAATATCATGTGTGAGTTGGGTTGCTCCCTGAGCTGTTTTTCCTAGGCAAGAAGATCCAAAACAGTAGGAGTAGAATTATGTCTGTTAGCTGGAAAAATGGAAGCCCTTCCAGTTCAACTTTTAAAGCAATTTTTTTTCTTTTTTTTTTTTTGAGACAGGGTCTCTCACTCTGTTCCCCAGGCTGGAGTGCCATGGTGCCATCATAGGTCACTGCAGCCTTGACCTTTCGAGCTCAATCAGTCCTCCCACCTCAGCCTCCCTAGTAGCTGGGACAACAGGCACGCACCACCACGCCCAGTTAATTTTTGTATTTTTAGTAGAGATGGGGTTTCACCATGTTGCCCAGGCTGGTCTTGAACTCCTGGACTCAAGTGATCCACCCACCTTGGCCTCCCAAAGTGCTGGGATTACAGGCATGAGCCACCACGCCCAGCCAACTTTAAGAAAATTTAAAATGAGTACCTGCACTACTCAGGGGCTTCTTCCCCAGAAAAGTATATCTTCAGGGGTTTGCTGGGGGTTTCACTTTCTCCTGAGCTCAAGCCTTCACTTTCATCCTCCTTGCCTTAGCACCCTCAAATCCAGCATTTTAATTATGTTGTTTTGCACATATTAAAAATATTCTCTGGGGCCATCTCTAGTCGGTTTGTACAGAATTGCATAGGCCTTGAGTGTGATCTGCCCCGACCCTATTTTTGCAGTAAGCCCTGTTATTTTTAGTGTGCAATTTCGCTAAGGCAATATGTTATGTTCAGCAATAGATTATTTTACAGCAGAAATATCTGTATATTTTATTTCAGGTTTACCAGTATATTGTTTATATAGTAAGACTTCTTTAAAAATTATAGTATAGGCCAGTGCAGTGGCTTATGCCTATAATCCCAGGATTTTGGGAGGCTGAGGCGGGTGGATCACTTCAGCCCAGGTGTTTGAGACCAGCCTAGGCAATATAGTGAAACCCCGTCTCTACGAATAATTTAAAAATTAGCTGGGCATGGTAGTGTGTGCCTGTAGTTCCAGGTACTCAAGAGGCTGAGGTTAGAGGATCACTTGAGTCCAGGAGGCTGAGGCTGCAGTGGGCGGTGATCACACCACTGCACTTCAGCCTGGGCGACAGAGTGACAGCCTGTCTCAAAAAAACACGAAAAACAAAAAATATAATAATGCCTTCAGACCGTTTATATGCATCAGTAAGTTTTGGTTTTTATAAAGCAATACGTGAACCTAAAAATATGATATCCAATCAAAGTGTTTCAAGTAAATGGGTGCAATGTTATTCAAAATAAATATTCATCTTCAACATGTTTTTCTTTCAGCTTCCCGCCCTATGCGTTGCATGAACTACATCACAAAGTTGTACTCAGAAGCAAAAACAAAGAGGAAGGAAAATGTACAACATTCAAAATTAGAAGAAAAGCACATCCAAGTACCAGAGAGTATTGTGTAGTGCTCTCTGCAATAGAACATGTGATTTCAGGGTTGCCACAGTGTCACCTCAGTGGACCAGCCTGGGGGAAGGAGCTTAATTGCTGAGACATTAATAATGACCTCTTAGTGCAATGCAAGAAGGTGTCCTCGGATAATGATCTGCCCCGGAGCTAGGGCAGCAACATGAGGACCAAACCATGCACATAAAGCTTGTAGTTTAAAAAAGAAAAGCAAAAAAAAAAATTATGCCTGACACTACTTCAGAACAGGAGGATTCTATGAAGCCTTGGGGATCGGGATCAATGTGACCAGCTAACATCCTACCTCAGATGGAACAGGATTTTTTAGATGCTTTGCTCTAATGGAACTGCTTTAAAAAAATTTTTTTTTCTTTTTCATAATTTCTTCTGGTCACAAAATAAAGAAATTTGGGATGCAAAGTACCTAAAGATCTCTGATCCTAAGAAGTTACTTCTGGCCGGGCGCGGTGGCTCATGCCTGTAATCCTAGCACTTTGGGAGGCTGAGGTAGGTGGATCACTTTAGGTCAGGAGTTCGAGACCAGCCTGGCCAACATGGTGAAACCCCATCTCTACTAAAAATGCAAAAATTAGCCAGGCGTAGTGGTGCTCACCTGTAGTCTCAGATACTTGGGAGGCTGAGGGTGGAGAATCGCTTGAACCTGGGAGGCGGAGATTGTAGTGAGTCAAGATCTCACCACTGCACTCCAGCCTGGGCTACAGAGGGAGACTCTGTCTCAAAAAAAAAAAAAGAAGTTACTTCCAAGACAGACTTTTAAGATGTAACCAGCACAAAGCAATGTCAGGGAGGAGTGATACAGGACAATAAATGAGTCAGATGGGCAAGAAGGCCCCAGAACCCATGCCCCAAGGCACAAAGAGGAGCTCAGGGTAGGCCCAAAGATTCGAATTTCTTAGATTACTAAATCACATGAGCGGACCTTGTCTGTCAGACAAGATTTTTACCTGGAAATTCCATGACCAATACACGTGCAAAAGAAAATGATGGGTTTAATTTGCTGATTATTGACCTAATGGATGGCTTTTTAAAATGTTTTAATAAAAAGCAGAATATATATTTGTTTTTCTAGTGGTTATACCAAGTTATACTTCCTGTTTTCACAAGTGAAAGTAACATGGGACAAGCCTTTCTTTTTCGATCAGTTTATTTAAGCTATACAGCAAAACTTGGCATTTATGTGGAGCATTTCTCATTGTTGGAATCCGAATAAACCAATTACAAAATAACATACGCGCACATCATAAGTCTGTAATTTGTGATAGGGGCCAGATCCAACCATGCTGATTTTTTGTTCTCTTGACAAAACTGTTTTGGACAATCACAACATTACAGAAAAGTGTAAAGGTAGAACAAAGCACTTTTCCCCCGGAATCATTTGAGAGTAAGTTGACACAATACCCATCACCCCCCAAATCCGTGAGTGTGTGCTTCCTACAAATAAGAACACTCTCCTTTAGAAACACAATGCAACCATCAAAAGTGGGAAATTAGCACTGTTCTGCTTCCACGAACAGTCCTCACACTCTATTCAGGTTTCTCCAATTGTCCCAAAGGATCCAGTTCAGAGTCACACTTCATTTTAGTCTCATTCAATTTGGAACAATTCTTCAGTCTTGGCTTGACTTTCATGACCTGGATATTTCTGAAGATTACAGGCTGGTTATTTTGTAGACCATCTCTCAATTTGGCTTTGTCTGCTTCCTCGTGGTTAGATTCAAGTTATACAACTCTCATAGGACTGTCACAGAAGCGATGTTAAGTTTATTTCTTTGGGCCAGGCACAATGGCTCACGCCTGTAATCCCAGCACTTTAGGAAGCAGAGGCAGGTGGATCACCTGAGGTCTGGAGTTCGAGACCAGCCTGGCCAACATGGTGAAACCCCATTTCTACTAAAAATACGAAAATTAGCTGGATGTAGTGGTGCATGCCTGTAATCCCAGCTACTCAGAAGGCTGAGTCAGGGGAATTGCTTCTACCAAAAAATACAAAAAATACAATCCCAGAGTGCTGGGATTATAGGCATGAGCCACTGTGCCCGGCATATAATGGGATTTTGATCTAGATGAAATGTAGTTCTATTTTTCAATGTTGTACCTTCCAAGAGAGAAGCCCTCTTCCTTCCTATGATTGCTTTGAACAAATTTGTTCAAGAGCAAACTTGTTATAATTGATAATTACTCTAGACCTGTTGAAATATGTTAATTTTTAGGCCAGGTGCAGTGGCTCACACCTGTAATTCGAGCACTTTGGGAGGCTGAGGCGGGTGGATCACGAGGTCAGGAGTTCGAGACCAGCCGGACCAAGACGGTGAAACCCCATCTCTAACAAAAATACAAAAATTAGCCGGGTGTGGTGGCGGGCGCCTGTAATCCCAGCTACTCGGGAGGCTGAGGCAGGAAAATTGCTTGAACCTGGGAGGCGGAGGTGGCAGTAAGCCAAGATCGCACTACTGCACTCCAGTCTGGGAGACAGAGCAAGACTCCGTCTGAAAAAAAATTTTTTTTAAATTTTAATTTTTTCTTACGTTTTCTGCTCTATGTCTTGTTTTCAGTTAGAAGCAAACCAAAACTAAGGCCACAAAAATGTCATTATTCTCCCCAAATGCCATCTTGCCTAGGTTGATCTCAAACTCCTGGGCTCAAGTGATCGGCCCACCTCAGCCTCCCAAAGTGCTGAGATTATAGGCATGAGCTGCCAACCTGGCCCACACACTTTTAAACAACCAGATCTCGGTGAACTCAGAGTGAGAACTCACCCGTTAGCAATAGGATGGTACCAAGCTATTCTTGAGGGACCTACCCCAGTGATCAAAATACCTTCCACCAGGCCCCACCTCCAACACTGGAGATTACATTTCAACATGAGATTTGGAGGCAACAAATATCCAAACCACATCAACGAGGCTAGAACATTTTATACTAGAAAGAAACGAAGCTATCAAAGACTCTTCTGTGACTGTGTTAAAGGGCCCAGAAACCAATTTGTGTACTCCCTCCAGAGACTTTCAGTGGCCAAAGATGGGATAATCTGAGCATTAAAAAAGAGTAGTGATTGGGCCGGGCGTGGTGGCTCATGCCTGTAATTCCAGCACTTTGGGAGGCCGAGGCGGGTAGATCATGAGGTCAAGAGACCAAGACCATCCTGGTCAACATGGTGAAACCTCGTCTCTACTAAAAATACAAAAATTTGCTGGGCGTAGTGGCACACACCTGTAGTCCCAGCTACTCAGGAGGCTGAGGCAGGAGAATCGCTTGAACCCGGGAGACAGAGGTTGCAGTGAGCTGAGATCGCGCCACTGCACTCCAGCCTGATGACAGAGCGAGACTCTGTCTCAAAAATAAATAAATAAATAAATAAATAAAAAATAAATAAATAAAGAGTAGTGATTGAAACATGTTAAATACATTAAAACTCATGAGTTTTTACAATACTTTAAAAATGTACTGATCATCTTTAGAGATTGCTCAGATACTAGTTTTTAAACTGAAATTTGAAATATATCGTTAAAGTAACTATGTAATAAAAACAGCCATGAGCACAAGACAAGATGGGAAACGCAAATCGAAACTGGAATATGATGCCACTTCACACCCATAAAAATGGCTATAATAAAAAAGAGAAAATAACAAATCTCGGAAAGGTTATAGAGAAATGAGAGCCCTCAGACATGACTGGTGAGAATGTAAAATAGCTCAGCCACATTGGAAAACAGCCTTGCGTTACTCAAAAAGTTACACATAGGGTTACCATATGCTTCAGCAGTTCTGCTCCTAGAGAGAATATACCCAAGAGAACTGAAAAATATGTCCACACAGGCGGGGCGTGGTGGCTCATAGTGAAACTCCATCTCTACTAAAAATACAAAAATTAGTTGGGCGTAGTAGTGTGAGCCTGTAAGCCCAGCTACTCAGGAGGCTGAGGCAGGAGAATTGCTGGAACCTGGGAGCCGGAGGTTGCAGTGAGCCAAGATCGTGCCACTGCACTCCAGTCTGGGCAACAGAGCGAGACTCTGTCTCAAAAAAAAAAAAAAATATATATATATATATATCTCCACACAAAAACTTGTACAGTAATATTGGCCAGGTGCAGTGGTTCATGCCTGTAATCCCAGCACTTTGGGAGGCCAAAGTGGGCAGATCGCTTGAGCTCAGGAGTTTGAGACCAGCCTGGGCAATGTGGCAAAGCCCCGTCTCTACAAAAGATTTTCAAGAAGGAATTAGTGGGGCATGGTGACCCTCGCCTATTGTCCCAGTTACTTGGGAGGCTGAGGTGGGAGGATCACTTGAGCCCCAGAGGTCAAGACTGCAGTGAGCCACGATGGTGCCACTGCACTCAAGCTGACAATGAGACCCTGTCTCAAAACAAAAACAAAAACAAAACAAAAAAACCTTTTACAGGAACATTAATAGCAATATTATTTATAATAGTCAATAGTGAAAACAGCCCAAATTACCATCAAATGACGAATGGGTAAATAATAGTGCCACTGCACTCAAGCTGACAATGAGACCCTGTCTCAAAAAAAAAAAAAAAAAGCCTTGTACAGGACTATTAATAGCAATATTATTTATAATGGTCAAAGGTGAAAACAACCCAAATTGCCATCAAATGATGAATAGGTAAATAAGTTGTGGTATATTCATAAAGTGAGGCTGGGTACGGTGGCTCATGCCTGTAATTCCAGCACTTTGGGAGGTCAAGGTGGGCGGATCAGCTGAGGTCAAGAGTTCGAGACCAGCCAGACCAACATAGAGAAACCCCATCTCTACTAAAAATACGAAATACAAAATTAGCCGGGCGTGGTGGCACATGCCTGTAATCCCAGGTACTCAGGAGGCTGAGGCAGGAGAATCGGTTGAATCCAAGAGGTGGAGGTTGTGGTGAGCCTAGATCACACCATTGCATTCCAGCCTGGGCAACAAGAGCAAAACTCCATCTCAAAACAGAAAAAAAAAGTGAAATATTATTTGGTAATAAAAAGAAATGGAGTACTGATACATGCTGTAACACGAACTTTGAAAACATTATGCTAAGTGAGAAAAGGCAGACACACACTCACAAAACACATATTGTATGATGCCATTTATATGAAATGTTCAGAATATGCCAATCCAAAGAGACAGAAAAGAGATAAGTGGCTGCCAAGGGCTGAGGGAAGTGGGGAATGAGGGATGACTGCTAATGGATATGGGGCTTCCTTTGGGGAGACAGTCTGGAATTAGCTGGTCGTGATGATTGTGCCACTCTGAATATTTTTAAAATTACTCAATTGTGCATTTTAAGAGGATGAATTGTGAGGTATGTGAATTATACCTCAATAAAGCTGTTATTTTATTTTGAAACCGAGTTTTACTCACTCTGTCACCCGGGCTGGAGTGCAGTGGCACATCTCGGCTCACTGCAACCTCCTCCTCCCAGGGTTCAGGAGATTCTCCTGTCTCAGCCTCCCGAATAGCTAGGATTACAGGCACGCGCCACCACGCCCAGCTAATTTTTGCATTTTTAGGAGAGACAGGGTTTCGCCATGTTGGCCAGGCTGGTCCCGAACTCCTGGACTCAAGTGATCCGCCCACCTTGGCCTCCCAAAGTGCTGGGGTTATAGGTGTGAGCCACTGCACCCAGCCAAGCTGTTAGCTTTTAAAAATCACTTTGTAGAACTTGTTTGGGTCCTGATTTAAACCAACCAATTATAAAGACACGTAGGAGACAGTCTGGAAAGTCTGAACACTGAGGATTAGACAATATTAAGAAGTTATTACTAATTTTGTTTTAGATGTGATCGTGGTGTCATGGTTATTTTAAAATGATCTCTTAGGGACACATCATAAGTACTTACAGATTAAACCATGTGATAGCTGAGATTTGCTTCTAAATAATTTAGTCTGGGAGCCCAGTATGTATGGAAACAAGGTTGGCCACATACTGATCTTTGTTAAAGATGGGTGAGAACAATGTGCCCATTGATTATACTTTTCTCTCTACTGTTGAATATGGTTTCAAATTTTCATAATGAAATGTTTTAAAATTATTTTTAAGAAAGAAAACCAAGGACATAAAAAAGGAGAAAAAAGTCTGTCATTAATAATCTGTTCAGGCCGGGCACGGTGGCTTACGCCTGTAATCCTAGCACTTTGGGAGGCCAGGGCAGGCGGATCACGAGGTCAGGAGATCAAGACCAACCTGGCTAACACAGTGAAACCTCATCTCTACTAAAAAAAATACAAAAAATTAGCCGGACGTGGTGGCGGGCACCTGTAGTCCCAGCTACTCGGGAGGCTGAGGCAGGAGAATGGCATGAACCCAGGAGGCGGAGCTTGCAGTGAGCCGAGATTGCACCACTACACTCCAGCCTGGGCAACAGAGCAAGACTCTGTCTGAAAAAAATAATAATCATCATCATCATCATCTGTTCATTTGCATTCCTAAGAGCCATCCTTCCAGATCATCTATTTCCCAAAGCTGATCCCAGCCAGGCTGAATTATCTTCCTCTGGGCTTCCCCAGCACATGGCTTGTTCTCCTAGAAGGGTGTCAAAGTTACTCATATTTGTGTCTGTTGAGTTTCATTTTCTGTTTAAACATATATTTATACCATTTCAGTCCTCTAAAATTCTCAGGGCTGACTCCTTCTAAGTAAATACTTTTCTTTTGGATAATTGAGGTTTATCTCTTGAGATGTTAAATGTTTTAATATTTTGGACAAAAGTCTTTGTAAAATAGGTTACATGACTTTTACCTTTCTAGTCAATATTTATTAAGCTGACTTGCCCTATATGAGTTTCAAGAAGTTAATCATTATGAAAATTAATCTTGGCACTTGCCATAATAGTGTGATTCTCACACAGGATATTCAGGAATAAGGCTGTTTGTTCCTTACACCAAATGAACCCAGGTTGCTTTGTTTGTTTGAACATCTCTTGCTTTTATGATATTTTGGTCACTTCTCTTGCTGGTACTGTCCCTTCTTTCTGCCCTGAGAGTGCCCTCTTTGATCCATTTGCTGCTTCTGATTTACCCTAAGTGCGAAGAAACCACACAATTAAACTTATTACAGTTATATGTAGAACGACTACACTGCCTGGCTACCTAGGACAATTTCAGTGTATACCTATTGCCCCAGTGTAATTAATAAATAGCATCCTTTAAAAAATTCTTGAATGTATCCTAGTTGGCTTTTTTTTTCTTTTTCTTTTTTATTTTTTTTAGTGGCAGGATCTCACTCTGTTGCCCACACCGCAGTGCTGTGGTGCAATCATAGCTCACTGCAGCCTTGAACTCTCGGGCTCAAATGATCCTCCTGTCTCAGCCTCCTGAGTAGCTGGGCCTACAGGCATGTGCCACCACACCTGGCTATCCTGGATTTTAATAAATTATCTGATCATCCTAGTTATATGCCAAATATGAGTATATCCTTGTTACAAGGTTTGACTGGCCACTCTTACCAGTTCTATTAAAGGGACTGACTACTTATCTACTCCCCAGTCATGTGCTAAAGTCTAAGGATATTGTGGCTTTTTTTTCAACATTTACTGAGCATTTATTAGGTGCCATTCACTACATTTCTCCTTGTTCTCTGGTTCTCTGGGAGCTTATAGTTTAGTAAGGAGATGACATAAATATAAACATGTAATTTCAATGCAGTGTTGTACAAGCATATGTATAAAGCTAGAGGCATGCAGCTGGGTGCCTTGAGACCACAGACCAAGGGCCATTAGCCTAGCACAGAGTTTGTCAACCTCGGCATTACTGACATTTTGGACCACATAATTTTGGCGGGGGGTGGGGGGACTGCCCTGTGCATTTTAGGATGTTTAGCAGCATCCCTGGCCTCTGTCCTTTAGACGCCAGTAGTACTCCCTTAAGTCATAACAATAAAAAATGCCTGCAGATATTGTCAACTGTCCCTGAAGGATAAAACTGCTCCAGGTTGAGAAGCACCCTGGTCCAAGAAGCATCAGACAATGTGGGGAACTGCCCCAAAATTCCTGCTGGAGGAGACACTGCTGAGCTAGGCGTAGGTCTGGTGGACTCAGGAGGGGTAAGACCAAAAAGGGAAATGGAGTAGAGGAAGGACCTCACGAACCGAGCATGAGTGATGTGTAGGAGAGGGAAACAGAAAGGAGGGAGTTGCATGAATGGGTGGCATGGCGTGGAAAAGGAGTAAACTCAGTTCAGTATTACTAACCTATGTAGTTAAGCGCTTTTTGACTTGTTTTTCCTATTCTGTGTATTTTGGTTAGTTCAGGGTCAGGTTGACAGTTGAATTCTAAAAGATAATATATGCAAAAGCACTTTGCAGACCCTGTGAAGTGCTATTCATATGTAAATTATCAATGTTATTACCATAACAGCAGATGGAAACAATGCACTTTATGGTTTTATTTTGTTTGTATGCACTCTGTAATCCTTAAGAATTCTGAAAAGCAGAGCATTACTGTGCTGCTTATTAAACCATTGTCTCTCAGCTTCACTCTCATATACTCTGGTCGTGATGCTGGGGCAACCCCTACAAACCTCATTTTTCTTTGCCAGCCGGCTCCTTGTGTTACTCTGCCAGGAGGGGACAGTAGAGGGAGACCCCAAGCCTGGAGACTGGAAAAGGGACTGCTCCTTCCTTTTCCTCTCAAGGTCACCTTGACAACGTCTCTTCACTCCAGCAGCTCAGTTGGTTTCAGCAGCAGTAGTCGATTCCAGTTTTCCCAGCACTCTCAGAACCAGCTTCATGATTCCTTTTCAAAGACACCAGCACCCACTAGCTTGGGATTTCACCCTCCTGAGAGGCCTGAGTCCCAGCTCTGAGTGTTAATAATTTCAGTGTTAATACTTCTAAGTGTAAATAATTCTTTCCTGTGAATCCCCAGCCATAGAGGTGGAAGCTGCTTCCTGTACTTACTACCCCTTATGACACTTGTGTTCCCTTTTCAACTTTTCAGTTAATACATCTTCATATTAAATTATTTCCATTATACTAACTGGCATGGTTTCTGTCTCCTTACTGAGCCTGACTACCACTTGTGTTGATTATTCCACCCTTTAGTCACTCCAGATACTCAGGACAAGGGGAGAAGGAGGAAGATCAAGCCCAGAGTGTCCCACGCTCTATGTGTGACTAGTCTCTGCAAGTAGCTGCTGGATTGACAGACTCCTGAATCAGTAGGGACCACTAATTTTCAGAAAAGCCAGTTAAAATCTCTTCTGGATAGTGCAGAAAACACTTGAAGAGTCTAAAGAACCACAGCATCAAAAGTAGACAAGTGTGAATGACTCAGCATTGATTCTATAACATATTCTGGAAGCCGCTATTAGGACTAAATCCTTTTGCTTGAAATTTGCTTGCATGTTTGCAGTTGCTATAATAATACCTTGTATAATATACTGGGCAGAATAACACTAATGGTTTCAGCTACCTTGCTTTTATTTCTTCTACAGACATTGAGGTCCTACTGTGTACTCATAAGACAAGGTCCCTGCTGCCAAAAAAGTAAAACAAACAAACAAACATACAAAAAAACTAACTCAAATAAAAAACAGAATAAAAAGTGCTAAAGCTGGGTAGTAAGGACATTTTCCAATTTCCTATGTTTCCTATCATTAATGAGGCAACTGGTATTGAAGCATTCTTTTTTTATTTTTATTTTTGAGATGGAGTCTCGCTCTGTCACCCAGGCTGGAGTGCAGTGGCACATCTAGGCTCACTGCAATCTCTGCCTCCCTGGTTCAAGCAATTCTCCTGCTTCAGCCTCCTGTGTAGCTGGGACTACAGGTGTGCACCACCATGCCCAGCTAATTTTTGTATTTTTAGTAGAGACGGGGTTTTGCCACGTTGGCCAGGCTGGTCTCAAACTCCTGACCTCAGGTGATCCACTCGCCTAGGCCTCCCAAAGTGCTGGGATTACAGGCATGAGCCACTGTGCCTGGCCGAAGAATTCTCTTTTTTTTTTTTTTTTTTTGACAAGGTCTCACTCTCACCCAGGCTGCTGGAGTGCAGTGGCACAGTATTGGCTGACTTCAGTCTCAACCTCCTGGGCTCAGGTGATCCTCCCACCTCAGCCTTCCAAGTAGCTCGTACTACAGGCACATGCCACTATGCTCAACTAATCTTTAAAAATTTTTGTAGAGACGAGGTTTTGCCATGTTCCCCAGGCTGGTCTTGAACTCTTGGGCTCAAGCAATCCTCCAGCTCAGTTTCCCAAAATGCTGGGATTACAGGGTTAGCCACCGCACTTGGCCTCAAACCAATCTTTGAAGATAGTTATTCAAATCTACTTGTTGTTTTAATGTGAAGATAATTCCTAATGCTTCTTTTCTTTATTCTTTTTTGAAACCTTTTTTGATAGTGAAATATTCTACCCATATATAAATGTACAGCTTAATGAATTTTTACAAGATGAACATCTATATAACCATCATTAAGGTCAGGAAATACAATCCCAAAAACATTCTTCTCGCTACCTGCCAGAACCGATCACAATCCTCCTAACTTTATGGGAATCACTAAGTGGGTAGTGTTTCCCATAAAATTGCTTTTTTGCTTTTTTTCATAGTTTCCTCCACTAAGTATGGAGCCACAATAATTGTAGAGTGTAATTTAGCCTGTCTTTTATATACAAAAATCATACAGTATGTATTTTTTCTGGGTTTTTGTTGTTGTTCAAAATTGTGTTTTTAGTATGCCTCCATATTGTTACACGTCGTTGTATTTCATTCATTTACAGTGCTGTGTAGTACGCCAGTATAGGCAATAGCATAATCTAGTTAACCATTCTTTTGATGGATAGTTCAGTTATTTCCAGTTTGCATGCACAGGAGCACGCACTTCTTAGGGTAAATACCTAAAAGTGAAATTGCTGGATCCCAAGGCATACATATCCTGGCTAATGTCAAATCATTTTCCAAAATGGTTGGTTGTATCGGTTCTCACGTCCGCCAGCAGAAGGTGAGGGTTCTTTGCATTACATCCTCCCTAGCACCTGATGCTGCCAGACGTTTCAACTTTGGACTTTTCGACTCAACTTATGGTGAGTGTGGTATTATCCGCTGTGGTTTTAATTGGCCATCTTCTGATTATTAATGAATTAAAGCACCATTTCAATAAAGAGATATTTATTGGCCATTTAGATTTCTCGTGTGTTTGTGAAATACCTTTCCATTTACCCATTCTTTAATTGGGCTCCTTTTCTTCTTGATTTGTAGTAGTTCCTCGCGTATTTTAGTAGTTTTATTTGTGGCAAAGATCTCCTCCCCCGGGCGGCCTCTGCCCTCCGGCGCTGGGAAGCCCGGGCGGCGAGGCAGCCTCTCCCAGGGCGCTCGGGCTCCTCCGGCTCTGCCCCGATGTCGTTATTACGGCCGTTTGCGGTCTCCGTGCCAGGGCCGGGGGTGCTGTCCGGGACGCGGGATCCTAGGTCGGGTCCTGCCCCGCCCAAGTGGCGCCGGCGTCTGTGTTGTCTGCGGTCTCCAGGGCAGCGGCGGGGCGGGCTGGGGCCCGAGCGGCGGCGGCGGCGGCGGCAGCGCGGGAGGATGCGGGGCCCGCCCGGGTCGCGGCAGCGGAGGAGCGCCGGGCAGGTGATGGGCGGTGGCCTCCCGGATCCGGGGTGGGAGGCGCGCCCGGGGAGGGAAACGGGAAGGCCTGACTGGGGATGGGGACGGCAGGAAACCACCCGAGTAAGCTGGGGAGGAGCCGGCGCCGGAGCCTTCGGGACGGAGAGGGGAGCGACAAGGGGGCGAGGCCGCACCGAGGAGCTGGGGGGCCGCGGTCCGAGGCTTCGGCGCCCGGGCACCCAGAGCAGCCCTGTTCCCGGTCAATTAGGACCGGTCCTGGGCACCAGGCCCGCCGACTTGTCACTTCCTGGACCTCCAAACGCCCCTTGTGACCGGCCTTGTTCCTCAGGAACAAGCAAAGGTAGAAAACAAACCGAACGCCTCCACTGGGCAGCTTCCGGCCTGTTTCAAACCAGGGTTCGTTCCTTTCTTTACGATTCATCTTGGTGAGCCCAAGCAGGGTTCCTTTTCTCCTCCAGGAGAAAGTTCGTTTGTCCCATGCTAGTGGACTAGACCCACTGCAGGGATCCCTGGGGAGCTGGCCGCTTCTTAGTCCCTAGGTGCCATCGGATCTATCCCTGTCTTGTTTATTCAGGAGACTGGTCACCTCTCTTGGTCAGAAATTTCAGCGGCACAACCTTTTTTTTTTTTCACTGGACGGGAGGAGAGAGCCACATTTATGAAATTTAAACGCCCACTTTCTAACTTATTCAAGCTGTCAGCTGTTCCTTCTTCAACCCCATGTTTTGGTAAGATCAGGCCTCCACAGAAAACCCAGCTTTTGTGGCGTTTGGCTTTGCCCTTTGCATACTTTAGCAAACTTCAGGAATCTGCTAACATCAACAAAATTATCTTCTGTGGTTACTGTTTTATTATTTATTCATTCCAAGAAAGCTTAGCCTATTTCATTTAAGAAGAGAAGTTCAAGGGACTGAATTATTTTAAGAGTAATTCTAAGTTGCACTATAACGCTTAAGCTTGCTCTTCAGGATCTCAAATTCAGTGACCTTAGCTCTTCCAGTAAAACCGGTGTTAAACAAGCTCTTTTAGTTAAAATGTGTTAGTATTTGATAGATTTGCTGCTTTCTTGGCACATCCTAAAAAAGCAACAATTAAAATAATAAGGCAGAATGCAATATGTATTTTAAAAATAAGAGACAAAATAATACAACAAACCAGTCTGTAAAATTAAAGAATAATATGTTAGTCTACCAACAGGGCAGACTTCGAGTTCAATAGAAAACTCACTTCGTGTGTATTTACATATGAACGTTCCCTTTTGCCTGTTGTTTGTTAAGGTGCTTTCCTCCAAGGATTTGGTGATGCTCCTTGCAAACATTAGCAACAAGGTCAACATTATAAGCAATCCTAGGAATAGTAATAAGGTTGTGTCATTTAATTAAAGTCAGGATTTGCCAAAAGAACAAGAGCAAGCCATTAAGACAACTTTTACAGTAATTTCTAATGGTAAAGGTTTCTGTTACCTGACTCACAGGGAAAAAAAAATGGATATAAAGGCAGTGAGATAGAAAATAGACCAAAATAGAAATGCTAGGTAGAGATGAAAGAAAGCACAATCCAAAAACATCATGTCCGTTCGGTCCTACGTGAACTCAAAGCACCCTTTCCATGGCTCTTTATAATGACCCTTAGAGACAGTGAAGGTTCACTTGAATCACACTCATAAGTGAGTTGGGACTCCAGCTAACTCTTAGCTGTAATTCAGGCCAATCTCCCACCCACTCAGCTTTCCCCAGGATAGCATCCCATTCAGTAATGTAGACCTCCAGGCTCTGCTTTGAATCGCTCAGTGGCAGAATTCACAAGGCCACTAAATCTTTTGTTGAACAGTTTTATTTATTTTTTCTGATAGGGTCTCGCTCTGTTACCCAGGCTGGAGTGCAGTGGCACACTCTCGGCTCACTGCAGCCTCTGCCTGCCCGGCTCGAGTGACCCTCCCACCGCAGTCTCCCTAGTAGTTGGGACTACAGGCCCATCCCACCATGTCCACTAATTTTTTGTATTTTTTTTTTTTTTAATAGAGACAGGGTTTTGCCATGTTGCCCGGGCTGGCCTTGAACTCCTGGACTTAAGCGATCTGCCCACCTCGGCCTCTCAAAGTGCTGGTATTACAGGCGTGATTGTTCAACAGTTTTAATCGTTATTATGGGTTTTAAAAAATCCTGGATGAGGTTGATCTCCATTTATGTCCACCTAAATTATATGTTCCTATCTAGTCACAACCTGGCTATCAGAAAGTCTTTTCCAAATGATGTTGCCAGCCCATATAGATCTAGGAACAAAATAGCTTCCCCATTTACAGTTCCAACTATGGAAAACTACACTCTTCTTTCTTCTTACTTTACTTTCCAAAACGTAGCCCCTGAACCTGTTTTACTCTATCCATGAATAACTACGGACCATATTTATGTTGCCCGTAGTTATTTGGGCATTTGAAATAAGGCTATCAAAGTGCTGTCCATAATTAACTATTTGTCTTAGTCCAGGCTTGTCTGTAACAAGCCCTTGGAAGCTAGAAATAGGAATCCACTTCCAAGCAGCCATTTATTTCATCAATAAAACTGCATTCGATTACTCAGGCTGCTTATGAGCGCTACATCAGATGTGTTTCTGTAGAGAGAAAAACAATTGTTTTTCTAATAGACCTTTCTTATACACACAAAAGGGTGCATACAAAAGCCTGCAGATAATATAACAAGGTTATCTTACTCATTTAAATATTTGATTAACGTTGACATTATTGAGATTTTAGTAGTCGCAGAGTAACATAAATACAATTTTTTTCAGGTAACGCCTTTGTGAACCACAACTTTAAATATCAGCCAGCTGCTCCTATCGACAAGAGTATCCCCTGTTAATTTTTTGCATTTTTCAAGATGAGTAAAAGTAAACTAATTCCCAAGCTCTCTATTCAATCTCCTGTCCGTCATACCAACTTCAATGTCCAGTCCACACACCCACCTTTGAAGAAAGATGACTTATATCGGATTTCAAAAGACTCCTTGGAATCTGATTCAGAAAGCCTCACTCAAGAGATTATGTGCCGTTCTGAGTTTGATGATCGAATCCAGGACAACGGTATGGAGCCCGACAGCTTAGACGAGGAGGAAAGCCCTCGATGGAGAAGCCTGCATGAGATGGAAGAGGAAGTAAGTGGAAAAGCAGCTCAGATGGCTCGCGAGCAAAACCACCATACCTGGGACCAGGGCGCCAATAACAGGTAAGGAATTGGCTTGTGTAAGATAATAATGGGCTCTAAAATGTATCATTAAATAATTACTGTTGTCATTCCAAATTAGAGTAAGGGCAAGCTGCCCTAATGAGCGCCGTGTGTGAGACAGGTCTCCAAGCAGCCAAGGATAGCTGGGCACCATGTTTTTTCCATATTCAGATTTTTTTAAATTAAAAAGTACAATGGGTATTAATAAGGGCAATTTGCATTTCTCATACCATTTATTTCCTGTCCATATTCCAAGTGTCTCCACACTAGGACCTCACCTGGGAGAAATTCCAGAAAGCCGGGTATGGAAAAGGATGTGGAGTCAGGTGGACTTCATTTGGTCCAGGCGTTACTGTTTAGTGTATAATCTGGAATAAATCAATTAACTCTTTTTTTTATTTTTTTTAAATTTTATATAGTGTTAAATATTTACAATAGAGATGGGATCTCACTATGTTGGCCAGGTTGGTCTTGAACTCCTAGCCTCAAGCAGTCCTTCCACTTCAGCCTCCCAAAGTGCTATGATTACAGGCATGAGCCACCATGCCTGACCCACTTAATTCTTTTTTTGGGTCACTTTTTCTCGTCTGTCAAATAACCTGACTTGCCTATCTCACAGGATTGCTATTAATGTCAATAAAGTACAAATAATTGGAGGTAGAATCTTACTTGGCCCATTCAAAGCTAGTAGAGGTCTACCTCTCAGGGCTTGTATGATCATACAAAGATTTAATCTAATAACCAGAATTTAAGGGATTTAACCTTGTGCTATGAGCTACCAAAAAAAAGTGAGGGAATATAAAATAATGTGTGATATCACTCTGTTACAATTGAGGCACTGAGGATATGACAGAGTACAGAAGAAGGTAAAAGCTATTGATTAGGAGGAGGTTTTAGTGTGGTGGTGGAGTGCGTGGTGTCTGAAGCAGATCATTTGGGTTCAAATAGTGGCTCTGCCACTTACTAGCTGATAACCTTGGCCAAGTCCAATTATGTTTCTGTGCCTCAGTTTCTTCATCAGTAAAAATGGGATAATAATAATAGTTAACCAGTTACTATGAGGCTAAAATAAATACATATAAATTGTTTAGAATAGTGACTGGCTCTTTATAAATTATATTGTGTTAGATTTTCTGTGTGTGTGGGACGGGGGAGGAGTCTCGCTCTGTCATCAGGCTGGAGTGCAGTGGCGCAATCTCAGCTCGCTGCAACCTCCACCTCCTGGGTTCAAGCAATTCTCCTGCCTCAGCCTCCCGAGTAGCTGGGACTACAGGCATGTGCCACCATGCCCAGCTAATTTTTGCATTTTTAGTAGAGACGGGGCTTCACCATGTTGGCCAGGATGGTCTCGATCTCTTGATCTTGTGATCCGCCCACCTTGGACTCCCAAAGTGTTGGGATTACAGGCGTGAGCCACTGAGCCCGGCCGATTTTTTTTAAAATTCAGGCTGAAATATATTAAGGAAAGTTTATTGGAAGGCCTAGAACTTGGACAGGGTCTTGAAAACAAGCTAAGATCTGGATAATAGAACAGAATGGGAGTGACATGTTTGTGGCACATTAGGGAGCCCAGCTGGATTGTGGAGGATTTGTTTTGAGTGTAGGGAAAATAGACTGAGTAGGGGTCTGATTATAAGGGGGCCTTAAAAATGTGCTTATAGTATTGGAAGATAAATTTTCGGGTCTTGAAGTGTAACCATCCTACCACAGATAGGGATATTGAGTCTTACAGAACTTAAATGACTTGTCCTCGGGATACAGTCACTGCAAGGGCTCGTGTCGGAGCGAGAAGTAGAGCCCAGTCCTGAGTCTTTTCTTTCTTTCTTATCTTTTTTCTTTCTTCCTTTCATCTTCCCCTCCCTTTTTTTCACTGGGGATATCTAGTTGAATCAATCTCATAAGTGTCTTAGTGATGCATCACAGTAAAAGTGATGAGTTGTCACCAAGGTGCTAGAGGCGGAAGAGGCGTGCAGGACAGCTTCAGAGAGACAGACACCCTTGATGGGACTGGGCTGGGAAAGCCAGGCAGAGAGAATACAGGTTCTTGGGGAGGGCAGTGAGATGCAGCAGCATTTAAGGAAGATTATTATGCAAGCTAGTGCATTTTGAATTAGAGACTAAACACACAATGGGAAAAGAGACTGCTGGATGGATATGACAATAACAATGACATCACTTTTTAAAAGCCTATCTTAGTTTCACTCAATTCTCCATCACAATCCTGTAGGGAAGTTGCTGCTTTTCCTATTTTACAGATAAGGAGAATGAGGCTAACAGAGATGAAGAAACTTGTCTAAGGTTATAGTGCGTGGAGGATGTCCTTGTTTTGTTACTGATGCTTTTTTTTTTTTAAATCATGCAAAAATTCTGACCTATAGAAAATTACAGAGAAAAATACAGTATAACCCTTACTGCCATATTTGTTTCAGACGTATTTTTAAAATTCATAGTATATTACAGATAAAGTTTCCATGTACCCCCTTCTCAAACTCATTCCCCTTTCTTCCCCCTCAGAGGTAATCAATACATACTCTTACGTGAGTGTGCATCCTTCTCACCAATCTTCCATTCATTTATTTCATAGGTAATCTATAATTAGTGGATAAATATATATCTATATATGGATGCATGATGCCTATTTTGTTCAGTCAACATTATGTTTTTGGGATTTTACAATTATGCTTTTGAACTAAGACATGGTCTTGGTTGACTATTGATGAATATTTAGTTTTTTTCCAGTTTTCGTTATTTCAGACAATGCTCTGTGCATGTCCTCGTATGCCTCCTTGGGTATGCATGCAAGAGTTTCCTTAGGGTATAAATCCCTGGGAGTGGAACTGTGGTTCATGGGTGACTAGACGTCTTCAATTTTACTCACAAGTGCCTGCAAGTTACCAGTCCTCAGAATTACTGTCTTTTTAACTTTTGCCACTCTGATGGGTTATAAAATCCTGTCCTATTATAGATTTAAATTACTTTTCTCTGATAACTTGTGAGCTTGAGAATCTTTTTACATGGTTTTAACCAAATGAGATCGATTTAGACATCCTCTTTGGCAACTGGTTATTTTCATTTAACAAAATACCCATGTGTATCTTGGGTATCTTTCTATAGAGTTGGTTTTCTGTATCCATGGATTTCGCACCTGTGGATCCAACCAACCACAGATCAAAAATATTTGGAGAATAAATGGGTGGTTGAATCTGTACTAAACATGCACAGAGACTTTTTTTCTTGGCTTTATTCCAGAACAATATAACAGCTATTTACATAGTATTTACATTGTATTAGGTATTATAAATAATCTACAGATAATTTAAAATATATAGGAGGACATGCATAGGTTATATACAAACATTACCCCAATTTATAAAAGGGACTTTCCCATCCCTGGATTTTGGTATCGGCAGGGAGTCCTGGAAACACTCCCTCACAGATAACTAAGCTATGATTATATTTATATGTTCATAGTACATATGTACATATGTACATAGTACATATATTTATATGTTCATAGTACATATGTACATATGTACATAGTACATATATTTATATGTTCGTAGTACATTTATATGTTCATAGTACATAGTACATAGTACATAGTATATTTATATGTTCATAGTACATACTATTCTAGTATCTGGAGGTGCCATTATATATTTATTCAGTCACCCAAGGGTGGACTTCGGGATGTTCCCAGTTTGTTTGTTTGTTTGTTTTGGAGACAGAGTCTTGCTCTGTTGCCCAGGCTAGAGTGAAGTGGCAAGATCTTGGCTCACTGCAACCTGCGCCTCCCGGGTTCAAACGATTCTCGCGCTTCAGCCTCCTGAGTAGCGTGCGCCACAACGCCTGGCTAACTTTTTCTACTTTTAGTAGAAATGGGGTCTTACCACATTGCCCAGGCTGTCCTTGAACTCCTGAGCTCAGGAAATCTGTGTACCTCGGCCTCCCAAAGTGCTAGGATTACAGGCATGAACCACCACTCCCGGCCCCAGTTTCTTGTTTTTTTTCCAACGAAACTTTAACTGAAATTATATATATATATATATATATATATATATATATATGAAAGAATTGACAGGGTTTGGTGACAGATTAGATATGAGGATTGAAGGAACAAGAGAAGCCAAAGATTAGGGTTCCTGTAACAACAGCTAGCATTTATAGAATGCTTATCATGAGCCCATTTCTGTGCTAAATAAACACTTTATATGTATTATCTCATTTAATCTTTATTGCAACCCTGGTAGATACTATCATGATGCCATTTTGAAGGTTGCAAATGAAGCTTTAAAAGTTTATATTGTACCCATTCATTGCGTCTAGTGAGTGGTGGAGCAGAAAACTCAGGCAGTCTGACTACATGGCCCCAAACCCTGTTTTTTTCCTGGTTCTAAGAGATTTATAGTCTCCTAGGTAATAAAAGGGAGTAGTTTTAGTTATAGAAATGGGGCCACTGGAAAGGAAACATCTTTTGCAATGGATAGGTATTTTTGTCTGTATTTTTAAGATGAAGAAACCAAGGTAAGGATCCATTAAGTGACCTCATTTCCCCAGTTGTTGGGTTTTTTTCTCCTTTTGTCCAGTGCTCAGGGACCTGACTTTAACCCTTGTTCTTACCAAAGGACAGTTTAAATACAATCTAATATATTTCAAAATAAAGAATAATGCTTATAAAAATCAAAATTATGGTTAGATCCTTGGTTTTCTCATTTAGAGATCCTCAGATAATGCTGTTTTCCTCCGATTGATTTGCCTTGGACATTTTTAATGATTAACTGTAAACCCTAGGGTTAGAACAGGTTATAGCCCTAGTCATTGTTTGTCTATATAGTGCTTCATACACTGAAATTAGGATAACCAGTTCTCCAATAAAAAGGAAAACAGAACTGAAGCATTTGGGCAAATAATGCCTCGAAAATATCATTCAGGTAAGCATTTCATTACTGGTCCCTTTCCCTGCCTCATGTTAGTCTTCGAAGCCTCTCCTAGGCACACTGTTGCTTGGATCTGAGTAGTTTATGAGCCATGAAATAGACAAGGAAATTGATCTCAGACTCTCAATATGAAATTCAAGTAGGCTTTTATTTCTGTAAAGTAGATGGCATTCTGGGAATTGTAGTTCAAAAAAAAACTGTCAAAGCTTGCCTTAAAACCAAGGAAAATTTCTTTCTTCTTGCTTTTATAATCAATAATTTTAAAAGCTGCCTGACAAATTACTTGAGTCCTACACTTGTGTTTTGATGTTACTAGAACCTCCTCAAAGCAATTATTCCCTTGTATCTGACCAAAGTCAAGCCATAGTTCAATGTATATGGATGAGAGAAAACCTTTTACTTAATGGAATTTGGAGCAGCATTGACTGTAGTGAATAAATGAAGAGTGGAGAGGGGATCTTCACGTGATAATCCTTAAACCCCACTCCAGAACTGGCCTTATGACACTCAGCACTCACGAAGAAAGAGATCTGTGTAATTCCTAGAGCATTAGAAACAACCTCTTCAGTCCTGGGGACTTCTGAAACCTTGTATATTAAAAAAAAAAAAAAAAAATCAGAGAGCAGCCATACAGTACTTTATATGTGTTTAATAAGGTCTTGTTAACAGGAATATTTATATAATTAGCTACCATTTGTAAAACTCTTTGCTTTATATATACAATCTCATTTATCCTTACAAAAGCCTCTTGGATAGGCATTATTATCCCCATTTTGCAGATAAGGAACTGCAGATCTGAGAGCTGTATAGGTATACGTAATTTCTAGATAGTAGAGCCAGAAATTAAATTGACCTCTCTCCAAACACCAAAGCCTGAGCCACTAATTACAAGTATTTAGATAGGTAATCAAGGATTGAGCTGATAAAGGATTCTATTTCACTATCTAGTAAAAATTAAAACTATGGCAATTTCAATATAGATTAAACTGAGGCCAGAGTAAATATGCATGTGAAATGATAAACTTTAGGAAAGTAAAACATTTTTAGAGGATACTGTGACCTCAGAGTAGATAGACATGAATTATATTTTCCTTTGGGCTGGGAGGTCATGGCAGCTATTATTCTTCAGCACTTGTCCTGGGAAACAAATGTTTTCATGCAGTGAGGTCTGCAGTGCTTTCTTCTCTGATCACCTCGGACCATAGCCTCCACAAAAGGGCCCATATTCTGCCTAAGAAACCACCTTGTATTAGAAATTAATAGGAGGGAGATAGGCACATGAAGAATTACTAGTTAAATTGAGTATCCAGAATTGTCTGAAAGTTAAAAAAAAGGGACTCAAAATAATCTGCATTTTTTTTTTTTTTTTGAGATAGAGTCTCGCATTGTTGCCCAGGCTGGAGTGCAGTGGGGCCGTCTTGGCTCACTACAACCTCTGCCTCCTGGGTTCAAGTGATTCTCCTGCTTCAGCCTCCCGAGTAGCTGGGACTACAGGCGCGTGCCACCACACCTGGCTAATTTTTTGTATTTTTAGTAGAGACAGGGTTTCACCGTGTTAGCCAGCATGGTCTTGATCTTCTGACCTCGTGATCTGCTCACTTCGGCCTCCCAAAGTGCTGGGATTACAGGCGTGAGCCACCACTCCCGGCCAATAATCTGCATTTTTATTGTTGTATGTAATTGTTTCTCTCAGATGCTTTCATGTGTGTTGTTTCTGATTAATAATACGAGAGTCAGGTGAAGTATTGAATGATGACTTCTAGGGCTTGAAGAGTGGCACTGTATAACCAAAAGAGACCACAGGTAGAGAAAGACTTAGGGAAAACCAAAACTCAGGATTTTCATTTCCCCCAAATTTCCCAGGCTGTTTTGTAGAATGCATCGGGAATATTTAGGCTGAGACGAGACTACTGTCTCTCCATAGGTGGTGTAGAGATTTTTTTCGTACTGGTTAGGAGATTAAAGAAGCATCTGAAGTTAGGTCTAATATGCTAGGACTATTGAGAACATTCTAGGAGCTTTCAGGAGTCAACTTTCATTCCCACTGATTTCTAGCAACATTCATCCACGTTGTTTTCTGTTGCCTTTTATTAGATTTTCAATTTAAGGCCATTGTTTTGCCAACTTCTTCCAATACATTACACTACCTGCCATGTTCTAGAGGTTTCCATGCAGTATTCTGGGAGTGGCTACTAGTGTTTATTTATTTATTTCTGATCACATGGGAATAGTTATATCAGAGGAGTGACTTTTTGTTGCAGGTATTAGTCATTTCTGTTTTCTGTTCATTCATTTACTCACAAATTGTGCTTTAGTTAAACCCCGACACACTCCTCAGAGCAGGCATGGTGCCATTGTAACAGATGAGCAGTCATAGAGGGAAGTAAAGGGTGTGCATGGGCATGAATTGTAGCTATTAAAGGCTGAGTCCCCGCCAGAAATGCTAACGCCATAGTGACTCCTGAGGCTTGTTGCCCCCGGAGACAACCACTAGTTCCTTTCTAGGTTATTTCAAAACTGGGATGCATTATTGTGTTAAAATAAGTACATACATAGTGAGTTCAAAACCTCATAAAGTGTGATTTATTTACATTTAAATGACCTACAACGCTGTGAGTTTATCAAGAGGATCAAGAAGATTGTAACGAAATGACTAAAGGGATGCTTTAATTCATGACCTTTGCCTCTTCATTTATTTCTACTCCCTGACAAGTTTGAAAATATAGAAAACTTTAATATAATTTTTTAATATATGGAATTAAAAATAAATGATTTTCCCAACACTTCCATATATTGCTAGGTTTTGCCTGATAGGCCCAATCCAACTAATAAAGTAATGGATTATTAGAGCTGTTAGGGCTCTCAAAGGTCAGCCCATTGCCTTTATTTATTGTACAGAGGAGGAACCCAAGACCTAGAGTGGTGGAAAGACTTGCCCAAGTTCACATGGCTGGTTAGTGCTTGGACTAGAATCCAGGTGTCAGGACCACTCCATTGCCTTCTTATGATATCACAGCTGCCTTGCAATTTTAATGCTGCTAAATCTGGCATTTAAAATATAAGAAACTTGGCCAGACGTGGTGGCTTACGTTTATAATCCCAGCACTTTGGGAGGCTGAGGTGGGCGGATCATTTGAGGTCAGGAGTTCGAGACCAGCCTGGCCAACATAGTGAAACCCCGTCTCTACTAAAAATACAAAAATTAGCTGGCCTGTAATCCCAGCTATTCAGGAGGCTTAGGCACAGGAATCGCTTGAACCCAAGAGGCGGAAGTTGCAGTGAGCCAAGATCACACCGTTGCACTCCAGCCTGGGGACAGAGCAAGACTCCATCTCAAAAAACAAAAAAACAAACAAAAACAAAAAGCCACATGAAAGAAGAAGAAGAAGAAGAGGAAACTCTGCCTAAAGAAAGTATAAGCACCTGCACATTTTATAAATCTAGGTCTCTGTTTCTTAGCTATTATTTTGGAGAATGAAAAAAACACTGGAGCCTTCCTTGGAAAATGTCTGGCATTAGCACTGTAAGCTGTCATTGAATGAGAGGAATTATGTTTCTAAATACTGTGTCATACAGCATTTCCCTTGTGAAGATGCAGCCTTGGTTTCACATGACATAATCTTAATAGAAGTGAGGTACTAGAATTTTACAGTGCAATTACAAACATGTCTTCTTTAGATAATTTTCATTTAACTCACAGATTGTTCTTGAATCAAGACTGGTACTATTAAGAACCCAGGAGAAATATCTGGTATTTTGCAGTCACAAATCTGTTATCCAAGAAAAAAAAAGGACTTTGGTTGGAATTATCCAAATTACGTATTTTTATAAATAAAATTCACTAAATAACAATCCAGCCTCTTTAGTGTGTTCCTATAGACAGTCTTTGACCTTCATTTCATTAAAGTATCCTTTTTTCTATTAAATGCTTAAATTTTTAGCAAAATAAATGCCTGCATTAAATAAAATTTTCTGGATTGCAAATAACCTTCACAAAGCATTTCAGCATATTTGTGGAACTGTTTTATTTCATATTTACAGAAGTGAATTTTTAATCTTTCGGATTTATTTCATTTTATTTACTTAAAAGCTATTGATAAGAAGATTAAGGTGAGCATAGAATTCAGAAATCCTTGGAAACAATGATCAGTTTTATAGTTCCTTAAAGAAGCATTAAAAACTTCACACTTAAACAAAAATTGAATTTGCTGTTCATATGCATAAAAGATTTAATGGCATATAAATTGGGAATAATTATTCTGTTTAAAAGGATTAAATTAAACCTAAATCAATAATAACATGTGCAGTTTCAATTTAACTGCCTACTTAAAATGAAGTGACAAATAAATAACAGCTAAATGATTAATAGCAATGCTTTTATTCACCTCCTCAACAGGCAAAATGGCCAGTTATTGAATATTTTATTGTGAGTGCAAAGGATGTTAATTGTACTAGAAACATGCTCTAATTTTAGTAATTTTTTGATTGAATACAATATTGAATATGAGGCTCTTCATTAAATGGAGACTTTATTTTATTTGGTTTGAAGTTATCACAGTAAGTACTCAAATATGGTCCATTAAAGCCAGCAAATATCAGGGCATATGCATGTGAAACCGTCCCCCACTCCCTTCCTCTCTGCCTCCGTTTCTAACCTAGGCATCTGAAGAGCAGACCCTGCATCTGCTGTCTGCACAGTAACAAAAGAGTTGTGTACTCATTTTCTGTGTAACCTTTCTATCAAATGGGGAGGAAAAGAGGTGCATGTTTTGTGTGCAGATGATGACTAATGAAAGGGCACTTCACACTCATTTTGTCCCAGTGTTGACCTGGACCACAAAACACAATGGAGCTTCCAAGCACACAAGCTCAGTACAATGGGGTTCTTCAGTATCATGTTCTATTTTGACCATTAGATTTGTTTCTGTGAAGTATTACAGCTTTCCAGGCTCATGATTTTGCAAAACGTAACCGCCTATTTGTCTCCACGTATGTTTTCCATCCAGAAAGGGGAGAAAGGGGATGTTTTAAGATAGTCTTTTCAGGTGTAAATGGTGCAACATAATTAAAACTCTTATAAGAGCCACATCTTCAGGCTCTACCCTTATATATACACATTCTTAGAGTTTCTCTGATTCAAAAACATTTTTCTCAGCCAGAGCAACTCATTTAGTCTGGCATGTTTCTAAACCCTTTGTATTTTCCAGGTTCCACTTAAAACATCAATCTTTTCTGTAGTGGGTGATATTGCTTCTACAGCCATTTAAGAATGGAAATTTGGCTTGAACCCAGGCGGCTGAGGTTGCAGTGAGCTGAGATCGCACCACTGCACTCCAGCCTGGGCAACAGAGTAAGACTCTGTCTCAAAAAAAAAAAAAAAAAAAAATGGAGGAAATTTGCTGAGGCTAGAAATTACAGCTTTTTCAGGAGGTCTAAAATAATTTAATTCTTGGAGTTTCACCTTATTCATCATCTTTCAGCAATTGTTAAAATGTTTCATCATGTGAAAGTATTTACATGTCTTAATCCCATTCCCTAAATTGTGGTTTGGCCATTCTCCACCGTGCCTAAGTCGTGATTAAAAACTGGATTTTTAAAGATGGGTGTTAATTCTTTCAGGCCATTAGGGAACCACTTAGTGTATCACAAGACAATTTTGTACCCTGGAAATAAGTTAAGCCCTGGGGAGAGAAGAATCCCTTGAGATCCATCACCAGAAGCATAATACACAACAACGGTGTTATGTCACGGGGACTGAATGTGACACACAGCAAGCAAGGCTAGTGCTGGAGCTCTCTGACACATGCTTCCACAGCTAGTCCTCATGGAACCCTTACTGTGTGCCAGGGACACAGTTCTATGCATTTAGATGGTTTTTTTGTTTGTTTGTTTGTTTTTGAGACAGAGTCTTGCTCTG
Organism: Pongo abelii; assembly: GCF_028885655.2. Lineage (NCBI taxonomy): Eukaryota > Metazoa > Chordata > Mammalia > Primates > Hominidae > Pongo > Pongo abelii. The sequence continues at coordinate 126,102,576 of NC_071994.2, forward strand.
TTGCCCAGGCTGGAGTGCAATGGCATGATCTCGGCGCACTGCACCCTCTGCCTCCCAGGCTCAAGCGATTCTCCTGCCTCAGCCTCCTGAGTAGCTGGGATTACAGGCATGTGCCACCACGCCCGGCTAATTTTTGTATTTTTAGTAGAGACGGAGTTTCACCATGTTGGCCATGCTGATCTCAAACTCCTGACCTCATGATCCACCCGCCTCGGCCTCCCAAAGTGCTGGGATTACAGGCGTGAGCCACCGCACCTGGCCAAATTTAGATATATTAATTTGCATAGTCTCTCAATAACACTATGAGGTAGGTACTATTATTATTTTTTTAACTTACAGGTTGTCGCTGTGTTGCCCAAGCTGGAGTGCAGTGGCACAGTCATGGCTCACTGAAGGTTCGACTTCCTGGGCTAAGCCATCCTCCTGCCCCAGCCTCCTGAGTAGCTGGGACTATAGGTGCATGCCACAGTACCTGGCTGATTGGTTTTGTTTTGTTTTTTGTAGAGACGGGGGGTTTCTCTGGGTTGCTCAGGCTGCTCTCAAACTCTTGGCCTCAAGTGATCCCCTTGCCTGGACCTCTCAAAATTCTGGGACTACAAGCATGAGCTACCACACCTGGCCAGTACTATTATTATCCCCATTTTATTGATGAGGAAACTGAAGCACAGAAGTTAAATAACTTGCCCACGTTCACATAATCTGGTGGCACCAGGAAATGAATGCAGGTAGTCTAGGACCCTTGTTCTTAGATGCTCTGCTGTACCATTTCTCAGAACCAAAATAATCCATATTATCATACAGAGAAACAAAGCACCACAATATTACATATGGCGGAAGGAGGTCTATAGTCATGACTAGAAACTATGCCCTTATCAGCTGATGCTGGTTAAATACCATGACCAGTATGAGTGCGCCAGTTTTCTTAGCATAACTGCAGAGATGGAAACCAGGAAATCTATTTCCTTAAACTGAAGACTACCTAATTTTTAAAAATAGTGGGCATTACTCAGTTATTGATTCCTTCATGAATCTATCATAGGATCATAGAACAGTGGAGTTGGAATGGACTTTGCGATATCATCTAGCAATTGAATGTGGAAATAAGAGGCTAACATATTTTCATGATAAGTCACATCCTCCTGTTTTAAATACCCATAACGTCCTGTATTTCTTTACACATCGAATTTATTAGTTGATTACTGTATTACAGTTGGTGCGTAAAGCCTGTCCTCCTCATTGAAGGGTAAGATCCAGCAGCCTGCTTCTGTTTTCCTTGCTGCTGTATCTTCTGTGCCTAAGATTCTGCCTGTATGTAGGGAGGTGCTCCATGCTTATCTGTTGACTGGCTGATCCATTCGCTGATTCACATAAGGCAGACACTGCAACCCACTTTCTTCACTGTCACCTATGGGAATAGCTGCAGGATACAATGCAACATGATGTGCAGGAGCCTGATCCAGAGCAGACTGCCAGGCTCTGTGACCTTGGGAGATGTACATAAGCCCTCTAAGCCTCACTTTCCTTGTCTGTTAAATGGGGGTAATAATAGTACTTCCCTTAACATTGTTCCAAGGAAAAAAAACTGAAGACTCACGACAAACATTCCCTAGATCATCAAACAGTAACACGTGCTCCCTTTCCACATCCCACTCCTGTAGCAGAACAGTGATCCCCAGTGTTGTCAACTGTGAGAGGTGGCCAGCCCTGCTCTAAACAGTACAAAGTAGACGATTACCTGTTCTAAGCTTTCCAAAAAGGACTTCATAGCCTCTGTAGATAATCCCTTCCAGAAACTCCTCACTTTGGCTGTCCAAATGTATTTACATCTTACTAAAATCTTTGCTTGCTAGTTAACTCTCTGGTTAATTTTGTTAAGCCCACGCTGCTTCAAGAGTTTGCAACGTCCCTTGAGATCTGACCTTTGCTTGCCCTTGAGCTGTGCTCCTCGACCTGCCCTCCTCTCACCCTCCATTTTGTCCACACAGAATTTGTTCTATGAAAGCACCACATTGTCTCTGCCTCCACTCCTTTTTACATGCTGTTCCCTCAGCCTGGCATAGACTTCCTGCCCTTCTCAGCCTTAGCTCTGAGCTACACCAGCACTTCCTCCAGAAGGCTTTCCCTGACCTCCCAAGATAGGACTGGATGTCCCTCTGTGTCCCTATGGCCCAGTGCTCCTCATCAGAGCACATATCACTCCAAAGGGTCAATTACTGTTTCCTGGTCTGTGTCCCCTCCTAGGCTGTGCGTCCACTGCTTCACCATCTACCACCATTCCTGTAGCTTCGTAAGGGCTCGATAAATAAATACCTGCTGAATCAATGAATCAGCAAATGAATTAAGAAAGTTAAATTTGGTTTTTTTCTTTCAGCACAGCATTAATATGGGAAAATAGCACCTTTCTTTACAAAAAAAATCTGCATTTACTTGAAGATAATAATTGAGCTTTGTTCCCCACCTAAACAACCACAGTTGAAACTTCTGTTTAATTCAGTACAAGATAAGCCCTAAAAATCATTCCCTAATTTGGTCTAATGCAAGAAGCCTTTACATGTTTAGATTCTAATTTATTACTATTGATTTTTAAAAATAAATATTTATGCTGTATTTGTGTTGACTAGAATATTTTTAGAAAAGGAGTTATTTATTCAAGAAGTAGTTATTGACTCTTCTGTCCATAGCACAGTGCAGCGTACTAGGGCAGAAGTTAGGAAACGAAAGATCACCTGCAGTCCCCACTGCCTGGGAATTTGTCTAGTGAGGAGACAAGATTACCACAGTGAAAAATTAAGTAAGGACAAACATAGAGCACTTTAAGACACATTCTCTCATGTTGATCCTCATTCAGTCCTGAGAAATAAAACAAATCGAATTTATCGCGATTTGTAGATGAGAAAAACGGAATCAGAGATGACTGATTTGCCAACCAATGCAGAACAGGTAGTGACAGATGGAGAACCTGAGCCCAGGTCTGTGCCCTGCCAGACACTGCTGGACCACTCATGTCCCATATCCCTGCCCCATGATGCTTAAGGGTCAAGTGAAAGGCAGGGACGGGAAACACTGTGAGTTCCTAGGACAGTGCATCACTTGGGAGAAACCTCCCCGTCAAAGCCCCAGAGGCAGGTGACCCTGCGGTGCAGGGAGGTTTTGGGCGTCCCATTTTCTAACAAATGTGGACCATTCCCATTTTGCTGAAGAAGAAGAGCATCTCTCTTCTCTTGTTGGAAAAGGAGGTGCCCCTTATTTCAAGAAGTTCCTCATCATAATATGTGAACTAAAAAATTCAAAATGACAATTCAGCAAGGCGTGACAGTTTTGGCTTTTTGCTCCGGTTTTTGCTTTACATAAAATCAAAGAAACCTGGGTCCACATTAAGAAAAGTAAATTAACATTAGGGGGACCGTTAGTTTGTTTACCCAGCATACAATTATGTCCTCTGTAAACGGGAATATCAAATAGCATAAAAAGCCTGGGTGATTTACATTTTCTTTTTGATTAGAGGGTTGCATCTACTGTACTCAAGGAAGGAAAATCTCTCCCATTTAGCTTTTGAAGATCAAAGAGGCCATTAAATATGCCATATTACCAGCTTTTTTTTTTTTTTGGTTAAGACTGGGGGTGTTTTACAAATTGAGATTATCATGGGGAAAAGGGAGACTTTATTTTGGGTCACATGAACTGATTATAGGCTAGTTCGTTTTTCTCAGGCAGGACCGTATGCTTAACCTTTTATTCAAATAGGCCCCTCCCGCAGTGTCAAGTACATTCTGACCTATCGACTGAGCTTCGTGTGCATAGCTGACAGCCAAGAGGCTATGAACCTTTCAGTTCAGAGCCGTGATCTGGTCTGATTTGAAGCCTCAGGGATCTTTCTGTAGTACATTAGATACACGCTACAAAGACAAAATGAAGTGAAAAGCAAAATCACTGAAAAGAAGAATGAACCTATATAGGTATACAGTCAAGATAAAACTGTGCTTTCCCCCAAAAAGGAGTAGTCCAAAGCAAATGTTGTCTAGGCAACAATTCACAGTTCTCTTTCCAAACAGCCAGATGTCTGTACAGTCATGCATTGCCTGATGACAGGGGTATGGTCTGAGAAATTTTTGGTTAGGTGATTTCATCATTGTGGGAACATCATAGAGTGCACTTACACAAACCTAGATAGTACAGCCTACTACACACAATTTGTACAATGTGTTACTATACTAAACACTGTAGGGAATTATAATACATTGGTAAGTATTTGTGCATCTAAACATAGAAAAGGTACAGTAAAAATACAGCATAAAAGTTTTTTTAAATGGTACACCTATATAGGCACTCACCATGAATGGAGGTTGTAGGACTGTACGTTTCTCCGGGTGAGGCAGTGCATGAGCGGGAGCGAATTTCAAGGCCTAGGACATTACTATAAGCTACTGTGTACTTCAGAAATACTGTACACTTAGACTCCTCTAAATTTATTTTTAAAAATATTTCTTCATTAATAAATTGACCTTAGCTACTGTAACTTTTTTACTTTATACACTTTTAATTTTCTTTTTACTTTTTAACTCTTTTGTAATAACACAGCTTAAAACACAAATACATTGTACAGCTGTATAAAAATTCTTTGTATCTTTATTCTGTAAGTAAGCTTTTTTCTATTAAATTTTTTTTTTTTTACTTTTTTGTTAAAAACTGAGACACAAACACACACATTAGTCTAGGCCCACACGGGGTTAGAATCATCAATATCACTGTCTTCCATGTCCATACCGTGTCTCACTGGAAGGTCTTCAGGGGCGGTAACACATATGGAGCTGTCATCTCCTAGGATAACAAGGCCTTCTTCTGGAATCCCTCCTGAAGGACCTGCCTGAGGCTGTTTCACAGTTAACTTTTTAAAAAATAAGTAGGAGTGCACTCTAAAATAATGATAAAAAATATAGTGTAGTGGCTGGGCACGGTGGCTTACGCCTGTAATCCCAAAACTTTGGGAGGCTGAGGCGAGTGGATCACAGGAGGCCAGGAGGTCAAGATCAGCCTGGCCAACATGGCAAAACCCTGTCTCTACTAAAAATTAAAAAAAAAAAAAAATTAGCCCGACATGTTAAAACACACTTGTAATCCCAGGTACTCAGGAGGCTGAGGCACGAGAATCACTTGAAACCGGGAGGCAGAGGTTGCAGTGAGCCAAGATCACACCACTGCACTCCAGCCTGAGCGATAGAGCAAGACTTGTCTCAAAAAAAAAAAAAAAAAGTATAGTATAGTGTATTAGCCTGTTCTTGCATTGCTGCAAAGAAATACCTGAGTGAGACTGGGTAATTTATTTAAAAAAAGAAGTTTAACTGGCTCACAGTTCCACAGGCTCTACAGGAAGTATGATTCTGGCATCTGCTTGGCTTCTAGGGAAACCTCAGGAAACTTACAATCATGGCAAAGGCAAAGGGGGAGCAGGCCTCTTACAGCAGAGCAGGACCAAGAGAGAGGGTGGGGAGCTGCTATACACTCTTAAACAACCAGATCTCACCATAACTCACTCACTACTCAGAACCAAGGGTGGATGTTGCTAAGCCATTCATGAGAACTCTGTCCCCATAATCTAATCACCTCCCACCAGGCCCTACCTCCAATACTGGGGATTACAGTTTGACATGAGATTTGGGTGGGGACACAGATCCAAACCATATCATATAGTAAATACAAAAGCCAGTAACATAGTTGTTGATTATCATTATCAAGGATTATGTGCTGTATATAATTGTATGTGCTGTAGTTTTATAGGACTGGCAGTGCAGTAGGTTTGTTTATACCAGCAGCACCACAAACATATGAGCAACACATTGTACTATGATATTCCAAGGGCTACAGCGTCACTAGGTGACAGGAATTTTCCAGCTCAATTACAATATCGTAGGACCTCAGTCGTATATGTGGCTTGTCCTTGACCAGAACATTGTTAGTCAGTGTATGAAATGTATTACCAGCCAAAGTGTGAAACACAGTTTTATCTTCACCAGCTGAAATACTGAGTCATTGTTGGTGTATGTAAGTAATTGCATTCATTGAACTACAGTGATTATTGGTTTAACATTATAGACATTTGTTTTTCGGTTGCTTTCTGACACTTAGAAATTAATTATCCCCCATTTTTATTCCATATTTCAATGAACTTGGATAATTAAGGCCTTTCGCCCTTATGTGTAGTGTGTGGGTCTAATTTGGGCCTGGGATCTGTCTTTATGTTTATTAATTAATTAATTAATTTTAAGAGACAGGGTCTCACGCTGTCTCCCAGGCTGGAGTGCAGTGTCGTGATTATAGCTCACTGTAGCCTCTAACTCCTTAGCTCAAGCAATCCTCCCGCCTCAGCCTCCTGAGTAGCTGGGACTACAGGTACCACACCATACCCAGCTAATTTTTTGAAAAAATTTGTTGTAAAGATTGGAGTCTCGCTGTGTTGCCCAGGCTGGTTTTGAACTCCTCACTTCAAGTGATCCTCCTGCCTCGGCTTCCCAAAGTGTTGGGATTACAGGTAAGAGCCACTGCATCCTGCTGGGATTTGTGTTTAACATACAGATAATAAAAGGAAAACTATAGGAGAAAGACAGAGATTGATTTCAAATAAAATGATTGACTATAATGAGTGAATTTATTTTAACTAAGGAGTTGGCATTTCTCTTCTGCTTTGGGCAGGCAACAACCAATAGAAGACAAATATTCAGACCTCCGCTATGACCCGAACTGGAAGAGTAAGAAGGAGGAAAGGCAGCTGCTGTCTGTGGAAGCGTTGCCGGAGTCCACGGACAGCTCTTTAGAAAATCTGCCTTTGGCTCCCCTCTACCCTTCCCAGGAGACGTCAGTGGAACTCTCCGGGGGAAAAGACGAGCAGAAAGAGACTCCACAGAGTGCAGCTTCTTTACTTGGTAGTGAATTTTTAAGCCCGAACTATGAGCATGGTGCCTGTCGCAGCAAGCCGTTTTCAGAGCAGAGCGACAGTGACCTGGAGGAGAAGTCGAGCAGCCTTTCTCAGTACGTGAAGAGCTCAAGTTCACATAACGAGGTTTTCCTGCCGGGATCACGTGGCCCTCGGCGGAGGAAGTCCAAACAACATTTTGTGGAAAAAAACAAGCTCACTTTGGGATTACCCACCCCGAAAACGGACTCTTATCTTCAACTTCACAATAAAAAAAGAGGGGAATCTCATCCAGAACAGGTACGTAGTGGCTACTTTAAAATGTCTTCTGAAACATTAAACCAGAATTTGCGTTTGTTTGAAATGTCTAGATATCACTTCCTTTAGGATGACGATGTCATAGCAGCCACCTAGCTGGGTAAAACAAACGCTTCCATAGGCTACCCTGCATGTTTATGTTTATTCCACAAATTCTTATGACCAAAATAAAAGCCACCAATGGTTTACAGTGTAATTGCTACAAGTCGATTATTGCTATAAGTCAATTATTATATCCCAAATGGCTATAATTGCTATAAGTAATTATAAGTCCATTGTTATGTCAGTTATTGTATCCAAAATTCTCCATTCAAAGAAATCTAGAACTTTTTAAAACTGTGTTTTCCAAATGATAAAATATAGAACTTAAGCATTTGATTCCCTGTGTTGATTACCTTTGTTACCACCATAGCAGAGGTTTTCAACCCTGTTAAATGCCTCGGCACATTGTGGGTAACATGGAACATGCCCCAGCTCACATACAGAAGCGATTCTCAACTCAGATTCTGTATACATATTGAGTGGTTGGGGAGGGGGTAGGGTACAACATAAGGTGGGTTTTTTTTTTTCCAATCTTCAGATGTTTCTATAAACCCTATTGAAAATCACATCATTTGTTATTGTCCTGTGTAAATGATATGATATGATTAAACATTAGTCTCTTTATTTATAAAATTGGGACAGTAATAAATGCCTTCTCTTCCTCATCAGGTCATTTTGAGAGTAAATTCTCTCCCACATGATGGATTCAAAACCTTTTGGAGCCAGTAAACTTAGTTCCATTTCACAGGTGCACATAAAGATCTTATCCGCCCACCTCCTATGGGCGTGTCCAGGGATACAGGACAAGAGTGGGGTTAGAATAGTAGAGTCCACGATTCTTATTGGAAAAAGAGCTTGAGATTTATCACCTGCTAATGTGAGGTCATTTTCAAATACAAAGGAGAGGTTATTATGTTAAATGTGGTTGCCCTTAGACCTATTCCAAATCCCAATTGGTATTTTTTAACATACTCTAACCTGTTCTAACCTCTAAGCATTTTCTAATGGAACAAAATAGATGAGGTGGATGAACGTTTGTGGTTTTTCTTCAGAGACTCTCTATTTGTCGTAAAGAATTACGTCTGGTGGCGTGTTGGTTCACGCCTGTAATCCCAGCACTTTGGGAGGTCGAGGTGGGAGGATCACTTGAGGCCAGGAGTTCAAGACTAGCCTGGCCAACATGGTGCAACCCATCTATACCAAAAACACAAAAATTAGCCGGGTGTGGTGATGCACACCTGTAATCCCAGCTACTCGGGAGGCTGAGGCACAAGAATCGTTTGAATCCAGGAGGCAGAGCTTGCAGTGAGCCAAGATGGCACCACTGCACTCCAGCCTGGGTGATAGAGTGAGACTCTGTCTCAGAATAAATAAATAAAAATAAAAAAAGAATGATGTCTGGTGAGATTTGGGCCTAAAAATATTTTAATTTAAAAATAAAAATAAATAAAATTCAAAAAAAGAATTATGTCACATCTTTGCCATTGTAACTAATAATTAAATGAAATAGGTGTAGTATATCTAGCTGAAGTATTTAAAAAACTAGGTGAATTCAAGCAGTTTTTAGTATTTTTACCCAATTTTAGATGCTAATATACTCTTCTTCCATAAAACTTACATGAAATTTTGAATTTCGCTTGATTGCTCGTTTAAAAATGTAAATAAATTCAACAGTTCAATATCTGAAAAAAAATTTCTTTTGAGACAGGGTCTGGCCTTTCACCCAAGCTGGAATGCAATGGCACGATCATAGCTCACTATAACCTCAACCTCCTGGGCTCAAGCAGTCCTCCCGCGTCAGCCTCAGCGAGTAGCTGGGAACACAGGCGTGCACCACCACATCTAGCTAAATTTGTTTTTAAATGTCTTTATAGAGATGGGGGTCTCATCATGTTGCCCAGGCTGACCTCAAACTCCTGGGCTCAAATGATCCTCCCCCCTGGACTCCCAAAGTGTTGGGATTACAGGCATGAGCCACCATGCCCAGCCTGAAAAATGTTTATAGCCAGTAGTTTATCTCAAACTAGGACAATATTTTTCATTATTAAAAAGTGTTCTCAAAAGAAGCTGATCCGGAAGGAGAACATTTGGGGTTTTTCTTCATTCAAAAACTCTCTTTTTAGTCTGAGGTCAAAAGAAATAGTTATATTTCCAATAATAAAAGGGAAAAATATTTATTATGAACCCTTTAATTGTTGATTTATTAATCGCTATTTTTGTTAGTAGTTATAAGTTAATTTACTAAACAATTTTAGGGTGTATTGATTGTCAGTGATTCTGCAGCTTAATTTTCTTTTCTTTGTGCCATGGAGGAAACTTTCTTTAAGCTCTTATATTACTCTCTGAAGGGGCCGTTGACTTTTCCCACCACTTTCTCCAAGTTCAAATATCTAAAGGCTAATTGTATTTAAAATTGTTCCTTTACCATTTTCCAATATATACGTACTTTTTCTTGCTCCTATTATTTTTTTAAGAGATGACTCCTATTTTTTTTTTTTTTTTTTGAGACGGAGTCTCGCTCTGTCGCCCAGGCTGGAGTGCATTGGCGTGATCTCTGCTCACTGCAAGCTCCGCCTCTCGGGTTCACTCCATTCTCCTGCCTCAGCCTCCCAAGTAGCTGGGACTACAGGCACCCGCCACCACATCCGCCTAATTTTTTGTATTTTCAGTAGAGACGAGGTTTCACCGTGGTCTCGATCTCCTGATCTCGTGATCTGCCTGCCTCGGCCTCCCAAAGTGCTGGGATTACAAGTGTGAGCCACTGCGCCGGGCCCCTATTATTTTTTTGAGACAGGATCTTGCTGTGTTGCTGGAGTGTAGTTGCTATGCAAGATTCGATCGTCGCACACTGCAGCCTTGAACTCCTGGGCTCAAATGATCCTCCTGCCTCAGACACCTGAGTGACTGGGACTATAGGTATGCATCACTGACCTGGCTTCCTATTACTTTAAAAAGAATAGAGATGAGTTTGACCTAACAGTGACATAATGATATGTGTAACTTAGTGAATTCTAGTCAGTAGCATAAACTGATGTGTTTTTTTTTTTTTTGAACCATTATTCATATGTAGAAGTGTGTGTGTCTCTCCTCCCGATACAGATTATATGTTCCCTATGGGTAGGAGCTAGGGTTTGTGCTCATTTTTAATCTTCATAGTCACTAGCCTAATACACTGAAAAGGCTGAGTAAACATAAGGGAAATTAAAAATGTATCTCTTCCATCACCTCCAAACTGTCTACTCTTTATTATAACTTGAAGTTTATATGAGGGGAATGGCATTTCTAGAGCAGTAGTTTGCAAACCTGGCTGGATATCAGAATCACCTGAGAATTTTTAAAAGTGATTTTTTTGGCCGGGCGCGGAGGCTCACGCCTGTAATCCCAGCACTTTGGGAGGCCAAGGCGGGCAGATCACCTGAAGTTGGGAGTTCGAGACCAGCCTGACCAACATGGAGAAACCCTGTCTCTACTAAAAATACAAAATTAGCCTGGCATGGTGGAGCATGCCTGTAATCACAGCTACTCGGGAGGCTGAGGCAGGAGAATCGCTTGAACCCGGGGAGGCGGAGGTTTCGGTGAGCCAAGATCACACTATTGCACTCCAGCCTGGGCAACAAGAGTGAACCTCCATCTCAAAAAAAAAAAAAAGTGATTTTTTTTTTTGCTTCACTCAGACCAATTTAAATCTCTGAGAACCTGAGCATCTGTTTTTCTTTTTTGTTTTTTATAAAGCTCCTTGAGTATTTTTAATGTGAAGCCAGGTTTGAGGAGCATTTTTCCAGACTAGAGCAGTGGTTCTCAGCCTTGGTTTCATGTTGGAATCAACTGGAGAATTTAAAAAGTATTGATTCCCTGGATGAACCACTGAAATTCCAATTCAGCTCATCTGGGCTGCACTCTAAATATGGGGAGTCCGCCACACTCCCCAGATGATTCTAGTATTTAGCCAAGATTGAGAATCACCGATCTAGAGCAGTGGTTCCTAAACATTAGAGTGCACCAGAATCATCTGGAGGGCTTATTTAAGAAGCTTGATGGACCTCATCCCCCCCAAATTTCTGATTCAGCAGGTATAGGGTGGGACCCAGGGATCTGAATTTTCTGCATGGCCCCATGTGATACTGCTGCTGCTATCAGGCCTACACTTTGAGAACCACTGATCTTTCGCTTCTCACAATTTGAAGTGTTTATGAACCACTTTAGGCTCTTGTTAAAATACAGATTGTGATCCAGTAGGTCGGGGGTGAGATGCAGAGTGTGCATTTCTAACAAGTTCCCAGGAGATGCAAGGCTGCTGGTCCATGGAACACACTTTGATGAGCAAGGGGCTAGAACAGAGAACACAAAGGTTTTGTCAAAATCTAAAAGTCAGAGTTGTGTAAGTCATTATCTACAGAGCATTGATGTTTTCCATGGCTGATAGGATTATTCAGTTGATTTGTGAGTGGGAGACGGGAAGCTTGGGTACCAAGTATGGAGGCTCTTGGTTTGTTTTGTTTTGGTTTTGGTTTGAGACAGGGTCTCACTCTGTCGCCCAGGCTAAGTGCAGTGGCGCGATCTCAGCTCACTGCAGCCTCCGCCTCCCAGGTTCAAGCGATTCTCCTGCCTCAGCCTCCACAGCAGCTGGGATTACAGGCACGCACCACCACACCTGGCTAATTTTTGTATTTTTTGGTAGAGATTTCAGGAAATCCTAGAAATCAGTAAGAAAAATACCAAATTCCAAGGACATAAAAAAAGTATAAATGAACAATTCAGATTGTTCCTCTCATTACTCTTAATTTCCAGAGCTTTCTTTATTATCCTTTTTTATTCACAGATTGTTCATTTATACTTTTTGTGTATTTTTCCTTGTTAATAAAAGTTAACAAAGAAAAGTTAGTATATATGGCTATTATATGTATAAGAGGTTACCCCAGCTCAGCCTATTAGAGAAATGCAAATTAATACTATAACGGGATTCCATTTTTCAACTATAATTAAACTATCAAACTTCTATAAGTTTAATGACCCTGTGGGCAAAAAAGTACGGTCAAGCTGGTGAGAGAATAAATTAGTATAACCAGGACGGAGGACAATTTGTTAATATCTACTTAAAACACAAATATACTCCTTGAGAAAGTAAAACATAATGGCTAAGAGTATGGACTCTGGAGCCAGGTTGGTTGGCACTGCCACCTGCTAGCTCTCTGACCCTCTGCAAGTTACTAAACCTCTCTGTGCCTCAGTTTCCTCATCTTTAAAATGAGGACAGTAATAGGACTTTCCTCATAGGCTTATTAAGAAGATTAAATAAATGAGTTAGGCCACGTAAACTCAGCACTTTGGGAGGCCAAAGCGGGCAGATCATTTGAGGTCAGAAGTTTGTGACCAGTCTGGCCAACATTGTGAAACCCGTCTATACTAAAAATACAAAAATTAGCCAAGCATGGTGGTGTGTGCCTGTAATCCCAGCTACTCGGGAGGCCGAGGCAGGAGAATCGTTTGAACCCAGGAGGCAGAGGTTGCAGTGAGCCGAGATTGCGCCACTGAACTCCCGCCTGGGTCACAGAGCAAGACTCCATCTCAAAAAAATAAATTAAATAAATAAATAAATAAATAAATAAATGTATAGAGAGTGCTAAGATCACTGACTGGCCCATAGCAAGTATATAGGTATACATGTAAGTATAAAAGTGTTTGACATTATTTTTATTTGACCCAACACATTTTGCACCTAGGAATTTATCCTAGATATTTGTGTGCAGTTTTGAAATCACATCTGTACAAAATTGTTCATTTCAGCCTTATTTGTAATAGCAAAAGATTGGAAACCACCCAAATATCTGTCATTTGGGGAGTAAATAAGTTATGGTACATCCATACAGTAGAGTACACTGCAGCTGTTAAAAAAAAATAAGGACGCTCTCCATGAACTATGAGGGATAACTTACCAGGATTTCTTATTAAGAAAGAAATTCAAGGTGCAGCATGTTAAAAGTGGAGAGGGGCCAGCCGTGGTGGCTCATGCCTATAATCCCAGCACTTTGGGAGGCCGAGGCAGGCGGATCACTTCAGGTCAGAAGTTTGAGACCCGCCTGGCCAACATGGTGAAACACTGTCTCCATTAAAAAATACAAAAATTAGCTGGGCATCGTGACGGGTACCTGTAATCCCAGCTACTCTGGAAGCCCATGAGAATTGCCTGAGCTCGGGAGGCAGGGTTTCCATGAGCCGAGATAGCACCACTGCACTCCAGCCTGGGCGACAGAGTAAGATTCTTGTCTCCAAAGAAAAAACAAATCAAAAAACAGTGGAAAGGAATAAAAATATATATTGTATTTTCATGGCATGCATAAGAAATTGTGGAAGGCTACAAAAGTAGTTAATTGCAAGAGGTGGAGGGGGAATGGGCGGGAGCACAACTTTTTACTGTGTACCTTTTCAATTCTCTTAATTTTGAACCATGCTTATGTATTACTTTTTAAAATTAAAATGGAAAAATAGCAACAAAAATAGGAGGAGACATTTATAATATAAATGTTGTAGAAACCCATATAACTTCACATCCCCGATTGCTCACCCCCTAAATTGCATTTTATGCTTGTAATTAATGGCTTAGGGTAGAACTATTGATTTTTAAAGTCAATTGTTCTGCAGTCTTTTTACCATTTTGCATAGATCTGCTGATTGTACCTTAAAATACATTGGAAAAATCACCTTTGAATACTGACAAAATCTTAATCACATGATGTGTGAAGCGAGGAACCGATGTAAAAACCAACACACACTAGAGGGCACCTAAGTATCACGGTCAGGCAGTAACTTTGCTGGTAAATAATCAGTTCTTACTTTTATTCATGATTTGTTCACTAGCCTAAAGTATTTGTCTGAAATTCATTCCACTTTGAGTCCATTTGTAATCCACCATTAAAGGAAACTGTGTTTTGAAGAATGAACTACCTTTCTATCTTGATTCTAATGTTACTTTAAAGACTGATGAAGGTGAAATTTAGTGTGGGTTCAGAAAAGAGTTAGAAATGCTCTATACATGTTATTCGACTTTTTCCTTGTAATTTCTTAGAAAGAAATTACAGATAGTTTACAAATGTGATATGGTTATTGAATGGTCTATAGTCAAGACACTATAAAGTCACAAACAATTCACAGTCCTACCTTCAATTAACACATCTTTGTGGCTGTTGCTGAGACAGCAGGTCAGTCAGCCAACAGATATTTATTGAGCACCAAATATGTATTAAATATTAGGTACTCTTCTCAATGCTGGGATATTAACAGAAAACAAGACAGGCAGAGCACCTATCTTGAAGGAGTTTACGTTCCAGTCATACGGCAAAGATAAGAACCATGTAACAAAATAATTTCAGATACTGATAATACCTCAAAAGAGACTGAATAAACTGTATTTAAGAAAGTGATGAGACTGGGCTTGGTGGCTCACTCCTATAACCCCAGCACTTTGGGAGGACAAGGCAGGCAGATCACGTGAGGTCAGGAGTTCGAGACCAGCCTGACCAACATGGAGAAACCCTATCTCTACTAAAAATACAAAATTAGCTGGGCGTGGTGGTGCATGACTGTAATCCCAGCTACTCAGGAGGCTGAGGCAGGAGATTCGCTTGAACCCAGGAGGCGGAGGTTGCGGTGAGCTGAGATTGCGCCATTGCACTCCAGCCTGGGCAACAAGAGCGAAACTCTGTCTCAAAAAAAAAAAAAAAAAAGAAAGTAATGAGAGAGAATAAAGTCCTTTATTTAATAAAGTGATGACTTTAATAAGTAAACTAGGGGTTGGGCATGGTGGCTCATGCCTGTAATCCCAGCACTTTGGGAGGCTGGGGCGGGCGGATCACCTGAAGTCAGCAGTTGGAGACCAGCCTGGCCAACATGGTGAAACCCCGTCTATACTAAAAATACAAAACTTAGCTGGGCCTCGTGGTGCACGCCTGTAATCCCACCTACTCAAGAGGCTGAGGCAGGAGAATCGCTTGAACCTGGGAGGTGGAGGTTGCAGTGAGCCAAGATCTCGCCACTGTACTCCAGCCTAGGTGACAGAGTGAGACTCCATCTCAAAAAAAAAAGGTTAAACTGGGATGTCTAGCCAGGTGCTTGGGGGAGGTCTCTCTGAGGACGTATCATTCAAGTGGAGGCGCGAATGGATAAGAAAGAGAAAAGTATGCAAGATCTAGAGGAAGAGCTTTGGTTGGCCCCATCCCTGGTAGCAACGTTTTTGCTAGGGAACAATGAAATATTGTGGGAGAAAAACTAAAACCAAAACAAAATACTGATTTGAGAGTCAGTCATGGATTAAATCCTGGCTTTTCAGCATAGCCCGTATTAGCTCAACCTCGTCTCCACCAAAAAATGCAAAAATTAGCTGGCCATCATGGGGCACACCTGTAGTCCCAGCTACTCCAGAGGCTGAGACAGAAGGATCACTTGAGCCGGGAGGCCGAGGCTGCAGTGAGTGGATCTCACCACTGCACTCCATCCTGGATAACAGAGTAAGACTCTGTCCCAAAAAAAGAGAAAAGAATTAAAATTAAGAATAAATAAAAATAAACCTCACCTCACTTTCCTCATGTATATATGGAGGAAGCAAACGAGGAATATAAATATATATCATATATATGTATATATATATCATATATATGTATATATATCATATATAGTATATCATATATATTCATATATATGATATATATCATATATACGTGTATATATGATATATATCATATATACACGTATATATGATATATGATATATATGTGTATATATACATATATATGTATATATATATGATATATATGTGTGTATATATATATATTTCTGCTTTGGAGGGCTATTTGAAGAATTTATACAAAGCTACGGACTTGGGACAGACACTCAGTGAAGAGAAGCTATCGTTACCACTAGGGACTCCTTACACCACGGGAGAAGATTCCACCCAGGGAAGAGGTCCTTCTAACCAGCTCTCTCTTTTTTTAAGGCTACATTGCCTCAAAATGAAAGAGATATAACTTCGGACAGAGTAAGAACAAAGTGTAGGCAAAACAATAACGTTCACATGCTGTAGGAGACCATTCGATGGTGAGACTCTCAAAAGACTGCCTACAAAGGGGGCCTATCCAGGCACACCCCACACTCGCCATGCTCTCTTGAGGGTCCCCAGTCAATCAAACACTGTCCTAGGGATTACAGAACGCTACAATCTTGTATGCAACTAGTTGACAGTATTTAACAATTGCATATGGTCTCAGATACTGTTTCAAATATTTACACTTTAAGGAATTTATTAATAACTCTGGATCATGTATTTGGTACTTTAGTTTTGAAGTACAATTTCATAGGGTAATTCTTTCAACATTGCTTAATGTGACACCATGTTACCTTCGAAATAAAACTCAAACTCTGAGTGGTACAAAAGGCCCTTCCTGACCTGGCTCCTTCCTGCTCCTGTAGCCTCATCCTTCATCACTCCCTACTTGTGTCAAATGCCCGGCCATACTCCAGGAACTCCCAGAGCCCAGACCCAGCATTTCCTCTAGCCCCTTCTTTGTTCATGCTGATGGGCTACTCTTGCCCTGGCTTGTTTGCTTAGGAAAACCTTATCCTCCTTTTGAGATTCAGCTCATATGTCTCTGCCTTTGTAAAGGCTTTCTGAAGATCCTCCTTCCACTACCTCCCTCATTCCTGAACATCTCCTGCAGAACCCGTAACCCCACACTGCACTGTCTTCATCATGTAAAGATGACTGTCTGCTCCTTAAGATCATCTTTGAATTCATCTTTGAATTCCCAGGTCCTGGCATACAGCAAGCACTAGCTAAATATTTGATGTAGAAATGTAATTTCTAAATACTTTTTCTTTGGTTCAAAATTTCATTGTTTTTAAAATGAAAAAAAAAGTGGAGGGAGGATTAACAAGAACTTGTGCTGTTAAACACTGGAATTTGAAGTCAAAAGACCTGATTTGAGTCCCATTTGGAGCCATTTATTATTTTGGCAAATCACAAACTCTTACTGAGTCTTATTCTTCCTCATTAAAGTAAAATTACAAATGTTTGCCTTATACGACAGACTCAGAATTATTGAGATGATCAAATGAGATATGCAATGTGAAAGCTTTTTATAATCTTACAGCCCTATATAAATATGTTATATTTATTATTGAATATTTGGTTTAAATTTACAGTCTCCTAATGTGGAAGGTTACCACCTAAAGGATATATTGCTCTTTTTCATAGTTTTAAATTTAGTGAAACTTTTGGTTGTCTATAAGATTAAGCTTTACCTTTATTTAAGTTATGGTCATCTTTTTGTAATTATATTTGGTTAGAAACATAGAATTATTTCCTTACAGGATTCTACAGATTGGTGGTGTTTTTTTTTGTTTTGTTGTTTGTTTGTTTGTTTTTGAGACAGAGTCTCGCTCTGTAGCCCAGGCTGGAGTACAGTGACATGATCTCTGCTCACTGCAACTTCCGCTTCCCTGGTTCAAGCAATTCTCCTTCCTCAGCCTCCTGAGTAGCTGGGATTATAGGCGTCTACCACCACGCCCGGCTAATTTTTCTATTTTTAGTAGAGATGATGTTTCACCATGTTGGTCAGGCTGGTCTCGAACTCCTGACCTCGTGATCTGCCCGCCTCAGCCTCCCAAAGTGCTTGGATTACAGGTGTGAGCCACCACGCCCGGCCTGGTGGTGCTTTTGAGTCCCACCTATCTTATTATACTTGTAAGAATTATTCTTCTACAGAGTAGGAACTCTATAGATGTTCATCGATTGATACATTTTCTTATTTTGCCCTCTGCTATTACTACAAGAGCACTTACTTATGACGGCATAATTTCAATTGAACTTTATGATTTTTTTCAATACGAGCCATTTTTAAGGCCTTTTTCTTGTGTGCACTGTTCAACACTTAGCTGCTTAAACTACCAATTTGTATGATCTATAGAGTGACGCTTCATTAATTTGACATTATTGAAGAGGGATCCATAAGAAAAAAAAATTTCCAAATAACTAAAGCATGCCCCTTTGAAAACCAGAAATTTAACATAAATTTCTATCATTTTTAAGGATAGTTTTCAAAATGTACCTGGCATACCTGATAATTCTATGCCGCCTTACACAGGTCGTATTACACCGTTCTGTAGTAAAGTAAAAAGCTATGGCAATGTGATCGCTTCTTTGCCTCTTTGTTAAATGACCCAGACTGCTATGAGCCCGCGGTCATTTTCTGCTGCTGTCTGTATCTGCTCTTAAGGAGCTTATGGCAGAATGGGAAGCAGACATGTAAACAGTCAATACCAAGTGAAAACTGCTGTGCTAGTATCAGATAGGGTCCCAAAGAACCCGGAAAAAAAGGTGCCTGACTGTTCAGGGAAGTCAGAGGGGGCTTCACACAAGAGGCAGTCATAGAACTGATTCTTTAAAACGAAAAGGGGTATTTTTTTTTGTTTTTATTTTTGTGTTTTTTGAGACAGAGTCTCTCCCTGTCACCCAGGCTGGAGTGCAGTGGCGCCATCTCAGCTCACTGCAACCTCTGCCTCCTGGGTTCAAGTGATTCTCCTGCGTCAGCCTTCCAAGTAGCTGGGATTATAGGCACCCACCACCACGCCTGGCTAAGTTTTGTATTTTTAGTAGAGGCAGGGGTTTCACCATGTTGGCCAGGCTGGTCTTGAACTCCTGACTTCAAGTGATCCGCCTGCCTCAGCCTCCCGAAGTGCTGGGATTACAGGTGTGAGCCACAGCACCCAGCCCTAAAAAGAAGAAGTTAACAGGTGGAAGTGGGTACTAAGGGCACTGCAGGCAAAGGGGGCAGGGGCAATGGCATCAAGTCATGAAAGAACACTATTTAAGTAGAAAGCTGTCAGTACAGAAAGAACTTCTATACTGCTGGTCAAGAACTGGTAGTTGGTCAATTAAATCAAAGATTTCATGGAGGTAAAAGGCAGAATGATAGTTACCAGAGGCTGGGAAGGGTCTAGAGGGTAGGGAAGATGAAGAGAGTTTGGTCAGTTGGTAAAAACATACAGTTTAAATTCTAATATTCCACAGCAAAGTTAGGTGACTGTAGTTAGTAAAAATGTGTTGTATATTTCAAAGTAGCTAGCAGCGAGCATTTGAGATGCTCCCAACACAAAGAAATGATAAATACTCGAGGTGATGGATACCCCACATATCTTGTTCAATACACATTCTGTATATGTAACAAAATATCACACATACCCCATAAATATGTACAAACATTATATATTAATAAAATTTTATTTTTAAATTGGTTAAAGCAGATATGAAAAATGATACCTATATACCATGATTACTTGACTTTCACTTAACGTATATAAATATACACTAATTCACCAGTTTTTATACCAAGGGGCCAAGGTATTTTCTACCAGTGCAGTTTCTATTGATTGGAGTTTCATTGTTTTTCTTGCATCAGTTTGAGAGCATCTATGATTTGCAGTTTTGATTTCTTGATAGCAAAGTACAAACTTAAAAAACCTTAAGAAACAAATTAAGAACATAATTTCTAGGTGTGTTTCTGTTTTTTGGTTTTTGTTTGTTTGTTTTTTGTTGTTGTTGTTTGTTTTTGAGATGTAGTCTCCCTCTGTCAACCAGGCTAGAGTGCCGTGGCACGATCTTGGCTCACTGCAGCCTCCACCTCCCAGGTTCAAGTAATTCTCATGCCTCAGCCACCGAGTAGCTGGGATTACAGGCGCCTGCCATGACGCCCAGCTAAATTTTGTATTTTTAGTAGAGACAGGGTTTCACCCAGCTGCTCTCAAACTCCTGGCCTCAAGTGATGCTCCCACCTCAGCCTCCCAAAGTGCTGAGATTACAGGCGTGAGCTACCGCACCTGGCCATAATCGCTAGGTTTTTGTGAATGTTTCCTCTAATCTTTTATAGTTCCCCCCGCCCCCAACATGTTATTTTGCCATTTGCTTTATTGGGTCATTCTAAGTCATTTAAGTAAGTTTTCATGAATATAACACCTCTCTATTCATGCTCAGATTTCTTCAGATTATCTAATCTTTAAATACATTTCCTAATTTTAACAACAGGTACAATAGGAATAAACAGGTTTGGGAACAAATGGAAAAGACTCTTGGTAAACATACAACTCAACAAGTGGAATTAGAAGTATCCAGGTGTACTAGAGAGAGCCTAGCAGCCATAAGTATTTAGCTATGGCCTCAGGATATCTTCAAGACTAGAAAATGTCACTTCATCCGGTGAGTTAGTTAAGGAGAAGGTGGATAGTGCTGTAGTTGTATGTGGCTAGATTGTGAGGATGAGAATATGGATATTTAGGTTAGAGAAATTGGCAGACGTCTTTCATGCAGGCCATTGTATGTCATTTTAAAGCACAAGCTCTCATATTGTGTTCCTCGGACCAGGAACATCAGCATCACCTGGGAACTTAATACAAGTGGAAATTCTTGGGCCCCATGGCAGACCTCCTGAGTCAGAAACTCTGGGGTGAGGTCCAGCAATCTGTGTTTTAACAGGCCTTCCAAGTGATTTTGATACATGCTCAAATTTTAAAACCCCTGTGTTAAAATGTTAGGCCTTTCCTCTAAGTCATATGAATTCATTGAAGGATTTTAGTAGTGGAGCAATTTCAGTGCAATGTGTGGGCTTTGTGATTTTTTTGTTTTTATCTCTAATGTGTCCATTCAGAGGTCACACTTACATATTCTTAGTTTGTTATGGAGAGTTCAGATTGCTGGATAATCAATCTTTCTGTAAGTTATATGAGATATTCCTAAAAATCTCTTTCATATTCTTAAAAATGGCCATTATTCATTTAGCGTATATTTATTTATTTTATTTTACTTATTTATTTATTTTGGAGACACAGTCTCACTCTGTCACCCAGGTTGGAGTGCAGTGGCGCCATCTCAGCTCACTGCAACCTCTGCCTCCCGGGTCCAAACGACTGTCATGCCTCAGTCTCCCAAGTAGCTGGGATTACAGGCGTGAGCCCCCACACCCAGCTAATTTTTGTATTTTTAGTAGAGACAGGGTTTTGCCATATTGGCCAGGCTGGTCTCGAACTCCTGGTTTCAAGTGATCTGCCCGCCTCAGCCTCCCAAAGTGCTGGGATTGCAGGTATGAGCCACTGTATCCAGCCTAGCATACATTTATTGAGAGATGATTATATGTCAGACATTGTCATAGGTGCTTGGGATACATCCCTGAACAAAAACAGACAAAAATCCCAGGTCTCCTGAGGAAGGAGATGGACAACAGATAAAATAGATAAATTAGTGCATTGGTGCATAAGTTCTATATTTTAAGGAGGTAAGGAGACAAATAAAGTTGGCAGTACTGCTAAGGATTGCTGAGGTGGTGGGAAATCACAACTTTAAATGGGCCATGAGGCAGAGTCTCCCTGAGAAGATATGGCGGAGATGAGAGGGCACACCGTGTGAGTATTTGGAGAAAGAGGATTTCTGGAAGAGGGAGTAGCAAATGCAAATTTCAGGGACTGAAGCTGGGAACGAGGGAGAGTGGAATGTGAAAGATGAAGTTCTAGTTTCCACCTTATTTTGTCAACAGCCGGCTACCTGGCTTTAAAATAAACCACACATCTAACCAGATAAACAAGTAGATTATATGTATTCTGATATAAATGCAAGTTCAGTGAGCAACCCAGATTGATCTTTTCATGCCGTCGTATTTATTGACCATCTAGATGTCAGGCACATTCAGAGCATAGCACAGGTGAGCAGTACCCCTAGAGCTATACAGCAAGACAGCCCTGCACATGGCCCCTCCTTTTTCCTGCCTTCCTGGAGTTTACAGTCCAGAAGGGGGGAAAAAAGTTACCGGGGTGATACTTGTTACAAAAGGAAAGTACAGAGTAATAAGGTCATGCACTCAGATGCAGCTATTGTAGCTGCCTCTGGGGTGGCAGGGAAGGCTTTCTGGAAAAAGTTATATTTCAGCCAAGGCTGAACAGTGGATGGGATGGGTCAGAATAAGTGAAGTGGGCCAGGCACAGTGGGTCACGCCTGTAATCCCAGCACTTTGGAAGGCTCAGGTGGCAGATCACTTGAGGTCAGGAGTTCAGGACCAGCCTGGCTAACAGGGTGAAACCCCGTCTCTACTAAAATTACAAAAATTAGCCAGGCGTGGTGGTGCACGCCTGTAATCCCAGCTACTCGGGACACTGAGGCAGGAGAATCACTTGAACCTGGGAGGCGGAGGTTGCAGTGAGCCAAGATGATGCCACTGCACTCCAGCCTGGGCAACACAGAGAGACTCTGTCTCAAAAAAAAAAAAAAAAAAAAGAATAAGTGAAGTGAAGGGGCAAAGAAATTCCCTAAATGAGTGAATTTCCAGGCAAAGAATGGCCTATGCAAAGACCTACAGACAATGGTGCTCCTGGCGCATCAGCAAAACTGAAAGGCACAGCAAGAAGAGAGCAAGGGGCCACAGCTGAAGAAGTAGACAGGAACCCAAGGCCACAGGGCCTTATAAATCTTTGAAGACTGAGGGTAATGGAAAAGTATTGAAGGGTTTTTAAGTAGGTGACTGACCATTAGCTTGGGGCTTTTTAAAGTTCAATTATCTTATGCTGAAAATGAATATAGAAAAAAATATATTCAAAGGTTTCATGTCCAGGCATGGTGGCTCACGCCTGTAATCCCAGCACTTTGGGAGGCTGAGGTGGGCGGATCACCTGAGGTCAGGAGTTCAAGACCAGCCTGGCTAACATGGCGAAACCCCGTCTATACTAAAAATATGAAAAATGAAAAAAAATGTTTCAGTGTCACCCAATTCTCACTGAACATGTGCATGCTAAACACATTATGAGGTAATCTATAGGAATGGAGACTATGGCCAACAGCAGAGCCAAAATATTTCATGTCTTTTGCCTCTAAACAGCTGAATAATACAAACCTTTGGATAGTTGAAACAGCTCTGCTAAATATCAGGGTTGCAGCCTCACAATGGCAGACTGGCAGACAATTTCTATCATTGTGTCTCCGTCTCTTTTGCTGGCTGTGTATAAACACAGGCGGCAGCAGTGCTGGCGTGAGCAGGTGTGAATCGACACCCAGCAAGGTATATTAGAAATAGGGTAAAGAAATAAATACTTCAGCTCACTCCTTAGCCAAGTTAATGGAGAAATGCTCACTGAATCCAGTATTATGCCTGGAAGCAAGGAATTGAATAATAGGTGTTGGAATGATGGTAAGCTAATACTACTTAAAAAATCAACTCTATTTAATTTGGATATGTGCTAGTTGTCAATATTATCAAAGAATGAGAGTAACAAAGAACCCAATAAATTAATGTGGGGCTCCCCACAATATCTAAACATAAGGTCAGTATTAAAAACAGAATATAAAGGAAAAAAGGCAAAACCTCCAATGATTGTAGAACTTAACGGTAACATCCTTATTTAAACATGTTTCAGTGTGTCTTTACGCAGATTCACTGACTCACATACAGCTCTTGGTAAAGCATCAACTTTTTTTGTAGTGCTGTCTGATTCTCTAAGAACCTGATGAGTTTCTTTGAGCAAGAAGTAGCAGCCCAATCTAGCTCAGCTGTACTCAATCTGAGTTGCTTTCCTACCTACAAACCCTCACTTCAAAGCAAGGAACATAATGTACAATTTTTTAATGGCTCTAGACCCAGGCACTCAGCCGCTCTGCTCTGCGCCTTACCTCAGTGTAAACACCTCATCAAGATTGCCTGCGCTTCAACAATAGCAGCCAAATGCAATACGAGAACCACAAGCCTTTGAAGTCCTCCCTGCAAAGGCCGGTTTTCTAGTCTGGGATAATGACAAGCCATGATTGCTGTCTTTGTTGTATCTTTTCAGTAGAGAAGCAATTATAGGCCCCAATTTAACAGAATAGACATTACACAGCTTATGATGCTCAAAATGCAATTTCATTTGATCATTTTCTCGATTTGATTGGTATTAATAGAATGGTTCACCAAAAAAAAAAAAAAAAAATAGCTGGCAGAGGTTGTGTCCCATTCCACTTTGAAAGAGATAATGTAGAAGTATGCTTTACTTGCCCAGGGATCTCACTGGGGTGATTCAGCCACTGTGTTCTACCAAAACAGCCTGTGGAGGGAAATATTGTATATCCTACGTTTTCTGGAATAGGAAGCGTGAGACAGTGTATTTTTAAGTTGTAAACTTTTCACCAGTGCTATGTAAGAGATTCCATCGTTGTCAATCAAACAGTATCAACAGTAATAACCTGAATTAACTAAACTAAGTCCCCTTTATTTCTTAGACACTTACAAAAGTCAGGGAATCGGCATCCTCATGGCAGATCTATGAAAGAGTTCAGCTTCCTTTTTTCCCGGGCTCCAGACGACAGTTTCTCTCAGTCATCCCCACTTTGAGGTTTGAAAAGGATGATTTCCTCGCCTGCTAAGTCGGCTTAGTTAGTTTTTTTACTCTTGACCTTCATTTCTCCTCTGAGATAGAGTTGATTTTTCTTTTAAATGAGTCTTGTTTCTGTTGAACCTCATGGTCATATGGGATTGAAACCTTTGCTATAACGTTGAGAAAAGCTGTGAAATCTAATACTTTTATAATGATCTAGTTTTTCATCTTGAACTAGCACTGTGAGAGGGACTGAGAAATATGATAAATAGCTGGCCTTGGTGGCTCATGCCTGTAATCCCAGCACTTTGGGAGGCAGGCCAATCACTTGAGTCCATTAGTCTGAGACCAACCTGGGCAACATGGTGAGACCCTGTCTCTACTAAAAATACAAAAATTAGCTGGGTGTGATGGCACATGCCTGTAGTCCCAGCAACTTGGAAGGCTGAGGCAGGAGAATCGCTTGAGCCCAGGAGGTGGAGGTTGTAAGCCAAGATCATGCCACCGTGCTCCAGCCTGGACCACAGAGCAAGATCTGGAGAAAAAAAAAAAAGAGAGAGAGAGAAAGAAGAGAAATAGCTCATTTATGGTTCTAAGCTTTTCATTTTAGCACAAGTTGAATTGTTTCATGATGTGAAGTTTCCCATTTGCCGTGTAGGTTAATCATTCAAAACCTGGTGATTACTTCCATTTGTAATCAGAAGAATTTCGTGATCAAACAGTCCATTTTTGTTTTGTGTTTTAGGAATGAAAATTCAAGCACAAAAATGTCTAAAAGTTTTTATTTTTTCCCACTTTCAGATCAACCTTTAAGTATTCAAACATTCACACCATCTATCTGCCCTATCTCTCTCTATATAAGTACAGTAATTGTGATAGTTACTTTAGTAAAGTTAATAGAGATAGCTCAAGTAGAAGTAAGGTTACACCTGAAATAAAAGAAACAAAATGTTGTGTTTTGTCCAGGGAAGCCACATTGACTGGTCAGGAATGAGGGTATCTTCATTGTCAAACATTTACTTATCACTTAATATTTAACAAATATCTTACCTCTTTCTCATTAAATACAAGTCTGAAGTCAAAGTAAACAGCAGAGGGGAGGCCGGGCGCGGTGGCTCACGCCTGTAATCCCAGCACTTTGGGAGGCCGAGGCAGGCGGATCACGAGGTCAGGAGATCGAGACCATCCTGACTAACACGGTGAAACCCCGTCTCTACTAAAAATACAAAAAATTAGCCGGGCGTGGTGGCGGGCGCCTGTAGTCCCAGCTACTCAGGAGGCTGAGGCAGGAGAATGGCGTGAACCCAGGAGGCGGAGCTTGCAGTGAGCCGAGATTGTGCCACTGCACTCCAGCCTGGGCGACAGAGAGAGACTCCGCCTCAAAAAAAAAACAAAAACAAAAACAAAAACCAGCAGAGGGGAGATCTGAACACAAACAGGACAGATCCCAAAACCCAAATTCTTTCTAGTCGTACACCTTGCTGCTTCTCCACTACACAGGCCGCCAGAGGAAATGTAACAAAACACATGTAAAGTCCTAAATCTAAATTTTAAAACTAATTACATCAGTTCAGAAGGGAGAGACTTTACAGCATTTCTAGGCAGTGGAGCAGAGAGTGCGCAGAGAAGGCTGACCTGACTACTGCAGCACGGGGGAATGAGACAGTTGGTCCTCTAAATAAGAGCAGGCTCACAGGAGACCAGGGTCAGCTTCTACCCCCGCAGAGCTGTTGTCTGAAGAAGGGATTAGTCTGTTCTGTGTTATTCCAGAGGGTAGAGGGATAGAAAATACAGAGACATATATCTGCTCATATAAGGAAGAGCTTTCCGGCATTCAGGTTGCTCAGTTAGGGAGCAATATGTTCATCATGCATGAAACAGATTTCTTTTCTCCTCCTCCACCCGTAGAAGATCTTTAAACATATACTAATACTGACAGACAGGTAAGTCTTGCCAGGAAATGGGGCATGAATTTAGGCAGACAGCGAGCAAACATCTACCAGGGATGGTGTGGATGTACTGGAGAACTGGATTATCTCCAGAATCTTTTCCAGCTTTAAGATTGCATAACTTTGCTTCCTGCAGTACATCCTGGTGGCTAGAATGCCACATGGCACAGACACTAATTTCTTGATTTAAAACAGGTAACTAATGGAGGCAATAAAGGGCCCTTAAATAACTTAGGGACCTAAATCCTGCGTAGCTGCCTTCATTCATGGTTCCCAAACCTGGCTGCAGATTAGACCCACCTGGGGAGCTTTTTATTTATTTATTTATTTTGAGACGGAGGCTCACTCTGTCGCCCAGGCTGGAGTGCAGTGGCATGATCTCAGCTCACAGCAACCTCCGCCTCCCGGGTTTAAGCAATTCTCTGCCTCAGCCTCCCAAGTAGCTGGGATTATAGGCACCAGCCACCGCGCCTGGCTAATTTTTTTTTTTTTGTATTTTTAGTAGAGACGGGGTTTCACCATCTTGGCCAGGCTAATCTTGAACTCCTGCCCTCATGATCCACCCACCTTGGCTTCCTAAAGTGCCGGGATTATAGGCGTGAGCCACTGCGCCTGATCTTTTTTAATTTTTTTAAATAGTAGATAGGGAACTTTTAAAATATATTGATATCTGGGGCCACCCCCAGAGCTTATGATTTAATGGGTTTGAGGTGGGATCAGGGCACTAGTATTTTTTTTAATTTCCTCGGTTTTTCTAATATCTAACTAAAGTTGAGAACCACCGACTTTACATTATTCAAATTCTCTGAGTACCAAAACTACTAATTGTGCAGGTCTAGGATATTTCTAATAAGTGAGTTAGCAACATTGTTGCATATGCAGGCTCCGGAGATAGGCCACCCAGCTCTACTACTTACTAGCTGTTGATCCTGGGCAAATTACTTAACCTCTCTGTACCTTTGTTTTCTCATTTGCAGAAAGGGAGTAATAACATATGCATACCTAATGCGGTGGTTGTGAGGATTACCTGAGAACATTGTATGCTAAGGGCCTAGGACAGATGCTGGCACACCGCGAGCATTCCATGTGTAGAAAATGTTATTATTTCTGTTGTCGTCATCATCTTGGCGTATAGTGTTATTTCATAGTGTTTCTACAGGCATGATCAAACATTACTTGCTGCATCCAGTTCAGATAACTGTTCTAAAATTGGGTCCCCTGAGTATGTATTGAGCATGTAAAGTAAGTAATAGTTTGACCTTAACGCACCAGTTTTCTCTTCGTGTCTGCAAGAGAAAACATTGTTTATTCCCATTTTCCTTGAGAACAATCAGGTCCCTGAGGACTGATGAGATGAATCCTTGAAATTAACTGAAAATAAAGCCTAGCCCGGCAGGACCATTTTCTAGAGTGCACAGACTTGAGTCTCATGGCTCTAAGACCAAAATGAATCCAGTTAACATGCTGTATGTGTTTTACCTGCCTAGATCTCCTACCCCTTCAGAGTAACAGACAAGACATCTATTCAGAATGCCAAGGAAATTGAAAATGCTGCCATCGATCCTGAAGACAAATGGCATCAAAGAGCACAACAGCTAAAGGTTACCTGCTAGATTGCATTTTAAGTGTGTTTCAAGCGATACTGCTGAATATAAGTAATGATCGTGACTGAGTTCTTATCACTTAAAGGTTTATTTTTATGCCTGAAAATAATTACCCACTTTCCGATGGGTAAGACTGGCTTCTGCTCAGAGAAGCCATTGCCTGCTCAGCCAGCCAACCCTACCTGTTTTTCCAAGGGTTCTGTTTGCTGAAAGAAAATAATCATATCACACTTCCAACATACTGAGTTAGAAGCCCACACAGAAGGAAGGCCTGGAAAGACATGCAGGAAAAATCACAGTTCCAAAGAATTGTCCAACTCTGTGCTGCTCCCAAATCTGATTCCTTTTGGAGTTGGCAGTTACTTATTATTCCTAGACAATGGGGACACTATTCCTGAAAACTGGATGGGAATTCCCAGAGCCTCACCAAACCCTCATTTTCAGAATGTAAAAGCTTACCAACTGGTCATTTAGCACGATGACATCCTTTTTGGCCGTGGGTTTACTACTGTGACATCATAAATGTGATTTCAGGGAAGATTTTTCTGAAATTCTCATCACTGTTTTTCTAGAAGAAACAGAAAAAGGTCAGGCACAGTGGCTCACACCTGTAATCCCAGCAATTTGGGAGACCAAGATGGGTGGATCACCTGAGGTCAGGAGTTTGAGACCAGCTTGGCCAACATAGTGAAACCCTGTCTCTACTAAAAATACAAAGATTAGGTCAGGCCTGTTGGCTCACGCCTGTAATCCCAGAACTTTGGGAGGCCAAGGTGGGTGGATCACAAGGTCAGGAGTTTGAGACCAGCTTGGCCAATATGGTGAAACCCCATCTCTACTAAAAATTACAAAAATTAGCCGGGCATGGTGGCAGGCGCCTATAGTTCCTGCTACTCGGGAGGCTGAGGCAGGAGAATCGCTTGAACCTGGAAGGCGAAGGTTGCAGTGAGCCAAGATCGTGCCACTGCACTCCAGCATGGGTGACAGAGCAAGACTCCGTATCAAAAAAAGAAAATAATAATAAAAAAGATAAGCCAGGCATGATGGTGCTCACCTGTAGTCCCAGCTACTAGGGAGGCTGAGGCAGGAGAATTGCTTGAACCTGGCAGGTGGAAGTTGCAGTGACCCAAGATTGTGCCACTGCACTGCAGCCTAGGTGACAGAGCGAGACTCCATCTCAAAAAAAAAAAAAAAAAAAAGAAAGAAAAAGAAAAAGAAAAAAAAAGAAACAGAAAAAGCACTAGAAGCTCAGGTTTTTCTTGACCCATGTATGTGGAGCCACCCTTGGACCAGGTTTTATTCCTGCCTAAAAAGAGATGAGTCCTTTGAAAATTACTGAACCTATAGAGCCTGTTGACGTCAGTTAAAACTATATACAGTGATAAACATAGTAAAAATAGTAATAAGTTTTACCCGAGCTTCAGAGAGGTTAGAAAGAAGGGACAGCCCGAATCATCTGTTTTCCTCCCCAGTGGCCTCCAGGCCGCTCTTATGAGTTGCAAAAAAAGAAATAAAAAGTCATTCACCCAGAGCTTCCTGAAAGTTGATGCCAGTGAGGCCATACCTAGAAGTTGAGAGGATGGGGACTGAAATGTCTCATGGCTATGGGATGTAGAGGACAGGAACCACTACCAGACGTGATAGACAGCCAGGGGAGCTTGGTCAACAGGAACCAGGGACAAAGGAAATACCTTAAGATTTGCCATGCATTATGGGTAATGGGCTGGGTCATCAGAGATGAATTTCTGGGCCTCAACCTGCCATTTACTTGATGCATGACTGGGCAAATCTCAGCTTTTTCAAAGCCTTAAATTTCTTCTTTATTAAATGAAGGATTAGTCTAAATGACCTTCAAGGTCCATCTCAGCTGCAAAATGCTAGAATTCTATGACCATGTATTTCTAGTTATTTAAATTATTATAGAAAATACATTTGAAGCATGTAAGATTATTGCAACCTGTAGCTTTCATAATTGTCACTAAGGAAAACCATAGGATTCTCAGCTAATGACAAAATGATCGAGGTAAAAAGCTTTGCCCAGTGGCAACATCATAACCAGTGAGGTTTATACAGGGTGCAATTATTGCTAACTGAAAACTTTTCCTAATACCCGCCCTGACGACTTGAAATATAGTCGGCATTGGCAATTTTGGACAGTCTCTATGGAGACTGAAAAAAAAAATGATAATAAGCAAGGTAAAATCACAGTGCTTGATTTATGGCATGACCTTTGACAGAAGCAGTAAAACTTTTGTATGGAAGAAAATCAGAAGAAAGCCAAAAGAATGCTTTTTATTCCCTGCGTGTACTGTAACTAATGCGCTTATAACCCATTCCTGAATGAAGACATTGTGGAGCAAAACATCTAAAAAGTGTTATTGACCTAAAATGACAATAACCACAAATGGCCTAAGGGATGTTTCCCATTCTTTAGATGGAAAGGATTTGTGGACTGCCCACTGCGTGCTACACACCAGCCCAGCACTCTGGGACACAGACGCTTCAGGCTGCCTTTCTTTTTCCTCTTCAACTACCCAAGTCCAATGCCTTCTTTTTAGTGCCTCCTCAAGGACCACATCTGCATGGAGATTCCCAGCCTCTCCCACCCCGCTCCTCTGCCCTCAGCTCCTGCTGTGTCTGTAGTCTGGACCACTGGTTCAGGGCCTGCCATATTTGGCCGTGTCTCATTAGCTGCTGCCTGTGTTTCTTTTTCTTTTCTTTTCTTTTCTTTTTTTTTTTTTTTTTTTTTTTGAGACGGAGTTTCGTTCTTGTTGCCTAGGCTGGAGTGCAATGGTAGGATCTTGGCTCACTGTAACCTCTGCCTCCCGGGTTCAAGCGATTCTCCTGTCTCGGCCTCCTGAGTAGCTGGGATTACAGGCACCCACCATCACGCCCAGCTAATTTTTGTATTTTTAGTAGAGACGGGGTTTCACCATGTTGGCCAGGCTGGTCTCAAACTCCTGACCTCAGGTGATCTGCCCACCTGGGCCTCCCAAAGTGCTAGGATTACAGGCGTGAGCCACCGCGCATGTGTTTCTTTTGTACTCACTACACTACAAGATCTTTTAAGGTACCGATTGTATTTTTCTCTACATCCCCTACCACAACGCTTTGCCCAAGGCTGATGCTCAGTAAATATTTACTGGCTGATGAAAGAAACATTCAAAGATCATGGGCCAGGCACAGTGGCTCATGCCTATAATCCTATTGCTTTTTCAGAGGCCAGGGAGGAAGGATTGCTAGAGGCCAGGAATTCAATGTTGCAGGTGCCACTGTACTCCAGCCTGGGCAATAGAGCAAGACCCTGTCTCTAAAAAATACAAAATGCAGATAAAAAGATTATTTAGTGTATCTCCAGGGGAAAATGGGCCTCATTTGAAAATTTTTTCTTGAAAAATGACTTTCAAAGTTTCATAAACCTACCCTAACAACAATAACCTTCACTAATGTGAAATATCTTTATGCAAAATCAAAATGTTTCACACAACCAATATTTATTGAGTATCTACTGCATTCCAGGCACTGCGGATTAGATGCCTGGCCCAAAAGATATGGGGGGAAAAAAAAACAAGCAAACAAACAACAAAAATTATTTGAAACAATAAATAAAACTTGAAGAAAGGTTGTTTTTTGTAGTTGTTGGTTTTTGTTTTGTTGTATTTTGTTTTTTGAGACAGAGTCTCGCTCTGTTGCCCAGGCTGGAGTGCAGTGGCACAATCTTGGCTCACTGCAAGCTCCGCCTCCCGGGTTCACGCCATTCTCCTGCCTCAGCCTCCTGAGTAGCTGGGACTACAGGCGCCCGCCACCACGCCCGGCTAATTTTTTGTATTTTTAGTAGAGATGGGGTTTCACTGTGTTAGCCAGGATGGTCTCGATCTCCTGACCTCATGATCTGCCCACCTTGGCCTCCCAAAGTGCTGGGATTACAGGCATGAGCCACCATGCCTGGCCAAGGTCGTTTTTTTTTTTAAAGCAGTACCTCCCCTCTAGGAGTTCAACACTTTAGTGGGAATCATTATGTAATCATTATAATGCAGTAATATGGACCTGGGTACAAAATGCAGTGGAACTAAAAGAGCACCTAATTCTGCCCTAAGAAGACGGATAAATAACCCCCATAGGAGTCAGTATCTCAGCTGCCCCTAGAAGGACAAATGCGGGCAAAGGTGTGAAAGTGAGAGGAGGAACGAGGAACCATGACAGCTCTGGCTGCTGTTTGTATGGTCTAGGGAGGGAAAAGTTGACATAGTTGGTAAGGGCTGCTGTCTGCCTCACGCAATCCAGGACTCAGACTGGAGAAGAGATTGTTTGCAATCTAAGCAGGTACCCAGCAGTGAGGTGCCATGCAAGGGGCATTACACATGCAACTCATATATATGGAAGGCTCCATGGCTTGAAAAGACTAAATACCAAAAATACAAACAATAATAATTACATATATGTAGATAGATGTATATTTGTGTGTTTATGTGTCGAGTGACGGAGAAAATGATGAAATGTGACCAAATGTTTAAAATTGTTCAATCTGGATAAGAATCCTTTAGAGTTGTCCATACTAGCAATTTTTCTGTAAGTTTGAAATAACTTGAAAATAAAAAGGTCAGGAAAAAAGTGCCCACAGGATTTGGTGACTAAAAGTTTATTGGTGGCCTGAACAGAGCAATTTCAGCGGGATGGGGGAGAAGGAACGCTCTATGGCGGGGGACAGAGGTCAGCATGCGAGATGGGGAGCAGAGACCAGTGCAGTCTACACCATCAGGATGCCCGGCTGTGAATCGAGAAAGAGATAGATTTTTCTTTGCTTTTGTTTTTTGAGACAGGGTCTTGCTCTGTCACCCAGGATGGAGTACAGTGTCGTGATTTTGGCTCACTGCAACCTCTGCCTCCCAGGTTCAAGTGATTCTCCTGCCTCAGCCTCCCGAGTAGCTGGGATTGCAGGTGCATGCCAACACGCCCAGCTAATTTTTGTATTTTTAGTAGAGACGGGGTTTCACCATGTTTGTCAGGCTGGTCTCAAACTCCTGACCTCAAGTGATCCACCCGCCTCTACCTCCCAAAATGCTGGGATTACAGGCGTGAGCCACCGTGCCCGGCCAAGAAAGAGATAGGATTTAACCAGAGAATGTATTCAAGTGAATGTTTCTTTCCTTCTTTTCATAGGAGAGACTTAAATACATTTACATGCTAGAAAGAACGAGAAACCAGAGAAAGGGCGAGAAAAGAGAGAAGATATGCCTGAGACCATTTCAGCCTATGTATTTTTACTTTAAAAATACTGAGAATGATGGTCATCATCATATTCTATGTAAGAGTCTTATCCATGCCTAGAGTGTTCACTTGAAGCCAAGTAATCTCTCTTCACTTAATCTTGCCACATAGGCCTTAGCGTCCTGAATCGCTTTGTGCTTGCCTGTGAATCTTCACAGGTTTTCCGAATCCTGCTTAGGTTGTGTGCCCAGACTGAATGCAGTGTGTTTAAGGCTCAGGACTCTTGCTGGGCAGTGTGAGGGGCACATTCCCACTGGCAGAAGATCTTTCCCAGGTATCTTAGTCTGTTTGTACTGCTGTAACAAAATACCATAGATCAGGTGGCTTAGAAACAACAGAGGTTTATTTTTTTCACAGTTTTGGAAGCTGGAAGTCCGAGGTCAGGACACCGGCAGTTTCTATGTCTGGTGAGGATCTGCTTCCTGGTTCATTGGTGATGCTTCCTGGTTCACTGGTGATGCTTTCTCACTGTGTCCTCACACAATGGAGGGGGGGAATGAGCTTCCTTGAGCCTATTTTATAGGGACATCAATCCCATGCAGGAGGGCTCTGTCCTGCTGACCTAGTCACCTCAAAAAGACCCCACCTTTAAATAGCATTACCTTGGGGATTAGGATTTAACGTACGAGTTTAGGGAGGACACAAACATTCAAACCACGGCACCAGGCAAGAAACATGTCAGTAGAAAAAAATTAAAAGTTCCCCAATTAAGTAATGTTTCAAAAGGATAAATAGGATGTTTTCTTTCTTACCCCTCTAAAATAACTCTTAGCTTTCCAGGCAAAGAAAAGGTAATGATAGTAGTAAAGATATGTAGGACCTTTTACTTATTAATATGAAAGCCCTTGTAATCAAATCCTGATTAACCTTTCCAAAAAGCTGTTAATTTGGTTTTGCCTCCAACACTATCAACAGATCTATGCTTCTTCTATTCATCTGAACACAGAGTTCTTCCTTACCCACAGAGAAAACTACAGCCAATTAATATTTTTGCTTGAGATTCTCTTAATATTATCAGATGGAATTTGTATCTCAGGCTTAAAGTACTCATGTTTTATTGTTCATAAACACAGCAGAAAAGCGGAACACAACGGACATGTCTCCACTTTAGAGCTGATCTCGGAGCCCAGGCACAACTCTCGGGACTCCATGGTTGAGTCAGGTTAACTAAGAGCAGGAGTGGCTTTTGTGTTAAACAGATGAACTTTCTGGTTGAGATCAGAGCAGGCATTGTCCTGTCTGCTTATGACATGTGAAAAGGAAAGCCGTAAAAGAGAAACAACCAGGTGCTGCCTTTCACAGGGTCGGGGACAAACTTCTCTTGGGTGGCAGAGTATGAATGAGCATTAATTAATAACTAAGGATGAGTCCCACCAAGAAATTATCATCCCAGCATTAGGCATCAGGATTCCCCCATGCTAACACTCCGTGTGTGACGTAAAAACCTACTGCCATTAAGCAGTTATTCTAAGTGCATGGAGTATGCAGTGATTGCGGGTGTGGGTAACAAAAGAACCCCAGTGAGAGCAGGATGGAATAGAGGATTTCAGGGCTGATGGAGATTAAATCGTCTGAGAATGGCTTTGTATATTAACTTCAGGGAACTCAGGTCTTGCCACCTAAAGAGTGACACCTGATGCCCCAATTGTAGGGTAATAAATCTTCAGTAAACCACAGATCTCAAGTAGGCTGCTTGAAAGGTGAGAAAAATCATATCAAGCCCATAAATGGCTTCCTTTCTGGGGACTGAAATGCCATCTCTGGGCACTTATATTTATGTGAATAGCAGATTTAACACTTGAGACAATTGAAGTTTCATAAAATGATGAGTCCTTGGCCTTGTTGTCAAAGCGCCCTGTGAAGAGTACTATTGTGCTCTGGATTGTCAGCAGCAAAGGTAATAACGTGATTAAGATCAAGTGGGAACCCAGGATTTCAGATCTAGTACCCAAGAAATTTCTGAGAAGTAAGTATTTTCTTTTTTGGTGAAAATTAAGACAGAAAACTAGGAAAAGTACATTTAGATGGCAGCATCCTGGTTACTTCTCTAGCGAGTTAAAGGCTGAACAAATATTGAAAAGAATGACATTATCAGCGTCAATTAATATTTTTAGGTCACAGTCAAAGGGGGCATTTTTGACCTTCACGAACAGTGCTGCCAGCCATAAAAAGAGCTGCTATATTACACAACCACACCTATAATATTGTAAAGTAGCAATTATTTTCCGGATCCATTACAAGAAAGGATTTTCTTGGAGCTGTGTATTTGCAGAGCCTTCCTGCCCACATTTCCCCACGCAGCTCAACTTACTGCATGGAATGAATACCTAGAATTTACCTGGAATACAGAAAAGAAGTTTTCCCTTTTTTGGGAGCACCACAAGTAAAAATTTAAAGTATGTGGGAACTAATCAGAGCCTGGCCAATCCCCCAGACAGCTCAAATTCCCATAAGAACAGCTTCTACATTTCAAATTAGAAGTTGTTATTTCTTAAAAATATGATATAATAAGTAACACTGTATATTACTGTTTTAAATTTAACAATCTCCACATTATTATAACGTGATTTCACTAGAAATAGAACACTGCTTAATATTATACAGGAATAGGATGAGTCTTAGTGGTTGTATCAGAATGTATCAGAAAAGAGAAATCAAAGCTGAACTCTTACCACAGTAATTTGATCATTCTTTCTAGCAAGCTAAAATAATCATTCATCCAACTGTTGCATTTTTCAGTTAATGTTTTATAGATATAAGCTAAAGAGATTTTTTAGTATATGTATTCAGAAAGGAAGAAATATGTTGCAGTTACATAACACACTGATGCATATGGTCATCCTACTGTTTTCAATAAGCATTTAATCATTCTTTGCAAAGGCCTCTTAACTCAGCTAGTTTTTCACAAAGTAATGAGTGCTTTATTCCTCGGAAAATATTTCTAAATGGCAATAGCACAATATAGTTACATAGTGTATCTATTATACCAGGAGTACATTTTGTTGTTATGAGACTTTGAAAAGCATAAAGACTGTTCTGAAATTGAAATATTTCCCCCAGATGTTTGATTGCCTAAGCGCAGGCTATATTAAGGAACAGAAGCAAAACAGCCCTTGTGGCTTCACAGATGTCCTATCACAGCACAGGCCCTTTTATAATCCTCTGAATAAAATCTAATTTGTTTCATCTGGTGAAGAGGTCATTTCTAGCTTCTGACCAGCATGAGTAAAGAGATCTGATCATCTGAATTGTATTTAATATTAGATTTGTACTTGGTTTTAAAGCAAATTGTTAGTGTTTTCTGGTTAAGATTTTTAAAAATATTCATGTTACTTAAAATAAGCTTGTATACTGTGATGTAGATTCTCATTTGTACTTTCTCCATATCTCTCGAAGTAAAGCTTCCCCACCCCATCCCCCAAGTTGGCAACACTTTTAAGTCAAAGACTTAACTTTTAAAACTTAAACTTTGAAGCCAAAGACTTGTCCTTAATATAAAGGCCATTCTAAGCTTTCTGTTTCTTTCTAGGCTTATAATCCTAAATTTCCAGGAGGAATCACTCAGTTATTAACTCTCGAATTCCCTGAAATTAGGAAAAAAATCTTCTACTTTTTCTTTATCTACTTTCAGTTCTATGGTCACCTTCCTAGAAGTCTCAACCCCCAATTTGAAAAACACGAATTTAAAATTTGTGGGCTGAGGCAGGAGAATGGTGTGAACCCAGGAGGCGGAGCTTGCAGTGAGCTGAGATCTCGCCACTGCACTCCAGCCTGGCAGACAGCGAGACTCCGTCTCAAATAAATAAATAAATAAATAAAATAAAATTTGTGAAGAGTGCCAGTCTTCTTATTTTACATTAACCAAAAATATCTCTTTAGAATTACCAGGAACACTGGTCTCAATATGAAAGTACAAAATCAAGCAATGTACCAAGAGGGCAACCTTCTGACACGGTGAATGACCATCGACCTTCCAGAAGATCAGCCAAGCTCAAGATTCGAAAACAGAGTAAACACCAGAATGGCCTGAAGTCTTTCACAACGGAAGAGGTGACTGCCAGTCAGGGGAACCAGAATAACCCTCCCAGGCAGCAACAAAACCAAAATAAGCCTCTTGATACTTCAACAAAGCCTGAATCGATTGTGATTATACATGCCTCTAACAATGATGTACAAGCCTCAAGGGTACTTAGGAGCCACAATCTCAAAGAAACCTCCAATACCTTTGCTCCACCAAAACAGGCTTTTCACAAGGTCTTACATAAAAACTCTATTGGATATGACTGTGGGCTGAATGTTAATAAAGAAAGAGGACACAAAGACCAAGAAGAGAAAAGATTTTCATATCAGCAGCTACACACCCTTTCTGACATGGATTTGAACAACCTTAATGAACTTTCTAAGAGACACGTGCTCCTGAGCCAGAAAAGCTCTCAGTTTGTTTATCACATAAATACTCATGGATCAACCGAAAATAAGAAACAACCCAAACAGCCTTATACAGAGACAAAATACAGGAACTTAGAAATGTTATGGTAAGAATTCCCTTTTCTCAAGTGGTTTTCTAGAGGAGAAAGGAGAGACTGCTGCAGAAAGACAGGAGAGGGAGAAGGGGAAGGGGAATCCATAAGGATGGCTAGGTGAGAAGAAGAGTTCACCTAGCAACTTCCTTAGCTCTGATTCCTGCCTCAAAGAGTCCACTTTTTTTTTTTTTTAGACAGATTCTCGCTCTGTTGCCCAGGCTGGAGTGCAGTGGTGCGATCTTGGCTCATTGCAACCTCCGCCTCCCGAGTTCAAGCAATTCTCCTGCCTCAGCCTCCCAAGTAGCAGGGATTACAGGCGTTCACCACCACACCAGGCTAATTTTTGTATTTTTAGTAGAGACAGAGTTTCATCATGTTGGCCAGGCTGGTCTTGAGCTCCTGACCTCAAGTGATCCACCCGCCTTGGCCTCCCAAAGTGCTGAGATTACAAGTGTGAGCCACCGTGCCCAGCCGAGAGTCTACTTTTGATGGATTTCTTTTCCTCTTCCCTGTCTCCTCTATTTTTCCACTGTAGTTAAACTAGAAGTTGGAGGGAAAGGAGGACAGAGGGACCCAGTCAAAAAACATCAGTGTGTTTTGGGGGTTGCAAGTGATGTTTGGAGGAAACAAATGATCTCCAACATTATCATGGCCTATCCTGAGAAAATA
Organism: Pongo abelii; assembly: GCF_028885655.2. Classification (NCBI taxonomy): domain Eukaryota; kingdom Metazoa; phylum Chordata; class Mammalia; order Primates; family Hominidae; genus Pongo; species Pongo abelii. The sequence goes on from NC_071994.2 coordinate 126,141,226, forward strand.
ATCTAAAAATACAGAAAACTATGCACATACAAAAAAATCATCATTTGTAGAAGTGACCTAAAAATCCAACAATAGGGAATGTTTAGGTAAATTATGATATTTAGTATCATGGAACCACTAAAAATTATGGTTATGAGGAAATGCTTCTATAGGAAGAAAATAGTAAGGTACAAAATTACACCTTGGGTTGAATGACACTGGTAGAAGAAAAAGTACATCTAAGGAGTATGAGTTCTACTATGTTAAAATATGCACAGAAGGAAAATTCACCAAAATGTCAATAGTGGTTATCTCTAGCAAGAGAGATTAGGATTTTAAAAATTTATTCTTTATATTTTCAGAACAGTTCAAGTTCCCTACAATGTAGATGTATAGCTTCTATAAACGGGAAAATGAAAGTTATTTTAAAAATTACTTCAGGCACCATTTCTTGGTGTTCTTCGATCAAACGTCCTTTCTACATACCTAACATGCTGAATACCTAACAGTGCTAAATGCTATACAAGGTACAAAAGAAGTATGGTGTGTGAGGCACCTTCAAAGAACTTAACTTTCAAAGCAGGGAGACAATTATTCCCTCGTGAGTTGATGAAAGAACATTTAAGTGCTACACTTGGTGGTATGGAATGTAGATGTAATAAGATTTAAAGTTAGCTTCCTAGAAGAGATAATGATAAATAGCAGGCATCTTTGTCTTTTTTTTCCTGATTTTAGAAAGATTGTTTCTAACACTTTTACCATTAAAAATAATACTTAGTTTTTGGTAGATAGATAGGAAATTTCCTCCTGTTCCTCTTTGCAAATAACTTCTATCATAAATGAGTATTTGATTTTATCAAATACTTTTTCTGCATTAATTGAAACATTTTTCCATTAATCCTTTAATGTGATGAAATATGTTAACAGATTTTTCTGATGATGCACTATCCTTTTATTCCTAGGGTTAACCCAATTTGTCATACTGCATTTTTAATAAGTTGCTTGATTTGATGTGTTAACACTTTGTTTAAGATTTAACATTTTCATATACATGAAGTGAAATTGGCTTATAATTTTCCTATCTGCCACTGGCCTTGACTGGGTGGATTGTCAAGAAAATACCAGCCTTATAAAATGAGTTAAGGACTATTTCCTCTTTTTGCATCCTCTGGAACACTTTATATACAATTGGCCTTATCTGTTACTTGAAGGTTTGATAGAATTTTTCTCTAAAACTATTGGGCCATTGGTGGGTTTTGTTTGGCTTTTTGTTGTTGTTTGTGAGCAGATTTTAAACTCCTGATGCATTTACTATAATCATTGTAAGACTTTGCAGTCTTTTCATTTTCACTTTAGTCAGTTTAATACATTATATTTTTCTAGGACAAATTTTGCTTTTATGCTAAGTTTTAAAATGTACTGTCATAAAGCTTTTTGTAGTATTTAAATAACTTTAATATTATTCCATCTTTATTATATCTATAATCATGTCCCTCTTTTCATTTCTTTCTTTTTTTTAAATTTTTTTGGCCGCCTCAACCTCCTGGGCTTCTTTTGCTTAATTTTCTCTGTACATATAGCTAATTGATCCTACACTTTTGAGTAGACTCTTAGTATAAGTTTCCATAAGGACAACCCCATCGGGCAATTTCTCAATTCTCGTCTCTTTCTTGGAGCCAGACTTTGTAGAGGCCTTTACTTTCTTTCTCTTTCTAGACTTGCTTCGCAGCTGTCCTGGCTGAGGATTCGCTTTGCCTTTCTTCTGGTAGGATTTTCTTTTTCAGTATCTCACATTTTCCTTATTTTGTTTGAGCACCCCTTCCGGCATTTTTTTCAGATTGAAAACGTGGCATAAGGACAGGGGACAGGGTGATGGGCAGTTCTCATCGTGCCAGTGTCTTGTGGCACACTTGTTTTCTGACTGCATTCCGCTGTTGTTGTGCTCATATTATCCTTGAGAATCTCCATGCCCTCATGGAGACCCTCTTCACTCTTCTCCTTCGTCACCCTTCCTGTTTTTTCCATCCCCATTCTCTTTCTTAGTTTCCTCTCTAATTTTGATAGAGAACATCCTCCGTTGCTTGAGAGGCAAATGTTTTGAGATCTTGCTGAAATTATCTTTCTTCTGTCCTTGCCCCTGATTGGTAGCTTGGCAGAGGATTGTACAATTCTAGATGGAAAATCATTGTCCCTCAGAATTGCCTTCTTGCATCCAGTGTTGCTGCTGAGAAATCTGAAGCCCCCTCATTCCTGACCCTTTGTATATAACCTGGTTTTTTTGTTGTTTTTTTTTGTTTGTTTGTTTTTTCTGCTTTAGGATCTTTTCTTTTTCTCTACTGAAGTGAAATTTCATAATAGTGCGCCTTCGTATAGGTCTGTTTTCATAGATTGAGCTGGGGCTTTTAAACCTGAAAACATGTGACCTTCAGTTCTGGGAAAATTTCTTCAGTCATCTTTATGGGTAGTTCCTTTCAACCATTTTCTGTTTGCTCTTTCTAGAAACTCCTGTGATTCAGATGTGTTTTTCCAGGACTGTTATTATGATTTTGTTTTCTCTTTCTTTCTCCATTTCTTTGTAATTTTGTTCTACTGTCTGGGAGGGTTTCTCAGTCCTAGCTTCCAGCCTTTCTACTGCTATCATGTTTGTCAATTTCCGACAGGATTTTTTTGTTGTTGTTTCTGTTATTGGTTTCTGAATGTTCCTTGTTTTATAGCCTCATGTTTTTGTTCGTGGATACAACATCCTTTTTTCTCAACATCTTCTTAGAAATTTAAACAAGGCAAAATAGGGTGTAAGGGCCCTTGTGACTGAATTTTTAATTGTTTTTAATTCCCTGCTTTGCTTCTCTTTCCTCTAGGTCTTTGTCAGTGATGGTTGTTTCTCTTCTCCTACTTTGCTGCCTTCCACCTTAGTGCCGTGTCAGATGTCTGGCAATTCTTGATCGTCTTCTCATGATCAAGTATGAGGGACTAGAAAGCTTATTGGAAGCTCTGAGTGACAGTGCTTGTTGACTTTGAGTGCCTATAGAATGATCTGTGGGGGCCATGTGATAGGAAGCCCCTCCTGTATGTTTTAGGTCCTTTCTCTTGATGGTCAGATTTATTATCTGTGCTTGGTGCTTCACAGGCAGAAGACTTGTTGGCTTCTTCAGAATGAAAACCTCCAGTGAGCTGCGGAGTGAGGGAAGGGACAGTTGCCTAGGTGCACAAAATGGAGAAGATGATCTGGAGATCTGACTGCTTCTTTTTTTTCTTTTTTTTCGAGATAGAGTCTCACTCTGTTGCCAGGCTGGAGTGCAGTGGCGCGATCTCAGCTCACTGCAACCTCTGCCTACTGGGTTCAAGCGATTCTCCTGCCTCAGCCTTCCGAGCAGCTGGGACTACAGGCCTGCACCACCACGCCCAGCTAGTTTTTGGATTTTTAGTAGAGACAGGGTTTCACCATGTTGGCCAGGATGGTCTCGATCTCTTGACCCCATGATCCGCCCACCTCGGCCTCCCAAAGTACTGGGATTACAGACATGAGCCACCACACCTGACCCTGACTGCTTCTTAAACAGACTTTTAACCAAATCTTTTTTAAGTAACTCTCACATAGACTTTCACCACCACCACTCCCACTTGCAGTTCATGAGCCTTACAGGATTCTATGCTGTAAACTGTGGCTTCTCTGCTTTACCTGCTGCTAACTTAGATTCCACTTTTTTGAGTCTGCTAAGATAGTTACCATTCAACCGTCTGTTCTCTGCTTTCAAAATATTTGCTCTTTTCCCCCCATTTTGTTCTCTTTATCTTTGTGGGTTGATGTCTTTTAAAAACCTCTTTATATATAATTTTGATTTGCATTTGAGAGTTAAATTACATGTTTATTCTGCCATGTTTTTTCTACCACCTTTTCATTTTGAAATTGTTCACACCTAGTAAAAACTTGGGGGAAAATATCTACAATAAACACCTGTAGTCCTTCATCTAGATTCACCAGTGCTAAAATTTTGCCACATTTGCTATCTATTTGCTGAACCATTTGAAAGCAAGTTCAGAATCACAATATTTTATCTCTAAATATTTCAATATTCAGCCCCTAAGAATAAGAACATTGTCCTATACAACAATCGCACCATTATCACAGCTAAGGACATTAACATTATTATACACAATATCATGTAGTATCAGTACATTTTTAAATTGTATTACTTGTCTCCAAAAAGCCTTTTACAGCTTTTTTTAAATTCCTGATCCAGTATTCAGTGTTCATACATTTCATTTACTTTTTGTCTCTTTAATTAAAAAAAAAAAAAATCTAGAACAGACTGGGCATGGTGGCTCACACCTATAATCCCAGCATTTTGGGAGGCCAAGGCGGTGGATCACTTGAGGTCCAGGAGTTTGAGACCAGCCTGGCCAACATGGTGAAACCCCCCACTCTACTAAAAATACAAAAATTCGCCAGGTGTGGTGGCAGGCACCTGTAGTCCCAGCTACTCGGGAGGCTGAGGCAGGAGAATCTCTTGAGCCCGGGAGGCAGAGGTTGCAGTGAGCTGAGATCATGCCACTGCACTCCAGCCTGGGCAACAGAGTGAGGTTCTGTCTCAAAAAAAAAAAAAAAAAATCTAGAACAAATTATCCAATGCTCACTTTTCATTGTTTTCTATAACAATGCCTTTTTAGAAAAAATTTATTGTTTTTGGATAGTTATATTTAGGATGAACATTTCAGGCAAGAATACTACTTAGGTGATTTGGTGTACTTTTTATTACATTATACCAGGCGATACCTACTGTCAGGCTATCATATTATTGGTGATGCTAAGTTAAACGTTTTGATTAAGGTAGCGACTACCAGATCTCCCCATTGTAAAGGAACATTTTCCCTTTATAAGTAATTATTAATATTTGAGACAGTGTAAATATACTAGTTTTCAACAGCTTTTTGTACAGTGGTTTTAGTATCCACTTACAATGCTTACCTAAATCATTCATTACATTGGGGTTGCAAAATGGTGATTTTATAATTCTATCAATACCTATACATTTATTACGTGGCTGTTGAAATAAGACCTTTTCCTCTTCCTTTTTCTCCTTCTTTCTTTCCTTCCTTTCTTCTTTCCTTCCTTCCTTCTTTACCTCTCTTTCTCTCTCCCTTTCTCTCTAGTATCATTATGGACTCATAAATCTTTTTCTATAAACATGTTAAAGTCTGTTACCATCATTATACTGTATATGTTCTCACTGTCTTGGATTTGAGCCGTGGGAGCCCCTTCACTCCAGTTCCTGGGTCCTTTTGATGTAACATCTTTTGTCTTTGTTTTCTGGCATAGTAATATGTTCTAGGTTTACCTTTGGACTTTCCCTGAACTCATGCGGAAGCATCAGTTTCTCCAAAAAACCCTAATTCTTTTTAGTAGGGAATGGAATTTAGAAACCAAGATTTGAGAGCTATGTGTTCTCATTGCTACTGAAATGTTATTGCTTCTAGACCCAAGATCTCAGCAGTTAGAGCTAGAAAATACCTGTACCTGAAACTCTTTCTATAATTATGCCTATGCCAGTACATATTTCTGTATACTAGTGGGGTCACACAGATACCTCAAATCCAACAGCTCTGGGTTCTTCCTCATGCTTCTCCTTTTCCATATTTGTATTTTCTTTTTCCAACAGTGAAAACCTTAGTTTACCAAAACATCAATATGTTAACACATTTACCCTTCCCTACAGTATATGTACAAATAGTTTTATAATTACAATGCCAGTACCACTACCAAACAGTCAGTCTAAGTAAAGCTCATGATTTCTTTGCCATTCTTTTTCCTCCCTCTATATCCTTCTAACGGTGTACAACCAAACTACATTGACTCAAAATTACTTCATAAATTAATTCTTTTCCCTGGGTAGAGGTAATCCGTTTAACATACAGTTAGATTCATTTGTTTTGCTTTGTATTCAGTGTTAGGATTTTCTTTTCTTCTCACTGATTTTAAATTTTATTTTATTTTTTGAATATGTAAAACATTACATGGTAACCAGCTGCTTGTAGGATGTGTGACTGCAGGTCATTGTGTGTGCCTCCTGTTTGGTGAGGACCATGACAAGAAATAGAAATTCCCTTTTTGTTGTTTGTTTTAGGTTTTTTTTTTTTTTTTTAGACAGAATCTTGCTCTGTCACCCAGGTTGGAGTGCGGTGGTGCAATTTTGGCTCATTGCAACCTCTGCCTCCCAGGTTCAAGTGATTCTCCTGCCTCAGCCTCCCAAGTAGCTAGGATTACAGGCAAGTGCCGCCACGCCTGGCTAATTTTTATATTTTTAGTAGAGACAGCGTTTCGCCATGTTGGCTAGGCTGGTCTCGAACTCCTGACCTCTGGTGATCCACCCACCTTGGCCTCCCAAAGTGCTGGGATTACAGGCGTGAGCCACCGCACCTGGCCAGAAATTCCTTTTTCAAAGCAGAAATTGATTCTGTCCTAACTCAGAAGAAACCACAATAGTTTATTTGTGCTTTCTCTCTCTTTTTCTTGATCAGCCTTGCAAAAGGATTGTCTATTTCATCTGTCATTTCAAAAACAATGTTCCTCTATGTTTTGGTTTTGTTTTCTCTTTTATCCATCTTTGTTCTCATATATTTACTTCCTTTCTTTGATATTGCTTGAATTTACTTCAGTGTTTTTGACTTCTTAACTTCTGTTATTTATTTATTGAGACAGAGTCTCACTTGTCGCCCAGGCTGGAGTGCATTGGCATGATCTCGGCTCACTGCAACCTCCACCTCTTGGGTTCAAGCGATTATCGTGCCTCAGCCTCCCAAGTAGCTGGGATTACAGGCATGCGCCACCATGCCCAACTAATTTTTATATTTGTAGTAGAGACGGAGTTTCACCATGTTGGCCAGGCTGGTCTCGAACTCCTGACCTCAAGTGATCCACCTGCCTTGGTCTCCCAAAGTGCTCAGATTACAGGCATGAGCCAACGTGCCCAGCCCTTAACTTCTGTTTTAAATGCTTAGCTCATTATTTCTAAGGCTTTCTCCTTTTCCAATATAATTTAAAATTATAAATGTTCCTCTAAGTATGTTTTAGTTGCTTTCCACATGTTTTAAAATGTAGCATTTTTATTATGGTTTAGTTCTAAGTATTTTCTTCTCTTTTTAGAGGCAGGGTCTCACCATGTTGCCCAGGCTGGAGTGCAACAGAGTGATCCTAGCTCACTGCAGACTCCAACTCCTGAGCTCAAGTGATGCTCCCACCTCAGGTTCCCCACTAGCTGGGACTACAGACAGGCTCCACCACACCCAACTAATTTTTAAAATTTATTTGGAGACAGGTTCTCATTATATTGCTCAGGCTGGTCTTAAACTCCTCGGCTCAAGCCATCTTCCTGCCTCAGCCCCTTGAACTGCTGGGATTACAGGCACAAGCCACCTCGCTCAGCTAGTTCTAAGTATTTTCTAATTCCATTATGATTGCCTCTTGGATGATCAGTTATTTGGAAGTATGTTTATAAATTTCAAAACATATAAAGTTATTTTAGATATTTTTATTGTTATATATCTAACAAAACAATTATTGTCAGAAAACATCATTCACATGATACCAAGTTTTTGATTTTTTTTTATACTTGTTTTTGGCCTAATGTTTTGGTCAGTGTAACCAAATGTTCCTCATTTGTTTTCTGCAGTTGTTGATTACATCATTCTATATATTTACATGCTATGTATGAGTAGGCTTGTTGAATAGGCCTTTTAAGTCTTCTAGAGCCTAATTAGGTTTCTCTGTTTGATATATCAGTTACTGAAACGGGTGAGTTGGCATCTCCCTCTTTAAGAATTGTCGGTTTTGCCTCACAATTCCATTAATTTTTGCTTTATGTATTTTGAACTTATGTTATTAGGTACATGCAGATTTATAATTGATATATCTTCCTGATGAATTCTTCTTTTAATCCTGATGTAATCAATATTTTTATTCCTAAAAATGCTTCTTTCTTAAGGTTTATGCTTTCTGATACTAATACAGCTACACCAGCTTTTTAAATTTAGCATTGAGTCTGGTATATTCTTTCCATCATCTTCAAACTTTTCAGTCTTCTTATGATTTAAGTGTGTCTCTTTTAAATAGTATGTTGGATTTTGTTTCTTTATTCATTCTTAAACTCACTTTTAACTAGTGACTTAAAACTATAGGCCAGGGGCAGTGGCTCACACCTACAATACTAGCACTTTGGGAGGCTGAGAAGGGAGGATTGCTTGAGTCCAAGAGTTCAAGACCGGCCTGGATAACATGGCAAAACCCTGTCTCTACAAAAATTAGCCAGGCATGGTGGGGTGCACCTGTGGTCACAACTAATCAGGAGGCTGAGGTGGGAGGATCACTTGAGCCCATAAGTCAGAGGTTGCAGTGAGCCAAAATCTTGCCACTGCATTCCAGCCTGGGTGATAAACTGAGATGCTGTCTCAAAAAACAAACCAACCAAAAAAGCTACTTACATTTATTGTGGCACTGATACCTTTGAATTTATTTCTACCATCTTAATTTGTCCTTCTGAATCACCCTACTTTCTCTATACTTCTCTATTTCTTTTATATCCTCTATTAACCTGATAGAATTTTCTTTATTTTTCCTTCTACTGATTTGCAAGTATATATTCTCTTTATATTCTTTTATTGTAACTCATGTACTTAACTAGTCTAGCATTAAATTAATATTCCCATTCTCCTCTAGAACATGTTCAAAATTATTAGATTGTTTTAATCCAGTCACCTTTCCTGTCATACATATTACTTTGTTCAGCAACTTTTCTATCACTTTATATATTCAAAATTAGTCACTGCTTTTATTATTGTTGTCTAGAGTTAATACTGTATTAAGAGTTAATACCGTATTATATTTAGCCAATTGTTTATTAATGTCTTTGCCTCACATCCTTTCTTCCATGTTACCCTTTATTCCTGAAGTAAATCCTTTAGAAGTTCTTTTAGCAAGTATGGTAAATTTACATGAAAACTTCTTTATTTTACTATTTTGAATTATAGTTTAATATTGTGAAGAATTCAACTCTTTGAAAACATTACTTTTCTGTCTCCTGGTTTCTGCATCGCTTTGAAAAGTCTTTTGTCAATATAATTAACATTTATTTTGTTTTGTTTTTATTTTCTCTTATTGGCTTTTAAGTGTTTCCTCTGTTTTTGGTGTTCTGAAGTTTCATTGTGATATGCTTAGGTATGAAATTTTTAATTCTGCCTGGGACTCTTCTATAATTCTTAAATCTTAAGATTCATGTCTTTCATAAATTCTGAAAAATTATCACACATGTTCCCTTTGAATATTATGTCTCTCAAATTTACTCTATTTTCTCCTGTAGGAACCCCAAATAGCTGTATATTAGATTGTCTATTCTAGACTTCATGCCTTTTTCACTGTTTTTATTTTATACCTTTTATTTCTCAGTGCTTCTTTCTGAAAAATTTCTTCAAATAAGTTTTCCAGTGTAATAAATCTCTCTTTACCTGTGTCCAATATATGCTCTTTAAGGTATCCATTGAGTTTTAAATTTCAGTGATGGTATTTTCCATGTCTAGAATTTCTGTTTGGTTCTGATTAAAACCTCTCTGTTCTTTTTCCAAAATACAGGATTTTTAAATATGTTTCTTGGGTTCTTAACTTCTTTTCTCATGTCTTTACTCATCTTAAACTACCTTATGAATGTTATCTAATATCTCTATCATCTGAAGTTCTTGGAAGTCTACTGTTGCTGTTCGTATGTGTGTGCATGTGTGTCTGCTGACTCTCATACTTGGTAGATTATTTCCTCTTATGGGCAAGGACTTTGGATTGTGAACTTACATTTAGCCGCCTTTTCTGTGGAAACCTAGGCAGGCTTGGGTGGGAGTGTATTTCTCCAGAGAAGTTTTATATTTGCTTCTGCCAACTACTACAGAAGTATCCCTCATCCAAGATCATTGTTATATTAGTTTCTTCATGTTGGATTTACATAATTATGTGGGTAAGGCAAATTTGAAATCCAAATATTGTCCTATAGATATTCACAAGAGCTTGTTGTTGTTGTTGTTATTGGGTTTTTTGGGGGGAGTGGGGGTTGTTTTTCTATTCAGAGCCCACAGACCAAGACAGACAGACTTGCTTGTTGTTTCTCATGGCTGGTGAATGGGTTTTGAATTAATGTAGCTTTTAACTGAGGGTGTAGCACCTCAAGTTACAGTCTTCTTACAACGATCTTAGTTCTGATTCCCTGCCTCACACAGGACCAAGATCTTGCATATCCTATAGCGGCATTAACTATTAAAACTCAAGCCTGTAGACCCAAAACTCCTGTAAAGACAGCCATAACTTCAGCTAATCTAAAATCTGCTTTGGTTTTTATTCCCTTTGTTCATTTTGGTCTTTGGAGATTTCTATTTATCTTACCAATTCAACTATGTATTTAAAGGATGTTTAATGTAATGCAACATTTCTAGGTATTTTGCAGTGAGAAGGTCTTTGATTTTTCAAAATGGTGTTTTTCTATTCTGAATGCACTAAACAGAAGTTCTAAATAAAATGTATACCGTCCTAAAGGAAAAAGAGGAGGAGTTTAAGATAAATAAGAAATTAATGTATTCATGAAAAGATTAAGCTAAAGGTCATTAATTTGATTTGAGAGTGATAAATACATCAAGTTAATGGTTCATAAAGACTTTTATGCTAGATGTCTTATGTATTCGGATTTTATTAATAGATTTGTGCCTTTTTTTTTTCATTAAGGAAATTCCATTCTTCTTCTGACAGCCAGCCGGTTAGAGCTTCTCCAGATTCATGGCTCACCCAGATAATGGAGCAGCATCAGCAAGCCTTGGTGCAGCTGACCGACATGCAGCCCAGTGAAGGGGCCTTATCCAGCGTCACGCTTCCACCTATACTGTCAAGGGTAGAAAGTGAATCCCAACTCAGTTCAGAGAGAAGCCAAAGAAACCAAGTGAAAATTAGCCGTAGCAATTCTGAAGGCTATCTGTTTCAACTGGAAAAGGGAAAAAAGCATAAGAAAAGAAGCAGCAGTAAGGTAATAAAAGTGCCATTTTACCAAGTAACCTTTCCATTTTGAGTATACAGATGGACCTTGATTTAATTGCAGCCCTGGAATAGGGATGGTCATTACTGAGTTGCTGCCACACTGGGTGGCCCAGAATCCTAAGGAGTTTCTTACTCCTGCCCAAGCTACTCCCTGGGGTTTCCCTCCCCTTCTTAATAGAAGTTGTTGCTGCCAGGGATGCCCATTTCTCCCTCCTGTTCAAGTCATCTTGGCGAGAGGTCTCCATTTGCAGAACGGCAAAACTCCTCCTTTCATCCCCAGCTGAAACGTCCCTTCCTCAGGAAAGCTTCCATACTCCATCCCAAGCCCCATGCTAACCTGAGTCTTCATGGTTATTAAATCATTTCTTCCCAGGTCATTCTCATATCTTAAAAAGTAGAGAAAGTAGGGCTGAGTGAGTGAAAGCGCCTGTTGCCATTGCATTTTCCCACCAACTGCCACCATGAAGACTCATCTTGGCCCTAATCTCACCCCAACTTCTGCAGTAAAATACCTGGGCTGGCCAGTGATTGAACTTTCCTCTCAAACATTAGCTGACCTTTACTGAGTTCTTTGTCTCAAATAAATTCACCATTACTAGCACCTTTGCGCACTTAAATCTTTTCTCACAGGGCCTACGTGATTTAACAAGTAAAATTGGGGACCCAAAGTAGAATGTTTTCAGTAAGAAATGAAGGAGCCTAGGAAGGGGACTTTTTATGTCCTGTGTATTTCTTTTCTGTCACTGGCAATAAAAAGCCTTCAGGAAAGGTCACTTGCTTCCAGTGTCAAATCATAAGAAAAAAGCTGGAAATGCATTCTGTTTTACAGGCAACAGGGAAAGGCCTGGTTGAAAGCAATAAGCCTGTGGTGAGTTGGGTTTTCAGGGAACAGACTGAAATGGAGATTTGCATGCAGGAGGTCTATAGCGGATCAACCTGGGGAACCTCCCCTTTAAGAGAGTGAGGGAAGCGGGGCTGGGCAGAGATGGGCTGTGATGCAGACACAGCAGGAGTCTTGGCCAAGGTTCTGAGGGTTCTAAAGTTGGGGTGGCCCTTCAAAGGCAAGGGACCCAGGCTTTTGTTCTCCCATACCAACCTGCCATTGGATAATGACTGCCCCTGGGGAAGGGTGGTGACTTTGGGCACAGCAGCTCCACGTGGCTGACGCAGTGTTTAGGGAGGAACTCAGCTGTGAGCCATCAGCAGACAACACTCCCAGCGTCTGGGGAAATGAGTGCCTCAGTACAGAAGGGCCTCCACCCTAAGACAACTTGAGAGGAATTAAGCAAATCATTCCTAAGTTGAATTCAGTTTGTTATTAAATAATTTCTAGGCCGGGTGCGGTGGCTAACACCTGTAATCCCAGCACTTTGGGAGGCCGAGGTGGGTGGATCACCTGAGGTCAGGAGTTCAAGACCAGCTTGGACAACATGGTGAAACTCCATCTCTACTAAATACAAAAATTAGCAGGGCGTGGTAGTGGGCGCCTGTAATCTCAGCTACTGGGGAGGCTGAGGCAGGAGAATCACTTGAACCCGGGAGACGGAGGTTGCAGTGAGTCGAGATTGCGCCATTTCACTCCAGCCTGGGCAACAAGAGCAAAACTCTGTCTTAATAATAATAATAATAATAATGATGATGATGATTTCTACTAGGAACTTGGAAGGTGCTGGGATGTAAAGATGAGCCATGACCCTTCCTCAGAGGAAGCTTCCAGTTGCATGGAACTTGAGATGGCAGACGTGTAAATGCTTATTATGTTGCAGTATAGTTGCAAGCAAAAAACAAATAATGATATTAATAATAAAAGTAATAAGAATAATGTAGGTATGCATGGGGAGCACAGAGGAACATAAAGGAAAACTGATATCCTGACCTGGGGTCAGGCAAAGCTTCAGAAGATAATTCAGAACTGCGTCTTAGAGGGTGGTGAAGAGTTGGCAAAGAAGACTGCAAGAGCAGGCTGGGCGCGGTGGCTTATGCCTGTAATCCCAGCACTTTGGAAGGCTGAGGCGGGCGGATCACAAGGTCAGGAGTTCGAGACCACCCTGGCCAACGTGGTGAAACCCCGTCTCTACTAAAAATATAAAAATTAACCGGGCGTGGTGGCAGGTGCCTGTAATCCCAGCTACTCGGGAGGCTGAGGCAGGAGAATTGCTTGAACCCGGGAGGTGGAGGTTGCAGTGAGCCAAGATTGCGCCACTGCACTCCAGCCTGGGCGACAGAGTAAGACTCCATCTCAAAAAAAAAAAAAAAGAAGACTGCAAGAGCAATTCAGGCAGGAGTACCAGCACGAACAAAGGTTCTGAAGCTGTAACATGGTGCATGCTGGGGATGAGAGCATTTCAGGTCCTTGTTACTAAACCTGGGAGGCAAGGAGTGTTGAAAGATGGGAGCGGAGTGGTGGATAGGGGCCAGGTCTTAGAAGATCTCATTTTCCATTCAAAGAAGTACTTTATTCTGTAGGACAGGGGGATCATGGAGGAATTTTAAACATGGTCAGATTTGTATTTTAGAAAGGCAGCTCTGGCTATGGTGTGCAGGGCAGATGCAAGACATGCCAGAAAGTGACGGGATTATGAAGTCCGTGGATCCTCAAGTGGGGCCTTTAGAGAAAAAGATAAGGGGTGGCCTCAAAGAGAAAGCAAAACTGGCCTGGAACAGGCAGCAAGAGATACTAACGAGAGGAAAAAGAGGATGTCTTGGGGCTGAGATATGACCCCAGCCCAATCCTGCAGCTCCCATCTTGAGCCCCTCTGTGTATCCCGGGTCTTCAGCTCACAACCCTAGAGTTCTTACCCCAGCTCCTTCACATACCCCCACCTGGGGGCTCTTTGAACTCCTCATTCCAACTTCACACTCTCATGTCCTCCCGTCTGCTGGGGACGGGACCCTAGCCATGCCCACACTGTGGAATCCGCAACTAGTGACTTGGAGCTGGGAGAATCCCCGGTTCCACTGTAAATAAGGAGAAAGGTGTTCCTTTTTTCTTTTCTTTTCTTTTTTTTTTTTTTTTTTTTGAGACAGAATCTCACTTCATCATGCAGGCTGGAGTGCAGTGAAACAATCTTGGCTCACTGCAACCTCCATCTCCCGAGTTGAAGTGATTCTCCTGCCTCAGCCTCCTGAGTAGCTGGGATTACAGGCGTGCGCCACTACACCCGGCTGATTTTTGTATTTTTAATAGAGATGGGGTTTCACCATGTTGGCCAGGCTTGTCTCGAACTCCTGACCTCAGATGATCCACCTGCCTTGGCCTTCCAAATTGCCGGAATTACAGGTATGAGCCACTGCGCCCAGCCACAAATGTGTTTTTTAAATCACAGGTAACTTCTTTTTCCACGGAAACATCATTACATGGTAGTTAGGCTGTAAGGTACTATTAGTACTGTTTTCAAGAGTTTTGTGAATAAAGTAGGTTTTGAAGGCTTGACTAGGAAGCTGGACATCATCCGTATTATTTCTATAGGGACATGTATTCAGAACACATTTTCGAGGTGAGGACAGCCTGTTCACTGCAGTACATATAGAATACCAGGGACTAAATTTAGCTCAAACACACTAGCTCACAAGAGAATCTTCTAGGTTGGGGTTCTTGCCAATGATGGGTTGTTGCTGAAAATGCAAGCTTTTGAACTCAATTCTCACTCGGCAAGATTTAGAGGAAGCCATGGACCCATTCATTCCTAGGTTCTCGTCTCTGTTCCCAGTATCTCTTATGACTTGGACAAGTTATTAATTCACCTGAGCCCTCATTTCTTCACCTGCACAATCAGAATTATTCTTTCTTTTTGTAGATTTGGTGTGATATTAAGTGAAATAATGTATTAAAACCATAGCTTAGTCCCTAGTGAAGAAGAGACATCAACTAAATGTTAGTTTCCTTTTCCTTTTCCCTTCTTTTAGTTAATTGAATTTATGTTTTACTGAGAAAAGTAGAGGAAAGTACTCCGACGACAGTGTGTGCCACCAGAAATCTAAGCGCATGGGAGGTCAGAGGAGAGGAAGGAAAATTTGCAATTGCTGCCTTCCCAGCCATCTTTCCAACTGGGGACATCCCCCTTCCTGCTTTCTATCAGGAATGTTACAATCTATATATCCATTTTCTCAATCCAGCACCTTTAGCTTACATCTGACAAATTCACAGAAGTGCTCTTTGTCCTTTAAGCTATTCCAGAAGCTAAAATGACTTAGAAATGAGCTATTTGTATAGGACAGCAGGTAGTCAAGGCACCAGACAGAGGGGATCATTATCCAGGTCATGGCCATTTGCTGGTCACATCAAATCTTTTGGTTTCCAAGGGAATCGCCCTGAATCACATTAAAACTTGGAGGATTTGTAAAGATAATAGGCCCAAGCACCCTTCCTCTTCTCCTGACAGTTCTGTTGTAACTGAGTTCTGAATGCCAGGCATTGTCCATGCCATGAAATCTAGACGTCAGGCAGTCAGGGATCAAGGGATGGCAAACGGTATAAAAATATCTGTTGCAACCCACCACAAAATGACTGCTTCAGGAGTTTGCTGACAGCTAACTGCGCTGGGCTGAAGTAATTAACTCATGTGTTTGTTGTCACAGACAATCTGGGCATTGCTGCTTGACTGCTTCCAAGAAGGGGTTTATTTGGATTAAGTTTAGCAACTGCAGAGCAAATTTCCTTCACTTGCTGTTCCACAGTATTTGAGGCATTGTTTTTTGTCATGTTTTTCAGTAACTTTCTCACACTTACACATCTGAGGAATTTTCTGGAGAATAGCTCTGCAGTGGCCCCCACAGCAGGGTACCACCTTTCAGAGTTGAAACAGGTCCTCACTGAACAGTCAATGTCACTTCCAGTCGGGGCACACTGTGTCCCAAGTTTACAATTAAAAACTCTGCTGTCTTGAGAAGAACTGTGGTTAATTCCTGGTACAAACCTTGCATCAGGAAAGTCCTATGCCATTGTCCACTAAAGCGATCAAGTGTGAACACCAGTGCAGAGGGGTTGGTCTGGCCTTAACAGTCCTCAGATGGTGCCAGAGTCGGTCGATGCCAGCTTGTGTGCATCTTATGCAAAGACTAACAGCAAATCTCATCAAGGATTGGTTGACAGCATGCCTGTATTTTCCAATGTGTTCCTCTTGTGTTTGGAAACTTAGCAAGACTATCATTGTTGATTTACTTTTTTTTTTTTTCTTTTTTTTAGTATTGTGTCACTATGACCTTTTAGTCTTGTAACAGCCATGGAGAGGTAAATCAAAGTAAATTCTGGGGATTATTTTTACTATAAAAGACTTTGAAGAGCCAGAAAGTAGATTAGTGGTTGCCTAGGGCTGGAGGTGGAGGGGGCAAAGGGAGTAACTGCTAATGGGGACAGGATTTATTTTCAGGGTGATGAAAATGTTCTAAAATTGGAATGTAGTGATGTTTACACAACTTGGTGAATATACTGAAAACCGTTGTATTGTACAACTTCAAGTGGGTAAATTTTGTGGTATGTGAATTGTATCTCAATAAGCTTCTAAAAAGGCTTTTGATGGAGAGAGATCAAACAAAATTGCACCTCTGAGAACGAATCAAGATTACTTGCGCCAACCTTAAGTAAATCCAAGATTTTTCATTGCCAGTCACCCAGAACAAACTCCGTTAGGAGCCATCACCATCCCTTGAGAAAGGTCCCGTTGCTATAAGCACTTCATCCATCCTGTAAAGGGATCAGCAGCACTTGGAGATCACCCTTTGGGCCACACTCTGTCCCTTCATATCGAGGTGTAATACTAGACCCTGGCTCTGTTTTTCTGTGATAGCCAACATGTTTATTGGAGGTGATAGTAAGAACTGTGGCTGGAGAGTACTGGGCAATTATTCATGCTTCACAATGTGTCTTTTGTAAGTCAGTGGAATGATTAGAAGTTAAGCTGCTTCAGACTTAGGATGTGATTTGTGAGCACTGATCATTTCTTTCTCATCATCTTTGGACAAATTGGATTTATGACTTGGACATGAGCAGGGTTTTTTCCTTCCTTTTAATCATTGGTTTACTTTGGCAAATAGATAGTAATTCAGTGACTGCAAAACAACCATATAGATGGCATAACGTGAGAGAAAGAACAAATTTGCAATTGTGAAATATAAGTTGTCTGAGTTCATTCACCTATTGAAAATTGGTAAAGGTTTTAAAATGTGAAAATACCCAGTATAATCAAGGTTTGGACAAAAAGAGTGATCTTGTGGCTCCATTGCTAATGGAAGTGTTAATTGATGGCCTTAAACATATTCATTTTATTTCAGTAATTCTACTGCTATTAACTTATCTTAAAGAAATAATCAAAGTAGCCCAGAAAAACGATGCTTACCCTAGGACATCTTAAATGTTCAACATTTAGAGGAATAGCTAAACAGTCCAACAAAACTAGACAATAGAATGTTATGCATAAAACTCACATTTAAAAATATATATATACTGACAGAAAAAATGTACTGTAGTACTAAAATGCTTAGAAAAAATAAGAATTTGGGCTGGGCATGGTGGCTCACCCCTGTAATCCCAGCACTTTGGGAGGCCCAGGCAGGCAGATCACCTGAGGTCAGGAGTTCGAGACCAGCCTGGCCAACATGGTGAAACCCTGCCTCACTAAAAATACAAAAATTAGCCAGACATGGTGGCAGGCGCCTGTAATCCCAGCTACTTGGGAGGCTGAGGCAGGAGAATCACTTGAAACTGGGAGGTGGAGGTTGCAGTGAGCTGAGATCGCACCATTGTACTCCAGCCTGGATGACAGTGACACTCCATCTGAAAAAAAAAAAAAATCGAAATGAAATGAAAAAATAAGAATTCATAGTAAATGGACAATTGTATGAAAGTATGAACAGACAGATATAATAGAGAGGAAGCAGCTATCGTGGTTTTGCTGAGTAGTGACTTCTGTTTTCTTAAAGGAGATGTATGATTTTGAAATACTCTTCAATGAACAATGTGTCTTCTGCATACTTTAATGTTACAATTTTTTAATGATTTTAGTTCAAAGGCTTCCTTAAGAATCTTGTTTTACTTTTTAGAATTAGAATTAGAGTATTGACCATAAATGTTTAACATTCTAATGGGGCAAATTCTATTTACAGAACTTTGAATCCTTGTAGTATAGAAGTGTTGCCTATGTAGCACATCATTTTGGCCCTTTTAAATTATTAATGCAACATAAAAGTGCTGAGATGTTAGAAATATTGCCTTCAGTGGGCAAGTAACACAATTACCATTTACAGTGATTTCTGAAATATGAGTTCATTCTTCTTACATACAATTAATCCACAAGTAGGTGATTGCCAGCACTGGTGGTTCCACAGCTCAGAACATCAGAACCAGTATTGATGTGATTCTCTTTTTTCCTGGCTACAAAATTGCTGCTGCAGCTCCAGCTCCAGGAATCACACCCTTACCAAGAAAAAAGGAAGGGAAGGGGCTACCACAGCCTGAACGCTTTCCAAAATATACACTGTGCCCCAGCAAGCTTTTGCTTAGACTTCATGGGCAAGAGCTCAGTGCTGAGGAGTCAGTGCTGGAGAATGTTTGTCTTTTGAACATCTACAGTGGGAAGTGGCAGTGGAGAAGTGAATTGGGATGACTCTGGGTACTCAGTAGACCACAGTGAGTAGGACATGTTCTCGTAGTGGTTGATACAGTGTGTCTACACAAGTTCATTTTTAAGATTGGAGAGTTATATGCAATAATTATATCTAATATGAGAAAATGTCCTATTTTAAGTCTCTGGACTACCTCTGCTAAATTCTGTCTTAGAAAAGGGCAAGTTAGATGTATATCTTAGGACTTAATAATTAACAGGAGTGCAGCTGGTTGCAGTGGCTCAGACCTGTAATCCCAGCACTTTGGGAGGCCGAGGTGGGTGGATCACTTGATGCCAGGAGTTTGAAACCAGCTTGGCCAGCGTGGTGAAACCCCGTCTCTACCAAAAGTACAAAAATTAGACAGTCTCATAACCTGGCCTCAAACTAAATAAACAGATAAAATTTTTAAAATAGAATAATTAACAGGAGATTTCAAAATTGATAAAAATCCTGTGCTTTGTCATTAACATATAGACAGGGACTAACATCCACAGTTAGGTACACAACAGCTGCTTCTTCAATGTGGCTGATTTTTCTCCATTTTAAGTAGTAACTTACATGTGCCCTAAGAAATTACTGTCATCCAACCACCTCTTTTATACTGTCTTTCCCATCCTTCCCAAAAAGGAAACCAAATTAATTAACAAACTGAAATTTAAAAACGATGTGAGTTCCCTGTAAGGGGAAGTAGCGACTCTAAACTTCAGGGTTTTTTCATTTTTGTTTTTGTTTGTTTTTTTGTTTTTTTTTGTTTTGAAACAGAGTCTCACTCTGTCACCCAGGCTGGAATGCAGTGGTGCGATCTCCACTCACTGCAACCTCCGCTACCCGGGTTCAAGCGATTCTCCTGCCTCAGCCCCCCGAGTAGCTGGGATTACAGGTGCCTGCCACCATGCCCGCCTAATTTTTAGCAGGGACGGGGTTTCACCATGTTGGCCAGGCTGGTCTCGAACTCCTAACTTTAGGTGATCTCACTTCAGCCTCCCAAAGCGCTGGGATTACAGGCGTGAGCCACCATGCCCAGCCTCAACTTCAGTTTTAATTTTGAAAGCAGTGGTTTGGGGAATATCTTAATCCATCAGGAGACAGACAGGCAGTAGAATATTAGGGTTTTTTCCTGCCTATTATTGTGCTCAGGTGCCATAATCTAATCAGTCAGTTGTCTCGCTTTCTTGCTGTCCGTCCTTTTAAATGGGCAATACTAATAAGAGTTGTCGTATTAAATTCTATGTGCCCTTCAAAATATCTGAAATCACACTGACTGAACAAAATGAGTTTCTTAGTGAGTCTTGCCAAGACTCTCAAACACTTTTCTTTTGAATATTATAAATGGATTATAATTGTTTTTCCCCTTAAAATTATCTTCTTCCCCCAATAACCAATAGCAAAACTTGAAAGGTTGCTACCTTCTTCACTTCTCTTCTGGATTGTCTCTAACGGTAATGCTGTGACATCATTGGACAGGGTATTCTCTTTTTGAAGCACTGTGTTTATCTGATGCATTTAGATGCCTTCTTCCAGGGAAGTCATTTGGCTCAGCAAACTGTCTAAGACTGGATAAAATGGTAATAGGAGCAGTGGCAAAGTAATAACATATATGTTGCGTTAAAAACGTTAATAGCAAGGGCCAGGTGAAGTGGCTCACATCTGTAATCCCAGCGACCCAAGAGGCTGAGGTGGGAGGATCACTTAAGCTCAGGAGTTCAAGATCAGCCTGGGCAACACAGCAAAACCAGGTATCTCCAAACAAATTAAAATAAAAAACTTTCATAAGAAAACAGGACATCACTAGCTTGAAAACTTGTATTTGTAATTTCAGAATTTCAAGTTTCTTTATTGCAGAAGTGGAAAAGTGAAAACATGTTAGCTAACCAGCTGGAAATTACCAAAGAGACTATTACCAATAACTACCATGAAAATGGAAGCGTTGTCAGGAAATGCAGCCATTCTCTGACAGTGCACACAGGCTTTCGTTATTTTCTTTCTTACTTTATGTGGGTATGACACCTTACGGGGTGGTAGGAGTGGGGGGACACACAAGTCCTTAAAAGAAACTGTTTCTGTGGTTGTATTTTTAGAACACCAAGCTGAAAGGTAATCAGAAAAGAGATGTGAAGCTTGGAGGCCTCGGACCTGACTTTGAGTCCATCAGAGACAAAGTGAGTGAGAGGCACATACAGTGTTTCCAGACCTGACTCAGCCCGTCTGTCTGTTAGGAAACTTTATGAAGACGCCCCCCAGAATTAAACCCTAATTCAAATGTCTCACTCTGAATAGAGACCCTTCTGAAATAACATTGGTATAGAGACCCGGACACGTGCCTTTTGCCTTAAAATAAAAATATTTAGCCCGTGTTGTTATATGTATCTGTCTTTCAGTTAGTTTTGAAGGCCTGCACGGAAAAGTGGGGCCTGTGCACATGAAAAGAAACGTGTATGTTATGTGGTTGTTGGTCTTTCCCACTAGAGTTATCTTGATAATTGTGAAGAGTGGCCACAGAGAAGACACTTAGGGGAAGAGTTTCCCAACCCCTGAAAAGTGCATCCGCTTTATTCTCTTTCCTCTGGTGAAACGAGATCTTCATTTAATGTGTTTTAACTGCAGTTGCGCTCAAGGCATAAAAAGAGAGTATAGTTCAAAGTTGGAAGCAAAAATGAAAATAAATTGGGTAAATGCAACAAAGAAGGTTCTGAATGTGATTTAGCCCCTGTTAAGGGAATACTGGGCGTGCTATTGCAGTGATGTGCCTCCTCACAGAGAGACTATTTCAAGGAGAAACAATTAACTTAACCATTTCACTGCTGCCACCTTACTCAAGGTGATCCCATTGCTCCTGTACAGCTGATAAGATATGCCCAGTATACTGAAACCAGGGCATCGCTTTAAATAGAGAGCAGAGAGAACTAGCAGCACCTGGATTCATCATAACTTTGTTTCTCTGAACAGAAGCAAAAATTAATACAGCAAAAGGAATATGCAAAACAAGTCAAGGAATACAACATGAAGACACTATCCATTCTTTCAAAACCACAAACAGAAAAAACTCAAAATAAATCTGCTATCCCTCGGCAGAAGGTAAGAAATTCTCAACAAGGCATTTATTTTTTCAATCAGAATTAGAAGGAAACTTTTATTACTGCTCTTTTTTTTTTTTCTTTTTTAATTAGCAACAGAGTCTTGCCGTCTTGCCCAGGATGGTCATAAACTCCTGGGCTCAAGCTATCCTCCAAACTAAGCCTCCCAAAGTGCTGGGATTACAGGCAGAGCCACCACACCCAGCCTGTTTTCTTGTAACTTAAAAAAAAAAACCTTCCCATGTTTTTTGGAACACAGGAGATGTTTTAGCTACTTCCATTCCTGTAGCTACCCATCATTCACAGATAGCAATGCAATAGTGCACGCACCGTCACACACACACACACGCATACACACACACGATACTGTAAAGTTAACCTTTGTTTTTCCTGAAGTTGTTGTCTCCATGTCTTTTCTTCCAGGAATAGTATTTTAAATTTGTCACATATAAAAATTAAATAATAATGTGATTTCTTAAATGAGCAAGCTTCATCATCAATTTTATTTTGTATCATTAAATAAGCTTTAAGGCAGTTGTTGTCTTCTTGCTGCTTATATGTCAAAGAAAAGACATATAATCACTGTTTCTTTCAACTTCATTCCCCTACACTTTCCGTAGGGATTGTAATATGTAGGTTCCTCTACTGAAGAAAAATGATTTCATGGAATACAGAATGTTCTCCCTCTCAGATGGCATCAACCATCAGTCGTGATGTGAATGAAATATGTACACAGAGCTTTGCAGTACAAGTCTCTGCCTCAATTGATCTATCTAGTCCCTGTAAGGACACGGGACCCTTTGCATGAGGAACAAGAGATCCTTTGGTGCCTGCAGGAATTTGTACTTCATGTTCTCTTTCACAGACCATCATATTTTCTATTTATTGCCTTTCTTCCTCAGACCTTGAAGACCTCAATCCACTTGATTGAGTTTCTATGGTGCTACTTTTTCTTTTTTCTCCAATCCATGTTTTTTTTCATGAAGAGTTTCAAGGCAACAAACCTATAATTAGAAATATCTGTAGCATTCACCTACATGCACTGAGAAGTCTAGACTTTTCTTTTAGAGGATTTTTTTTTCCTCTTGCAGGACTGAAAGCATACAATCCATTTGTATTTCAGCTATCAACAACCTCTTACTAAAATGCAAAACTGTTATAAAGGCAGGTTTAGGAATCATATTTAGTGATCTCATTTTTATTGTAATGCCTTTCAGAACTGACATCACTGAGAAAAAGACTGCCTTTTTCAGCATCTAGATTGCTATAGAAAGAAAAAAATTTCAACCTCAAATACTTTCTAGATCCTAGGAACAAGAATAGCTGGTATAATGATGGGAGCTCAAGTGTATGTAAACTACAGTGATGTCTTTGGTCTCAAGCTGTAACAAATCTTCTTTGGATAGAAATGTCTATTAATATCTCCTTAATAGAAGTTTGATTTTACTAAGACTTCCAGAAACTAAGTAGACCAAACACATAAGAAGGAACACTTGAAGGAAACTCAGTTTTATGATGAAAGCATCCAAAGGACACAACTGTATGTATTATTCTTCAACTCCTTTTTTTCCACAATATATTATTTTGTGGCTAATGTATTTTGTTTAAACTGTGTGTTATATTGCATTATTTGATCTCCATTTCCACCAATGTCTTAGTAAGTTATAGTGATAGTCTCCATTTATATTATAAATAAACATTTCCTAGATTTAATTTAAGGAATCCAGGCTCACTTCCCATTTCAAATAAAATTTCATCTTTATGCGTTTAGGCTTTGGAGTACGCTAAGACCATCCCCAAACCCAAACCATCAAATCTGACTCATCAAGCATCAAAGGAACAAAAAAATCCAACCTATGCTGAGAAAGAAGAAAGTTTACCTGAAATCTCACTGCTGGAAATACTGCAGAACAGACACGAAAGGGAAAAACAGGCTGTGGCTGCTTTCAAAGTCCTTCACATCGTATAGACAACATTTGATAGGAAGGAGACCAAAAATGGTCCAGGAATGGACATGGAGAAAAGAAACGCCAACTACTTTCTCTGGTTGAGAGTGGTGGCTTGTTATTATCATCTATCTGCTGTCCATGTTTGCTTTCTGCAGGATTTAAAATATGAGGCCCAATTAGATTATGGTGCCATATTTTACTTTCTAGGAAGAAAACTTTTTAAGTTATTTATTTTCAGATCAGTTAGCATTGGAGCTGAATAATAACTAGAGAATAAAGCTTTTGGTTTTATATTGATCTTTCGATTTCTTCATCTCTACCCCATTCCTTAGGATAATGGAAACCTTAAAGTTACCCAGAAATAAATGTAGCTGTGTTCCTCTCTTACCTTCCTAGTAAGAAAAACAAGTATAAACACTTCAGTTTCTCCTAAAATGAACTCAGTCATCTGTAAATTTTGTGATAACACTTCAAAATATTACTAAAATCTCCAAGTTTGGCAAAGGGCTTATATATATAAAGTTGAGGCCGGGCACAGTGGCTCACGCCTGTAATCCCAGCACTTTGAGAAGCTGAGGCAGGTGAATAGCTTGAGGCCAGGTGTTTGAGACCAGCCTGGGCAACATGATGAAACTCCATCTCTACTAAAAATACAAAAATCAGCTAGGCGTGGTGGCGCATGTCTGTAGTTCCAGGTACTCAGGAGGCTGAGGCATGAGAATCGCTTGAACCCGGGAGGCGGAGGTTACAGTGAGCCGAGATTGTGCCATTGCACTCCAGCCTGGGCGACAGAGCAAGACTCTGTCTCAACAACAACAACAACAAAAGGTTCCTGCCCTGACAGATTCTCTGGTCGGGGTCACAGGGATGTTAAGACAGCTGGCTGCCTGGGTCTTTGCTGACCATGCTGTCTTGGGTGGCACTTTCTGCCACTGCCACAGTGGCCCCCTCTCTGTAGAATGCAGTTTTCTTAGGTCCAAGGGTATTGCAGGCAACAAGGACCTTTCACACAGCGCAGCCACTCCTTGCCCCTCTACCACCTCTTTCTTCCTTTTCCTATAGAGGAAAAGTTCATTTTGGGCTGATCCCTGAGGAATTCTTCCAATTTCTTTATCTAAAACCAGTGTAACAGGACCCTATGTGCTCCAAACTGGGCTTATCTTGTATGATTTATCCAAAGAAATATACATGATTACCCCAGAGACCTTTTCTACTATATCAATAGTAGGGTTACTTGTCTATGTAATTTAAAAATATGGTGCCTCTATTGGAGAATCTGCTTATAAACTCAATGAGCAAAACATTGCCCAACTAGAAGAGGTGAAGCAGGCTTCCATCAAACAAATCCAGGATGCAATTGATTTGGAGAAGTCGCAGCGCTCACTGGTTCAGAAGCGCCATTACCTTTTTGATGTGCAGAGGAATAACATTGCTATGGCTTGGGAGGTTACTTACTGGGAATGACTGCATAGAGTGTATAAGGAAGTAAAGAATCGCCTGGACTATCATATATCTGTGCAGAACATTATGCGTTGAAAGGAACAAGAGCACATGATAAATTAGGTGCAGAGCATCTCTGCACAGCAGGAAAAGGAGACAATTGCCAAGTGCATTTGGGACCTAAAGCTGTTGGCAAAGAAGGCTCACGCACAGACAGTTATGTAAATGTATCTATCCCAATTGAGACAGCCAGAAACAGTTGACTGGCTAAATGGAAACTAGCCTATGTGGCAAAATCTTTCTGTATTGCCCTCTACTGAAGTAGATAGTTTATATCTCCTAAAAATGAAACATTTGTTCCCTATATTGAGAGAACTCAATCTATTGGCCAGTCAGATGTTTCCCATCCTTCTTACTCAGCATTTGAGTTGTTCCATGATCACTTTTTATTGTTGTTTTGTTGTTGTTGTTGTTGTTTTTAGACAGACTCTCGCTCTGTCACCCAGGCTGGAGTGCAGTGGCACAATCTCGGCTCACTGCAAACTCTGCCTCCTGGATTCAAGTGATTCTCCTGTCTCAGCCTCCCGAGTAGCTGAGACTGCAGGCGTGCACTACCACGCCCAGCTAATTTTTATACTTTTAGTAGAGACAGGGTTTCCCCATGTTGACCAGGCTGGTCTTGAACTCCTGATCTCAGGTGATCCGCCCACCTTGGCCTTCGAAAGTGCTGGGATTACAGGCGTTAGCTACTACGCCTGGCCCTATGATCACTTTTGAATAAGCAGTTTGCCTTTGTTAAATCTTGGTGCCTGACTAAAGATTACCGGGTTATAGTTTAAATTTGTAATTAATTCTACCATGTGGCAATAAAGTGACAATTGAATGAAACACAAATAAATAAAGAATAAAGTTGAAAAAAATGAAGGTACATCTGGCTGTGCCTGCTCAGATAGAACAAATCCTAATGTTGTTCTAACAGAGCATCAAGACATTAGTTAGAAACCCTCCAAGAAGTCCAGAAACACCCAATGCAGGCAACTCTGAGAGACACACTTTATCAAAGCTCCTTACTCCAAGTACATAAATTTGCTGGCCATCTTGCCATCACAAATATCTTAAAATATTATCAAATGTGTGTTTTCACGCACACATGAAAATAGATAAGACAAAAGCATTCCATAGTTTACTACTGAATACAAATGTTAATAAATATTTTTTAGTTTTTAAATCTTTTTTAATATTGCAAGAATTCCCAGTCTTAAAATAATTACTGGAGAGTTTAATTTTTTACTTCCTTCCTTATATTAGATGGACATTACATTTTTAGATAGGCATATCCAGAAGTGGATAATTTGAGCATCAATTTGGGGAAAATCTGTTTATCTATACGTGTGGTGTAAGGACTAGCTTTGGAAATTTACTCCTATGTTGTGTACATTTTACATGTACCAAAATGTAGCATAAAAGGTGCCTATGCGAAACCTTCTCTTAAAACTGAAAGCAGTTAGAATTGAGAGTCTGCAAAGATAACAAGTATCTGAAGATAAACAGAAAACTGGTGAATCATGTTTCAATGGGATTTGGAAAATGTAATATATGAGGCATTAGACTCAGGAAAATCACAGGCCAAAACTACTCCTAAAATGTATTTATAAGAGAAGAGGCCCCTTCTGAGTGCATGAAGACATTTCTAGAAATATGAGGTAGAATGAATAACCTTCATTAATTGTTTCCAAAATGGCCTTAAATTCGAACTTAATCTGGAAGAGAAAAAGAATGCATATAGAGACATTCATACTTAAAGGGACAGGGTAAAATTTTTAAATATTCCATTTGTATTAGAATATCTTAAAATAATTTAGAGCTTGGAAAGGGTTTATCACATTCAACTGCCAGTTTTTCAGAAGAGGAAATGGAGGTGAAGAGAAAGGCTACGTGACTCAGAAGTCCATCAGTCCTACTGAGAGTAATGGGAGGGTAGCCAGGTCTGAATCTCCCATCTTTCAACACCAGGAATAGTACTGTTTATTTTTCTATGGAAGGAGGTTGTTCTTGTTTCTCTGTGTGGACAAGCAACATATAGTTGCTATGAATTTCTATTTTGGACCTGAATTTCCGCCAAGTTCAATTTTTAGAAATATGCATTACTATGTACCTAATAATTTTTTAGCATGTACAATCTGCCAACTTCCTTACTACATTGATAAAATTAGAATACACATATAAAGCAACTCAAACTTAGAAACTGTCCAATAAAAGAGACACTATTTATTTTCTTTTTTTTTCCAGAACATTTCAAAAACTTCCCATACTGTTTTTCTGTTAGCTTAAGCGTTGTTAAATCCTTCACTTTCACACCTACTGTCAAGAACCCAAACTTGGCTGAAGCAGCTTAAGTGATTCATTTCATGTCAAACAACATTTCACAGGATTCTTACCCCCAAGGCAACTCTTTACTATGCAGTACATAAGACTCTAGAACATTAAAATTCTCTATATAGTGCCATGTGGCATCTAAAATAACTTTGGCTAGGAAATAAAACATATTTGCTGAAAATTTGGGGTTGAAATCAAAGAATGGATCAAAGTGGCCCTTCATTTGGCTCCACGTCATCTCACAATAGTGAATATAGCAGAATGTCACTAAACTACCATAAAACTAAGGGGAGAGATTTTGCATAAACAGGGAATGACAAACACATTTTTTGCTCCTGTTTTAAAGTAAATTGTACTAATGACAACAATAGTGATCTTTTATATGCCCAAGTTGGATCAGTGATCAATTTTATAGCATTTCTGTTTCAAATATTCAAAAGCAAAAAATAATCTGCCAATTAGAAAACAAAAAACTTCAAACTTAAGTGATGTAATGATGGAGCACCTGTATTTGACTAGATGTTATATACATGCCATTGAAAGACATAGTACCTAATCTGCCTAATGTCTATAAACTGGTGCAAATAAAAGACATTTAAACCATGTATTCTCTCTTATTAAAGCCTCCTTTTAATTGTGTTTTTCCATCTTGAGTTTCCAACAAGAGCATCCTCTTAAAGGGAGCTTTTTTTTTTTTTACAAGTAGCTGAATTTAATGACAGCTGTCTTCCTGATATTGTTTTGTATAGTAAGGAGTCTCTTGGGAGTTATCCAGAAACCAAGTCAAGAAAAGACAATATTGAGGAACAAAATAAAAGGTAAGCCTAGCAAAGGCACTGATGCCTAATGGTTCCAATTGGGGCCTTATTATTGGTTAATGAATCATTGTCAAAACATCGCAGCAAGCATGAACGTGCACAGTCTAGTCTATAGTGAGAAAAGGACTCTTCATCCCAACAGTTATTAACTGGGAGTTGTTTGAAAACACGTCCGGTAATTATAACAACACTGGAGCTAATTGAGAACTTTGAGTTGATAGCAAATGGCCCACAATAGCAGACTAGATAACTCAGGGGATTCTTCTTTAATTACTTATTGAAAAATAGCAGAAAATGAATTGGATGTGGGTGATAGTCTGCAGATATCAAGACAAGTTTCGCTAATTCTATCCCAAGATGTGCTTCAAAATGTATCTGTTACCATTATATTAGAAGTAGCATTTGAAAATGTGAAGTTCCTAAGTAAAAATCAGGGTTGCTTTCCTAAATATGCCTTTTTTAAGATTACCTTTTCCTATTAGAGTAAGAATCAGACTTGAATAATATACATTTCATTCTAACAGTCAAGTATTCATAGGACGACTATAGGAATTCTCCTCCCTAATGCTAACTGTGTTTCCACAATTGCTATTCCCAATGGGTAAAAACAGGGAGACACAAAGATACAGAAATGCTCCATTTGCCTCTTTAATTGTTTTCCCAGTCAGGAAAGGATTTAAAACTGTAGCATGAAGTGAAATTTTTGAATGACTGTGGATTTTGTTTATCCGTTGTGCTTGTTCTCCCTGCATCAGTGATGATAAGATATTGTCAAAATAATATTATTTCCATACTATAAAGGCAAAATAAAAGCAAGGAAATATGTTCTAATAAAAAGTTATGTTTAGGTGTTTCTTCCACTTTTTGAAATACATTGAAGGAGGGTCCCAGAAGCTGAAAATCTGATGCTCAGCACTGTCCCCCCACCCTACTGCTTCCAGACTAAGTGCAGTGTTTGTTTCTACACACCCTCTGGCTTCATTAAGCAAAACCAGACATCTATCTCACAAAGAGACAGAGGAAACATAAAATATCCCAATTTCCTAAGCAAACACCTGGCCAATGGAAAGCAAAAGGCTTCGGATGGAAGACTTCATTCATTCATTCATTCATCAAACTCTCTAAATTACTTCCTAGTGTGAAACACTCCCACTTTTCATGTTTGGTTATTTACTTTTGGCTCAGTAAAATAATTGGAAAGTTGACACTTTTCCAAAATGTTAGACAACACATTGCAGGATGCAATAAGATACAAAACGAATAATATTTTCAGCCCTCGCCACTTCTCAATATAGGGGCTCTGGAAAATATGAAGAAAGGAAAAAAGAATTTGGTGAACAGGATTTATCTCCCTTGCTGCCTCTCCATTGCCTTTTCATTTCCCCCTTGCAAACCTGGGTAATGTAAGTAATTAATTTTCAATAAGCTGAATAAATGGTCTTCCGCTATTAAATAGCTCTAACAGGTTGAGAGGTTTACAATGATGTGAGCATTCCAGGCAAATGTATTTAGTGAAGCCTTGGAAATCTCTGATAAGATTTCATAAATACCCTTTGCTGAAGTGGCAGCTTGTAGAGTCCAGCACTGATACTGGGGCTGCTAAATGGGCTACTCAGGGCACCCTCTGTCACTAGGGTCTCAAGCTTTTGCAAGAGAGGTTTTAGTGCTGGATATCCCTATGGTCCAAATTTCACAGTAGGGGAAATAACTGCGCCAAATTTAAAACCCAGAAAATATGATCAGCCGTCCTTTGGGAAGCTGTCTAAACAGAAGAAGGAAGTCAAGAACACACTGAATAAAACCAATTCAGATCTCTATGTTTTACTCTTTCCTCTGTGGCAAAATCATCTCCCATATTAATCTTACACTTTATTTTTTTACCATCCAGACAACTATCAAAATCATTATCATGAAGCCTGGTTGGCACTGCCTCATATCATATCTCCACCCTGTCACCTGGCAGTGATGTCTTTTCCCATTTCCCCTGCTTCCACACAGTGGTGATACTTTGAAGTAGTGCTGATGAGGTTCCCAAATCTATTGTTTCTGCTTAAAATTGATAATCTCCTATGATACAAACTTCAAGCATCTATTTTTAATGAAACCTTTAGATGAATATCAAAGAACTATTTAGCCATGCCTAATATTTTAATTAGATTATATTCTCAATTTAACCCATTAAACCTCCTTTGATGATCCCAATATTTAGTGTTTAGCCTCAGATGCATGAGGTAATGAATACTGGACCTTTTGATTTAATGAGAATTTCAGCTCTTCCAGCCTGCACCTCTTTGTATACCTTTTATTTTGCTGGCTATAGAATTCAGTTAATTGAAGGAGTCTCTTACCATCATACATTAAGGAGTATAAATTAGCATCCCTATTCTGATTGGAAAATGCGAGCAGACAGTTTTGCTTTGATCTGAGGAGTGAGCTGCAGAAGCCAGCAGCCCTCTGAAAATGAGCTGATGGCCCTTGTTCCCAGGGCAAAATGCAGATGCATCCATGTGTCACAAAACACTTAATGTCTTAATTGATCACCTCCCGATTCTTCCTGTCCTGTGTGCATCATTCTCTTTAGAGATTTGTATATGCGTGTGTCTGTATATGTCTATTTGTGTATCTGTATCTTCATCTTGCTTTCTCTGTTCATCCTTTCTGTTTCTCCCCTGTCCTCAGGCAGCTAGGGACCTAGGTTTTAAATTAATCTGAGACAAAGGAAAATAAAATAATATAAATTCCCCCACCTTGAAATTTATAAGACTATCTGGTAGAGCTATTCAGAACCTTGCACAGACAAAGATTCTTAAGAACTAGCTCTAACTTCCAATGCTCTCAACCAGGCAGATCCCAAGCCGTTGGTACTGCATCACTTAATATGAAGTAGATAGGCTATTCTGTGTTTTGGCAAGAAAATCAGCCTTCTAATCTGTTCCAGTGATAATGCAATTCTCCTGTAGCTCAACAAGTCAGTTACATAAAAGAAATGTCAAGGTAAAAGATCAACACCTCCATCACTCACTGTAAATGCCAAAATAAAACAGAAAATTCAAATTATAGGACTTCTGGATAAATATGGTATATTGAACACACATACACTCACACACACACACGCACGCACACACACACATCTATTTCATTCCCTTGACAAGTCCTACTAAAATAATAGTAAAGGTTTTTAAGTGGCATAAGTATATAAAAACAGGGAGAACAGGAGGAGGGACAATAGTAACAACATTTTGAAAACTGGAAAGCATATGAGTTGTTTAAAAGAATTAGCAGACTCAAAAAACACTAAATTCTTTTTATATTTTCATAGAATATGAGATTTCTCCAAAATACTAAATTCTAAGCTAGCAATAGGAAAGCCAAGAATCAATCTGACTTACACTGTAGAATACCCAGAATGCTCAGGAATTAATGGTGTCAGTTACCTCTCAAAGTAGGAATGAATGGAGATGTGGGGCAGGGGGAGCTAATGAAGGGTAACTTCATGAAAGTCAGTTTAAGAGCAGTTACACCTGTAAATCCTTTCCTCAATTCCCACGCAGCCAAGCACAGCCCTTCCACTGCCCCAGTAAAAGACACTGCCCTAGTATCTTTGGAGTCAGGGACAATTGGTTCTATTGAGGATGCACAGTAAGTACTGAAAAAAGAGTCAAGAGTGAACATGTGTACTGTAAACATAGAAACCTCTGGTCTTCCATTTGGCTCCCAGAACATTGGGACTTTATCCTACAAGCAGGAATTTGGAAGGAAAGTTCTTCTCTGGGGAATCTGACCAGCCTAAAAAAAGACCTAAAAATCCTGACTTCAGAGGTTCTCCAACTAAAGACCCCAACCTTGTTATCCTACAGTTAAACCTCACAATCAACAAGTCCCATCCATGTACTCAGTTTCCTATCAGCTTTCTGGCCTCTCACTTAAATATGAGCAGACAACCAAGAATTTCCAAACATCTGAGGATATGACACAGGACCATTTTAAAAAGGAACAAGAAAATTAAAAGAGATCTTGGGAATTAGAATTAGAGTCAAAAAATTAAAAACACAAAAATAAGGTTAGAAGACAACATTGAGGAATTTTTCCAAAAATCAGAGAAAAAAGGCAAAGGGATAGAAAATAGGAGTTAAGAGATTAGAAATTTAGAGAATAAATCCAGGGGGTAAAAATCCAAATAACAGGAGATCTATAGAAGTCATTAAGGAATTCAAGAGTACTCCCCATAATTCAAAAAAAAAAATACATTTTCAGACTTGAAGAGTTTATTGAATACCTGAAACAATGGATGAAAATAAACCTAAAGCAAGGCATATAATTGTAAAATGTCAGTATACTGGCTACAAAGAAAGTATCCTACAAGCTTCCAAAAAGGAAAATAAATGAATAAATAAAACAAGACACACACAAAAAAATCAACAACCGAAGTCGTTTTAGACTTCACAATAGCAATTGGAAGCTAAAAGTCAGTGAAGTGATGCATTCAAAAGTATTCAAAAATAATTTCCAACTTAGAATGCTATACGCAGCCAAATTACTAATAAAGCATGAAATTAGGATAAAGATATTTTTAGATAAGGAACATCTCCAAACATTTACCTCTCATGTACCAATTGTCAAGAAACTGTAGTAAACTGTGCTCCACTAAAATGAGAGAGGAAACCAAGAAATTAAAAAGATATGAGAAACGAGTAAAATACAATGAAATTAAAGGAATCCCCAAGATGTTGGGAAGGGAGAGCCATTTACATAGAATCCAGAATGGAGCAGATCAGAAGGCTCTGGAAGAGGTGTGTTGAGGAAAATGAAATGTTAGGAATTTGTGAATATCTTGAGAGTGTGACACAGACAAATGGCAAAGAGTTTGGGAATAAATTAGTCATAAGTACATTAAAATTAAGAATAATAAAATAAGTGTTAATTCCAAGGAAAACAAAAAGTCTCACAGAAAAGTCATTGATTACCTGGCTTAGCTGAGAATTGCATGTACACATCGTCACAATGGTCTAGGCCGAGCGCGGTGGTTCACTCCTGTAATCCCAGCACTTTGGGAGGCCAAGGCGGGCAGATTACTTGAGGTCAGGAATTCGAGACCAGCCTGGCAAACATGGTGAAACCCCGTCTCTACTAAAAATACAAAAAAATTAGCCAGGCGTGGTGGTGGGCGCTTGTAGTCCCAGCTGGTCGGGAGGCTGAGGCAGGAGAATGGCCTGAACCTAGGAGGCGGAGCTTGCAGTGAGCCGAGATTGTGCCACTGCACTCCAGCCCGGGTGACTTAGCGAGACTCCGTCTCAGAAAAAAAAAAAAAAAAAACCTCATAGAACTATTTGACTCTTTAAACAATGTTCATGGTGATAAAACCCTAATCTTTAAAATTCAAAATAAAGAACTTAGGAAGGGAAAGAGAAAAAAAACAGATGGAAAAAGAGCAGAGCACGCATACAGTATTCGTTTTTTGATTATTCTCATTTGAAACTCAGGATGAGGAGCACCCGTCTATCCTATACCCATTGTTTTCCACAGCCTATTTCCAATCTCAAGTCAAGCACTGTGGAAAAATAAAAACTATTTAGCCATTCTTTAATTTCCAGCTAGAATTTGGCAACTACACTTAACCACTCCATCATCTATGGCCGTGGAGACTAGGGTGACAATAGATGTTAGAAATGTTCAGCTAAGGGTGGGTGCGGTGGCTCACGCCTGTAATCCAGCACTTTGGGAGGCCAAGGCAGGTGGATCACGAGATCAGGAGATCGAGACCATCCTGGCTAACACTGTGAAACCCCCCGTCTGCTAAAAATACAAAAAATTAACTGGGCATGGTGGCATGCACCTGTAGTGCCAGCTACTTGGGAGGCTGAGGCAGGAGAATCGCTTGAACCCAGGAGGTGGAGGTTACAGTGAGCCAAGATGGCGCCACTGCACTCCAGCCTGGGCAACAGAGCAAGACTCCATCCCGGAAAAAAAAAAAAAGAAAGAAAGAAATGTTCAGCTAATTCCCAAAGTTTATATTAGTCAATATTTTTAAACAACTTATTCTTGTCATAAAGAGATACCATCACGGGTTGTTGGGGTTTTTTTTGTCTTTTTTTTTTTTTTTTTTTTTTTTTTTGAGACAGAGTCTTTCTCTGTTGCCCAGGCTGGAATGCAGTGGTGAGATCTTGGCTCACTGCAACCTCCACCTCCCAGGTTCAAGCGATTCTCCCTCCTCAGCCTCCCAAGTAGTGGGAATTACAGGAATGCACCACCACTCCCGGCTAATTTTTGTATTTTTAGTAGAGACGGGGTTTCACCATGTTGGCCAGACTGGTCTCGAACTCCCGACCACGAGTGATCCACCCACCTCAGCCTCCCAAAGTGCTAGGGTTACCGGCATGTGCCACCACGCTTGGCTCATCATGTCTTTGTCTTTTTTTTTTTTTTTTTTTTTTTTTTTTTTTGAGGTGGAGTCTCGCTCTCTCTCCCAGGCTGGAGTGCAGTGGCGCGATCTCGGCTCACTGCAAGCTCCGCCTTCCGGGTTCACGCCATTCTCCTGCCTCAGCCTCCCGAGCAGCTGGGACCACAGGCGCCCGCCACCATTCTTGGCTAATTTTTTTGTATTTTTAGTAGAGATGGGGTTTCACCGTGTTAGCCAGGATGGTCTCGATCTCCTGACCTCGTGATCTGCCCATCTCGGCCTCCCAAAGTGCTGGGATTACAGGCATGAGCCACTGTGCCCAGCACATCATGTCTTTTTTTAAGCTAAAAAGTTCTGTAAAAACTTCAGAAGAAATCATGCCTTTTCCCTGGTAGATTCCATACTGGAATCATAGGCAAGTCTTAATCACTTAAGAGGGTTCCCATGAATTTGAATTCTAACTTGTCTCCCCACATAGCATTACATCTGTCACCAAATAGGATAACAGAAACTCCGGGGCTGGGTGAGTGTTGGATAAGTAATGGAGGGAAAAGGACCCTTCTAACGGAAACATCCTCAATGAAGGCTCTGAATCCTGTTTCATTCAGGGCTTACACATCCTCTCTTAGCCCAAGAGGTAGAACAATGACAGACAGAGAGAAAATAAGATGAAGTTATTTTAGAAAATAAAATTTCTTTGGAAGAGACATAACTCCTTTGTAATGATGTGGTTAGGCCCAAGACTAATACCTTTTAGTTAACCATGTTGTAACAGTTGTAGTACTATGGACGTTTGGAACATATCACATTTATCACTGATATGTTCAGATCTATATTGTAATTCATTATCTTCCTCTAGCTCTTTTCATCCAAGACCTCACAGTAGGTACTTTCATAGTTCTTATCTCATCCCCTCACCGTTCTAAACTGATTCATAGGGCACTAACCTCATTTTTCAGATGCCAAGTTAGAGAAAGAATGTTGTCATTGGTAAAAGTAAAATTAGAATTTAAGCATCGGCCTTGCACAGTGGCTCACACCTGTAATCCCAGCACTGTGGGAGGCAGAGACAGGCAGATCACATGAAGCCAAGAGTTAGAGGCCAGCCTAGCCAACATGTTGAAACCCTGTCTCTATCAAAAATACAAAAATTAGGGCCGGGCGTGGTGGCTCACACCTCTAATCCCAACACTTTGGCAGGCTGAGGTGGGTGGATCACCTGAGGTCAGGAGTTTGAGACCAACCTGGCCAACATGGTGAAACCTAGTCTCTACTAAATATATATATATATACACACACACACACACACAAATTAGCCAGGCATAGTGTTGTGTGCCTGTAATATCAGCTACTCTGGAGGCGGAGGCATGAGAATCACTTGACCCTGGGAAGCAGAGGTTGCAGCAAGCCTAGCTGACAGAGTAAGACTCTGTCTCTAAAAAAATAAAATAGGCTGGGCATGGTGGCACACACCTGTAATCCCAGCTACTTGGGAGGCTGAGGCAGGAGAATGGCCAGAACCCAGGAGGCAGAGGTTGCAGTGAGTCGAGATTGTGCCACCACACTCCAGTCTGGGTGACAGAGTAAGACTCTGTCAGAAAAAAAAAAAAAAAAAAAAAGAATTTAAGCCTCTAAGTCAAGCCATTCACCATGCTAAATCTGATGTGGTTACCCAATACTATAAAGAGAGTAATGGCCGGGCGTGGTGGCTCAAGCCTATAATCCCAGCACTTTGGGAGGCCGAGGTGGGCGGATCACAAGGTCAGGAGATTGGGACCATCCTGGCTAATATGGTGAAACCCCATCTCTACTAAAAATAAAAATAAAAAAAATTAGCCGGGCGTGGTGGCGGGTACCTGTAGTCCCAGCTACTCTGGAGGCTGAGGCAGGAGAATGGTGTGAACCCAAGAGGCAGAGCTTGCAGTGAGCCGAGATCGTGCCACTGCACACCAGCCTGGGCAACAGAGCAAGACTCCATCTCAAAAAAAAAAAAAAAAGAGAGTAATAAGAGAAGGCTCATGGAATTCTTATCAATGAAATCATGGAGGAAAGGTTATCAGTATACACACTGGGAATTCTCAGAGAACAGGCATAAATGAAATGGAAAAGAAATGTGTCATTGGGAGGGGGGTTACAATCAGAAAATAAAATAGGAGAGAAAACACAAGAACCATTCTGAATTTTCATCTCACTCCTAAATATTATTGGAATTATCTCTGACTGTTAGGTGTATTAATTTCATAGCTTGCCTGATAACAGGCTGTATAATTTCAGACAAGTCAAGGTCTCTGACTGTCAGTTACCTCATCTGTAATTAAAAGAGATCAGGTCAAAATTTTTATAGTAGAGAAATGTAGAAATTTAAGACAGCTAAGAGATCATCTAGCTCATCCTATTGGATATAGGACTACTTTCTAAATAGGCTTCAATGAAAACAGGGCTAAGGAATTTCGTACCTTCAGGAAAGTTCATTCAACTTCCAGATAGCTCTTAATCAGAAGTTTTTCCAAAAGTTGATCTAAGATTTTACTAGATAATTTCTACCTGCAATGTTAAAAACTTATATCCAAAATTGCTATGAAAATCTTCTCCTCCACATGCTACAATGACAGTAGCTACACAATCACTTTTATCACAACATGAGTTATTTGTAAGGTAAGGTCATTAACATTGGCTTCTAGTCTTAATTCCGCCACTGTCTATGTGACGTTAGCAAAGCACTCACCACTATATCTGGGTCTTAATTTCTCCAATTTATAAAATGAAGGGCTTAGATTTTGTCAAATGTCTCTTCTAACACTGACAATTTCTTCCTGACTGTATCTTTGTCCTTGACTTAGTGGAACATCACTTTGTTCTCGCTGACTTTCTAGAAGGAGGTGTTGGAACTTCTTTAATAAATAAAGAAATATCCTTTTCCTGTTTTTGTTGTTTCCCTTAAAACTTCTAATTGCTGTGGATATATATGTTTAAATTAAAGTATAGAAACTGAAATCTTTGTGAGATAAAAAAATTTAATAACTTGGGACTTGCAGTCCCTTTCCTACAATGAAAGAGATAGATTAGGATCTTAACAGTTAGAACTGTACAGGATATCTAGCCCAATCTCCCACTACTGGAGAAATCTGTAATAGACAACCCTTATGTTTTGTCTTCCAGCCTCTGGGATTTCTAGTGAAAACGTACTCAACGTTTTGTGGACTTATCCTGTTCTATTGATGTACGACATAGTGCCTGTCTTCGAATGTTGTTCCAGAATCTGCTTCCCTGGAACCACCCATTGATTCTGGTTCTATCATCTGTTAGCATGGCAGAATAGATACACCTCTTCATGCTTAATAGCCCCATAACCATTCAGATTCAACTACCATAGCTGAACCTCCTTCCCCACTTCTCCCCCAAAGTTTTGCTCCTCCAAGCTAAAGCTCACACTTCTTTATTTGTTGTTTTCCACACCCTTTACTATCCAGGTTCCTGCATACTGGATGAGTTTTAGCTTGTCTATATTCTCTTTAAAATGTGATGCCAAAAATATAAATATATAAAATATGTCAATTAACTTGTTATTTTTCACATATATTGAACTCAATTCAGGAAGACCAGGGAGCCACTGCTTCAACTAAATATGTTTATTGCACAATTCTCTTAGCACCAGAAAGCATTCTGCTTGCTCTGTGCCTTCACATCTCTCTCTAATTATCAAATACATTGATGAAAGCCAGCCTTCTATCTTTTGAATTGGTGTCATGGACTCCAGCTCAGCATTTCTTAGTGCTACCATCAGCTAAAACTGGGCTGTATGGTATATTGTCCATTTCTTACATTCTCACATCATGTGAGCAGAAATATTATCAGGAATCCCTCTCTGAGAATCTATGAAATGAAGTCCATCAGAAACACAGCATTCGAACAAGTGCAGAACAAATTATTTATGACACGTGGAATTAGATCTAAAATGACTTCCCTACCGTGGCTATTTTGTGATATTTTTGCTTCTTCAAAATTAGACCTCTGAATGTCTTTTTAAAAATATATCATAATAAACATAGTTTTGTCAGATCTTTACCACAAGAGAAACTGAGCTGAGGCAAAAGCCTGGGTTATTCAGACAAAATGCTTTTTCAGCCTATGGAAGATTTGATCAGTATTGAAAGCCAAAACCAAAAAGTGCTGTCATGTTACATTAAATCGAGACTAAATTGCGTCTGTCCTCTACCACTATCACTCACTCACTATATAAAAATAAATAAAACTAGAACTTTGCTATTCGATTGTTTGCCATCAATTTCAGGGAATTTTTTGATGAGAAAACTGTGCCATAGTTGGTGTGGCTGGTGCCACAGTTCTCACCTCTTCCCCTGCTACCTAATCCACCAAGAAACTACCACAGGTGAGGACCAGGGTAAGGAGGAATGAGTATCTTCCCAAGTTTAATGCTCATGAATTATAGACCCAAATAGTCCCTGGGCTCCAGGACTCATCCTGCCTCCAATCAGGCAGAGCTGTGCATATACTAACAGCTTCCCTATTTACCTGCTTTTTGAAGACAAAAAGTCATGAAATACACCCAATCCACTCCTGTTAGACTCAGGACAAGCCCTTGATGAGTTATTGTGAAAGCAGAAGACAGAAATGCCTGGTGCTTTTGAGTTTGGGTTCACCATCTAATTTACACACACACACACACACACACTTTTGCCCAAATGCAGTTTTTCTACTCACTTTAAAGGTTCTTTCAAACTCCTATTTAGTATTTGCTCTTCGTGGGATTAGAAGAATTCGATTTTTCCTTTGGCTCCATGATCTTGTGTAATAGTATCCCTGTACACAAGGGATACACACTTTCCCTTCCAAGTTACCAAGAACATTCTCAGTCACAAATCACTTTTTTTTCCAAGTCTTTTGTCATATTGTAAAGCATTTGCCAAAAACTTCTGCCTTAAAACAGTACTGTCATTATCTGAACAAGGGAGGGAGGAGAAAAATCTGAGCATAGATTTGCTTTTAATAGCCACAATCTTTAGGTTGTGTAATCTAAAGAAATGAGAGAGGTGCTCTTATAAAGTGATAGAGACAAAATGCCAATCAATGCACTGTTACCAAGAAAAATAAATAAATAAACTGCATGAGAAAAGAAGTGAACAAGGAGACAGAGGAGACATTTTTAAATCCTTCCTTGGCTGTTAGCTAGTCCTGATTTCATTAGTAAATCCTTCAATCTTGCTAAGCCTCAATTTCCTCATCTATGAAAGGGAAAAATATCCATTTCATCTGAGACTCACAAGATCATTGATTGATTACAGAGCACTATGGAAAATCCAAAAGGCTATACAATGCTTATGTTTTAAAACCAATAATTTTGCCTCCTAAATGATGCATTTGGATAAGCTGTCACTCTGACACTTATCTTTACCTGGGATAATGTTTCTCCAACAAGCCTACTGCAGAAAAACGAAAAGGCCTCCTGCTACATTCACATGAGGATAGAACTTAGACCTAAAGTGATCTTTAGGATTCATCCCCATATTGGAGAAATAAGAAAACAAAAAGATTAACCCACGCTCACACCCACTGTGGTTTTTATAATTATTATTAATCATTAGAACCCGAGGGTCAGGATTCCACTCAGTCCTACTAATTCTTTCCCAGCCTTCCTGGACTCACTTACCTAAAGACACAACCAGAAGCGAAAGAATCAGAAGGTGAGAGTGCCTCTGGCACAGCTGCTATATTTATATGTGTACTGAGTGTGTAGGGTCATCACACAATTCGGTAGTATAATTTCAAACTCCAAATATCAGTACATCTCTGTCTCTTCAGCATTTCAGAGCCACAAAATACCAGAGCCACTTTTCCACGTAGGTGGAACTCAAGACCATTAATCAAACGATTCGAAACAGAAAATTTGGAGTGAGAGGGAGGGGATCTGTTAATGAAAGGTTATTCGCAAGTTCATTTCTACAGGGACTAGGAAACTGCCTAGGGCCGAGGGGAGGGGGCGTACGCGTAGGAGAACGCGGTGGCAAACCATTCCTGGAAACGCGTGATCATTCCCAGTTTTGCCCTGCGAGCCTACAAACCCGATAAAAGAATAAGAGACCTCCCAGGGGAAAAGGAGAGGGGTAAAGCGCAAAGTCAATCAGACTCCCTCCCCATCTAGTCCCCAAACAGG
This sequence comes from Pongo abelii, assembly GCF_028885655.2. Classification (NCBI taxonomy): domain Eukaryota; kingdom Metazoa; phylum Chordata; class Mammalia; order Primates; family Hominidae; genus Pongo; species Pongo abelii. Next base: position 126,182,089 of record NC_071994.2, read on the forward strand.
TGCACGCCCGGAACGCCTTTAGCCTTAACCCTTTGGCCTTCATCTTGACTTCCCAAAATGCACTGAGAATGAGTATTTCCACACACAACCCGAGGAACACTCACTTTTAAGATATCAGTAGCCCGTGGGACGTGGAAGCGTTGCGGGACAGGAGCGCAACAAGTTCGGGAAGCAGAAATTGCTCTAGGGGTTTTCTGTGCCCAAGTTTCCCGCCGCGCGCTGGCGCCGCGCAGTACGCGGGAGGCAAGGCGTAAGGGGCGTCTGCGCCTGGGGGCTACACACTCAGGAAGGGTGCCAGGATGCAGAACCGCGAGCTCTAGAGGAGAACAGGGACGGGAGAGGATGGAAGCGCCGCCCAGAGAAGGAGGGAGTCGCCTTAGTATTTGAGTCAGAGATGGGACTCCGGGGATGGGGGATGGGGGCGAGTGGGAGGTTAGTGACGAGCAGTGCACGAGTCTGTCCTGACCCTGGACGTTTTAAAGATCAGATTGTGGTTCTATCTGGATCCTGGCAGAGCAGAGGCCCCAGAGACCTGGTCCCTTTGCAGCCAAACGGACTGCCCAAGAACGGGCAAGGAGTTGGCGTGGAGAGGAAAGAACAGAGCTAGGGGCAAGTTGCTGAGAGGCGAGGGAGAAAGGGGTCTATGATCGGAGAAAACAGAGAGCCGAGAGCTGAATTTCCAGTCTGGGACGCGGTACTTGGGCTGGTCCCCGACCCCAAGGACGACGGACGCAGGAAAATGGGCGCCCGGGCGCACACTCTCCCGTGGCTGGGACCGGGAGGGCTAGAGGGGAGGCGGGAGGCCGGGCCGCGGGCCGCGCTGGCTCCGCACCGGCCTGGAGGACAGGTGGGTTTTGTTTGTCTTCCAGGAGCGGATCTCCAAGGCCCGCCACGAGACTGGAGTCTGAGTCTTCCGGTCCGGGAGGGAACCGCGCTCTGCCCCGCAGTCTCCTCCTCTGCCTACTACCCTCCCCAGCCTGGCGACTCAGAGCACGTGCGGCCCTGAGCCCAGCTCCCCCTCGTCTCCAATGTCCACCTCGTCCTCTGGCTCGGTCAGCACGAAGGGACCGGCGGGCAGGCTCAGCCGAGCCTCGGCGGCGGCGGCCTCTGAACCGCGGGGGCTGCCCTCGGGGCTTTCTGGCCCGTCTGGTGCTTTGGGTTCGTCTTGGCTTTTCCGCAGTTGCTTTTTATGCTTCATCCGCCGGTTCTGGAACCACGTTTTCACCTGATTTCGGGGAGATAAAAATAAAATCATGTCATTCCTCCAGATCTGAGCCATCGTTGGGGTTTAGGAAAATGGGCTGCAGTCCGTTGATGAAGTATCCAAGAGCGGTGATAGCCTCAACTGCTCATAAGTTATCGCCTTAAGCCGAATGAGAATCGAACAGTCTGAGGCTTTCAGGGGTAACCGTCCTAAAATAATGATGAGGATTAACATGGGTGGTTAGCAGTTATGCATATTGTTATGAATTAGAACTACTAATAGTAGGTGCTGCGTGGGCAAGTCTCTTTTACGCTCAGCTGATGTTCCTCTGATTGAGACATCTAACCACCTGGTCCGCAAGACTCCTGGACAGGAAGATGAGAATTGAACCTCCTGGTTCTCATCGGAGAGAAAATCAGACCCGGGCCTGGCAGAGCTAATGATTTCATAGCAAGAGGCATTCCGGGTAGAGACTATGAAAGATGGGGAAGAGAGGATGGGGTTTTGAGGTTGCAGGTGAATAGCTCCTAGAGGAAGATAAAAACCGTTCTTCCACTCAAGACAGGGGAACAGGGAGAGGACTTAAACCATAGTGTGTGTGTTGGGGTTGGAGCGGAGGTGCATGTGAACATTGGCCGCTGTGAGAGAGATTGAAGTGAGAAAGGGGAAAAAAATCTCCTTGTGTGGGCTTCTCTCAGGACAAGAACTCACCTAAACTCTTACCATTTACCTCTGACCCGGGTTCCTAGCCTGGTGGGAGAGGAGTGAGGAAGGCATACGAATAAGAGTTCTTAACCCGGAGGTGGTCGTCAGAATTATCTGAGGAGTGTTTCCTTCCTGTCCAGAGCCCCTCTCGAGAAATTTTGCTTAGGTAAGTATGACGTGAGGTTGGGGTATCGGTACTTTTTCTTTTCTTTTCTTTTTTTTTTTTTTTTTGAGACGGAGTCTCGCTCTGTCGCCCACGCTGGAGTGCAGCGGCGCGATCTCGGCTCACTGCAACCTCCGCCTCCCGGGTTCAAGCGATTCTTCTGCCTCAGCCTCCCCAGTAGCTGGGATTACAGGCGCGCGCCACCACGCCTGACTACTTTTTGTGTATTTAGCAGAGACGGGGTTTCACCATATTGGCCAGGCTGGTCTGGAACTCCTGACCTCGTGATTCGCCCACCTCGGCCTTCCAAAGTGCTGGGATTACAGGCGTGAGCCACCGCGCCCGGCCAGGTATAGGTAATTTTACGAAAGCTCTTGGGAAAGGCCTAGAATAAGCGTCAGCGGGGTCTATTTCTACTCGAACTCCACAAGGTCCCGAAGGTATTAAGACTTGAAGGGAGAGAGGAACGAAGCAGAGATCAGAGCCTCCCTCTCCTCCCGCCCACCTGCGTCTCGGACAGGCTGAGGGCCGTGGCCAGCTCCACTCGCTCTGGCGTGGACAGGTAGCGCTGGATCTCGAACCTCTTCTCCAAGCCCGAGAGCTGCGAGTCAGAGAAAACCGTGCGGGCTTTGCGGCGGCGGCAGTGCTTCCCCGGCAGCTCCGCGTGCTGCGGGTGCGGGAACAGCGCTGGGACGGGCATCCCTGCAGAGAGAAGAGCAACCAAGTGGGCAGAGCCTGGGTCGCCGGAAAGCAATTTCCGTTCCGCTCCGCTCCGCTCCCCTCCCCTCCCCTAGCCCCCAGTGCCTTCCTCTGCCCCTCGCCTCCGTCAGTCTGCTCGCCCCAAAGCCCCTCAAGCCTTTCTCTCAGGAATCCAGGGCAGAGGAAGGAAAAAAAAAAAAAAAAAAAAAAAAGCCGCAAGAATAGTGCTTGGAGATCTTTATCTGGAAAGTCATCTAGAAATACAAACAACAAACAGTAAATAAAACAGAAAAGAAAATCGGAATATAGATCCGGAGGCTGTTTAAAAACGTCTTCTTGGAGAGACTTCCGTAGGGCCGGCCAGCGCGGAGTCTTCAGTTGCTCCTGGCCAAGTTTTTTGCAAATGTCAAATGGCCCAGGAGCAGTCCTGTCCCCAGGCCCCAACGTATCCTCCTAGACCCCTGATGACACTCAGTGCTGTTCTGGGGCTAGTAGATGCATGGATATAATCTTGCCTCCAAACCTTACTGAAAAATACCTTTCTGTTTCCCAAGCCACCCCTATCCCGCTGCAGCCAAAGGGAGAGCAAAACTGCCTTATCCAGAGAAGCCCCGGAGCCGGAACAGAGGAGCATTTCTCGCCTCTCACGTCTCCTCGTCTGTTTCGGGGTCGCGCTAGGGACCCAGCTATCTAATATAGTCCTCATTCTTTTTCTCATTCTTTCCCTCTCACTCCAAGCCCAGCGAAGCAGAAGGGTTTGAGCGGCTTTTCCATGGCCGGGTCCGGGGAAACTTGTCTTTCCTGACCCTCGCAGGCTTGACTCTGTCCGAGACGCACCAAGCAGACAGAAGCTGCCACAAGCAACGTCGGCCAATCCCAGGGAAAATAAACAAACATAACAACAACCAGTGCGGGTACTTCGGGTTTCGGCCACTGCTGTATGGGTGGACCACCCGCGCAGCTGAGAATAGATTGTCACTGGCGGGTGGTGAAGCCAGTGCAGAGATGCAGACCTGGATTTACAAACACTTTTAGCTTTGTTCTGGATTCCAGCGCGCACAAACTGCCTCCTGTCTTGCCCCCAGCCCCTCCACCGACCATGGTTGTTGCCACCTCTGAGCTATGAGTCTGGACTCAACGAATTATTCTATTCTGTCTGGATTGAAAACGCCAGAGAAAAAACCATGGATGTGACCTTTCAGAGGGAGACAGAAAAAAATCTGGGTATTTCCCCACATCCTCCTGTCCCAAACAGACTTTGCTAGCCCTTGCTTTTTGTCAGACCAGAGAAATCAAAATACTTTAGCACCCGGCTCCAGCAATGCTGGCAGCTGGGGCAGAGGAGGGTAGCCGAGACTAAGATTGTGAGTTAAATGTTAGATGTTGAGGGTGAGGAGGGTTAAAGAGCTGCATCTCCCCCTACCCCTCTTTTTTCTCACCCTTTCTCTCTTATTCAGGCTAGCCCAAACCTTTCGTTCTCAGAGAAGCCCAAACCTTCATTCACTTCTATGCCCCCAGCGGTATCTGCAAATGCTCAGTGCCTGGAAAAAAGAGAGCTGGCCTGGACAGAGTGTTTTGAGTTTCTGTGCAGGAAAAGTTGTGTCCATGGGGTGAGATGGTCAAGGGTCTCCCTCTGAGTGGGCAGAGGCAGAGAATCAGGATTGAGAGATGGACCAAAGTGGCCAGGAAGATCACGAGCAGGGAGACTGAGCACTGCCTACCAAGAGTATTGTCAAACCCTATACGCTGCCTCTTGACCAGGCACCTATCCTTCGCTATAAAGAGTGCGGAGGGATCACGAATTATCCCCGTGGGTTGGCATGCCTCTAGGGAGCTCCGCATGGCCTCAGCAGTATCCCCAGCCTTCCACTGTCACTCAGGGAAAGAGGCCACCAAGCCAGGCCGAGCCAGTCTGGCCTTTCCTTGGCTCCATCACAGGCTTAGGGTCTGTGCTAGAAGCCCTGCTCTCTCACTGCCCATACCTTGAGGTTCCTGTTACTTACCCGAGGTGGTGAGGAAATAAGGATGGTGGTGGTCTCCCTTATGCAGAGGGTGATGGGCGTGAGGAGCCAAGAGGGTGGGTGTGGGCATGAGGGGATAGCCATAGTCTAGCAGAGGCACCCGAGAGGCCAGAGAGCTGGCGAAATGGTCTGGGGCCACCTCTCTCAGCGGCTTGGGCTTGTGCAGCAGGATGTCCTCGATGAAGAAGGATGTGGGCCTCTGAGAAGACGCCGGGTGTAGAGGAGAGGTGAAGTTGAGATTCATCTTGAGCGGAGCACCTGCCACAGGACAAGGGCCGGGACGAAGTGGAGGACGCAGGCAGAGTCTCCAAGCCTGCTCGAAAGCCGGCAACCACCCTCCGAGGCTCGAATCTCCGCTGCTCTCTCCCGGGCCTGGGCTACCCCGGGCGCTGGAGAGGCAAGAAGACAAGCTCCTGGGTAGGTTGGGTCTCTGTGTTGGAGAATTGGCAGCTTGGAGAGGGGGGCCGGGAGAGCCAATGACGAGGCTGCCAGAGGCAGAGGGGAGGGTGCGGGAGGCTCGGGGCGGGGCGGGGAGCTGTCCGCGGTGCTGAACACCACCGGCCAAGCCTGGGAACAACAGAGCCCGCAGGGTTCTTGTTCCTACCAGGTTTCTCGACTTCAATTTCTGCCCCGTCACTGCAGGGGCTGCTTTGTTGCCAGTCGTTTTTAAAAGAAAGCTAAAAGGAAAAAGTCTCTGTTGTCCGGCAAACTCCTGTTTACAGAGGAGAAAGCAGTAAAAGGGCCCCAAAGCAATATGGATAAAGCACTTATTCAGGCATTTAGGCCTGGGTTTTAAGAGTTTCCATAATTTTGGTGGCAAAAAAAGAAGGGAGGAAGTGAGGAGAAAGGGCATCTGATACTTCAAATTGTTAGATTCTACCTAAGTTTATGGCTGAGGGAAGACTGGATTATTAAGGTAAAGAAAGAAAATGATGACGGTAATCACAACAGTCTTTACCTCAGTTATAGGCAGTAGGCAGGAGGAAGGTTATGTCTACATTAGTCAAGTTATTTGATCTGTGTAAATGTGTCCAGAGTCACCTCTTAGTGCCATCCTCCATGTCCCCTCAAATCTTTACTTTCTCTTCATTTCATTCACACGGTTTGCTATTTCTGCTGTTACTTTTTCAACCCTAGTCCCCCGAAATAATTGTACTAGGTTTTTGTTTCCCACTCCTTTTCCCAGCCTCTTTCCTTTCATTTCTGTCCCTCCCAATCTTTTGTTTTTTCTGTTTGTCTTTTTCTAATCTGTCACATTTATTTCCCTGGAGTCAATTTGCTAAAATTAGGGTGATCATCTACAACACAGCAGGGGTAATTTCAGCTCACATCTCTGAAAATTGCTCTAATTATCGATGTTAAACTCAGGGAAATTAAAAGAAGCCACTTCTCTCCCATCTCCCCATTTTTAAGCTCTAATTTGTTGAAATCTAGTCGTCATCACAATTCCAATCACTACTGCTAATAGTAAAAGTGTTTTAATAGAGACTGAGTCCTCACAACCCATGCTATTAGATAATTAGAGGAGGTGTTAGAAAGCCAAGTGCTAATCCTGGGGCGCATGGGTAGGATTTCCATCTGATCTAGCAGGTAGAACAAATTAATTCCCAGAATCAATTAGGCCCCAAACTACAGTGCACCAGGAAGTGGGAGCACTCTATTCCATAAGGATGAACTGGTAAATGGTAAGTAGATGAAGAACTTGAGAGGAAGGAGGAAGGGATGTGGGGGAGACTTTAAAATAAGATCTTGGCAAGTAGGCATCTAAATGAAATCAGAATGCTTTGATCTGAAGTCCAAAACGTGATTTTTAAAAAATTCTAATAGTAGTAAGAACTGAAGAAGCCCAGCGTGGTGGTTCACGTCTGTAATCCTAGCACTTTGGGATGCCGAGGCGGGAGGATTGCTTGAGCCCAGAAGTTCAAAACCACCCTGGGCAATATAGTGAGGCCCCATCTCAGAAAGAAAGAAAGAAAGAAGAAGGGAAGGGAAGGGAAGAAGGAAGGAAGGGAGAGAGAGAGGAAGGAAGGAAGGAAGGAAATAAAATATGTGTATAAAATAAAAAGAAAGAAAGAAAAGGAAAGAACTGAAGACCTGAAGGCAGGCGGCCGTGGAGAGCAAGACAATAGACTTTCCAGAAGTCCTTTCCTAGCGCTAAGCACTGGCCCATCGTCTCCGCGGAGCTGGAGGGAGACGGAGGAGACTAGTGAGGAGGGGCCGGGGGTGACGGTCCACACTTTACAGACGTCCACGTGCACCCCCGCTTCCATTGTGAGCTTACAGCATCAGCAGAGTAGAAATCAAGCCGTTCTGTCTCTCCACCCTACAGGCCGAGTGGCTATCGAGGGCTGGACGGGTGTACAACCAGAGTGTGGCCTGTGCCTGAGGGCACCCTACACTCCAGCCCCACACAGAGCGCAGATTTGCACCCAGCCTTGGGGGCGGGATTTCGGCTTCATTCTGGGGAGGGGACCAACTTCTGTCGCAGAAGCAGAAGTGATTATTGAATGTCCCAGCAGAAGAGATTATTGAATGTCCCTTTGAGAGCAGGGGCAGGAAAAACGTCTTCGAGTGACCGTTACCTTTGAGCCAAGGCACTGCAACCCCCCCGTCAGAACTTACACACCTCTCAGAGTGTTTGCGGGATCGGGAAGGGAGTGGGGGGCAATGTAGACCGCCTCCTCCGTCCTGATTTGTCCCTTGTTTGGCAAGCCCTGGACTCAGCCTCCTGCTTTCCCCCAAAGCTAAGGCAATCTCCCCAGGCCCTGCTCTCAGGCGGAGAAGCCAGGAGCGATGAGGGGCGGGGCGGCTCCTGGCGCCCTCTTTTCCAGCCCCGCTCCCGCGCTGCCTGCCCGAAGCCCGCGCTGCCGCCGGAGATGGACTCGGGGCCCAGCCGCCCCGCCTCTGCCGGGGCCCCAGGAGGAATCTAAGAAAGGAGAGATGGAGGGAGGAAATGGCATCGCTTCAGGAAGGGGCAGGACCTCCAGGACCGAAGGCGTTTTCTTTCTCTTTCCTTTCAGCGACACTGGGAAACAAAGCTCCGCGGCTGAAAGAACACCACGGGCGACCAGGACCCGAGGAGGGCCCCGGGGCGCTAAGGGCGGGGAAAATAGGGCATCCGGAGTGCAGGAGATTCCTCAGGGCCGCCCCCTTCTCCGGGGGTGCCCAGAGGAACCGCGGCGGGGACTTGCCGCTGGCAGGCTGCGGGTCCTGGTGCCAGCGCGCATGGGCGGGCTGTGCGGACGTGGCTGGTCCTCCAAAGGTTTCAGATCCCGTCCGGGCCCCGCAGTCCCTTAAAGCTGTGTCCCAAAGCCTAGGGGAGATAGCGAGGCTGGGGAAGCCGGGAAGTTTCTCTGCGGTGTGGGGCTCCTGAGCAGAAACGCGCGCGGGATTGCCAGGGCTGCAGAAACTTTGGCTCGAGGCGGTGGCTGGCCCGCCTTACTTCCGTGGTGGGGTTAGGGAGGCCCCTCTGAAATTCAATCTTGGTATTGAATCTGGTATCTTCCTGTGGAAGGCAACGCATACCAAAGGCAGCGGCATCACCTTCCTGCCTGCTCAAGCCCTAACCCCCACCCCACCCACCAGCCGCGGGCCCCAGGGCTGCCCAGGGAAAGAGTACATTTTTAGACATTTTTAGATAGCTTGTCAAGGTTGTCTGTGCCAGGGAACGGGGACAGGGAAACTATTTTCTCTTTAAAAGCAGAGATGTTACAACGCCGGATTTATCTCTAAAGTCTATACCGGTGCTTCCAATAAAAATATAATGCAAGCCACACAGGTAATTTTAAATTTTCTATTAGTTACATTTTTTAAAAAGCAGAAAGTCACATTTAAAAAGTAGGAGAAAACAGGTGAAATATTAATGTATTTCACTGAACCCCAACATATCAAAAATATTATTTAACATGTAATCAATATAAATATTATTAATGAGATTTTTGCGTTCCTTTTTCATACTAAATCTTCTAAATCTAGTGTGCATTTTACACTTTCCACAAATCTCAGATTAGTCATATTTCAGGTGCTCAGTAGCCACATAGGGCTAGTGGCTACTGTGTTGCACAGCACTTTTTGTCAATTGCCATAGACCCTATTACCCTCTCAAATATCCATAGATACACACAGAAAATGGAAATCAGTTGCAGAAACCAGCCTAGCACATTCTCTAGACTTGCCCTTCATCTATTCACTATATTCGATTATTCTAAGTATTCATTGAGCACCTACTATATGCCAGGCTCCTTGCCACACACCTTCCCAAGTCTTAGGAGATTAAGTAAATGCACCTAAATTATACTTACTTTTGATTCTTACTTGACTAGAATCTGTCACCCAGGGCCAGCAGGCTGTATCTCTCTGCAAAGCTGACAGATAAAGCCCAGATCCTACACAGGGCCCAGAGTAAAGAAATAAAGATCAAATGAAGCCACCTCCCCAAAAGTACTCTGTTTGTGGTTTCAGCTGAAGAATTATTAAAGAAAGAAAAAAACATGCCTTTCAGAGAGCTAATAATTAAACAGTCCCTCTCCCTTTCATGTCAGCCTCAGCTAAAATGGTCATCTGAGCTGGGACTTAGTTTCCCGAAAAGATAACTCTATTGATGATCAAAGGAAGAGACTGGTTCCATTAGCCAAGTTGCCTATACCGTGGCCTTCAAAATAAAGGAAGAAATGTATTTTAGAAGTATCTGAGTAACACACTTTACTCATAACATTTTGTATTATATTGCTTGTTGTCTGTTGCAACTTACCTTCTATCTGAGTACTTTATTTTAAGCACTACCAAAGTGGATGACATGTATACAAAAAGAAAGGGAGTTACTGGCTGCTTCTGACAAATACATCTTCAGAAATAATGTGTTTGCAGTGAAAATTAGGGTGTGAACCCACATGAGAACAACATGCTTAAGGATGTGGTATTCAGATCACAGTGTTCCTAATATAAGGAGGACTAAATCCATCCAATTTGCTCCTTCAGGTTGGGTCAGTCTATAGGGTCAAAAACTCATTTCATTTCTCTTGAAGTTCTCTATTCTGCCTTTGATATCTCAATTCAAAGCATATTTCATGAAGTGATAAGGAGAAAAGAAGACCTTTGAAGCATGAGAAAATGTATGCACTTTTTTAACCCTCCAAAAGATATATGGTGAAATAAGAATGCTCTTTCATCAGTCTTTTGTTAGTATCCTACCAGTTTCTCCATTGTAGCCCAAAAGAGTAGCCAAATATATTACTAGGGAAAAAAACCCAATAAGCTAACAAACATGCCTTCTGAATATTCTTTTCTTCCATTCTAAACCATTCAAATCCTATGATCAGATTTAAAATAAAGTTTGACACAAAAAAACTTCAGTTATACCAAATTAATATGCATACTTTTGAAAATAAAAGGACATGAGAGTTACTACCATTGTATGCTGAGAGTATCCAGTGTTAGAGATTATAAGACCCTATCACATTGTATCATGTGGTATGGAGATGAGCCTGTAAACATTTCTCAAAAGGACTTTGTATGTACAGCTAAATATTAGGTATATGTTTGTTAAAGTGCTGTTTTGTTTGAAGATACTTTTCATGAAGCCAATTGATTTTTATCTTCTAACTCCTGTTGATCATGCAAT